>NC_139991.1:22515131-22832631 GCF_964263955.1 Coregonus lavaretus | reverse complement strand
TATAATTCACTTAGGTAAATGAATGTGTTTTCTAACAAGTTGAATAGATTTAGTTGATTTTCTTCTAAGTTCAATACATTTTTGAATATTGTTGAATTTCGGTTTAATGTCTGGATTCCGTGATTCAGTCCGCAACGTCTATTTTATAGGGCCCTAGTCCATGAATTTGTCATAAGTCAACATAGGATATGCACTCTTTTTTCACCCACAAGACTCAAATATGTTGGCTGGAAATGTAAGCAAGGTTTGATCTTATTCAGTCTGTGTCACAAAGTGGATTCTTGTTTGTCTCCCTTTAAGAGTATGTGTGTCAGTATTTTGAGGTGGATGTGGTGGTGGAGTCAGGCGCAGGACACAGAAGCTTAGTCCAAAACAGACTTTACTTGTCAGCAAAAGACAAAACAAAATAAAGGGCCTCAAACAAAGGAGGCCAGCGATACGCAAAACAGTGCGTATAACACTAAACATAAGCGATGCGCAAACAGTGCGACAATACGCTTAGTAACAAGAATGCAAAATCCAAAGCCCCAACAGACAGGTGTACAACAACACACAATTACAACCAAAAACAAAGGAAACTTAAAGGTGACATAATCAGGACAGGATAAGACACAGGTGCACCAAACAGACAAAACCAAACAAACACAGAGAACATCAAACGGTAGCAGCTAGTACTCCGGGGACGACGAACGCCGAAGCCTGCCCGAACAAGGAGGAGGTGCAGCCTCGGCGGAATCCTTGACAATGTGACACATTTACTTTATATAGTGTACCAAGAGTTGTTCCTACGCTTACGGCCATACCAGCCTGAATACGCCCGATCTCATCCGATCTTGGAAGAATGGTAATATTTTACGTATCATTAAGGAAAATGTTGGGAAATGTCAAAGATAAAATATAGTAAATATGATTGACATTTTATAAGTCCAGATGCATGTCTAAATAAGGAATATAGTCAATACAATGTGTAAACATGCTTTGATGAATGTATGTATTTTATTTTTAAAAGTGTCTGTGCCATGCCACCAATATAATGAGATAAGGGAAAGAGGCAAAAGCGCCCATGGCCTTTTGGAGTAAACAACATGTGTTATTGGACTTTCAAAGATAATAGTGGCGTGGCAGTTAAAGATGTTAATCAGTGATCTTAAGGGGAGTAGCTTTGTAAGCTATGTATACATGACTGTGCATTTGTGTGTGTATATAAGATATCTCTAAGCCAAAGAGAGACAGCCGTTCCATGGAGTGGCTCGGCTTTGTTACGCAATAATAAAGTCTAATTTCTGTATTCACAAGCTCCAGTCTCTTGAGAGATATTTTTGAGTTGACTATTTTTTAGTCAAATATTTCTACGACATATTTGGCGAGCTTGCCAGGAGTTGAAAAAAGGGTCCAGAGACGGTGTACATCTGCAGTTATGAAACGGCTTGGACGGACCATACAAACAAAAGCGGCCGCTTTTAAAAGGTAAGCCAAGTTCTTACTTATATAGTATAAACGTTTGTGTGGTTCGATGTGGGGCACGGCATCAGCTGCAGAAATACCAAGTAGGTCTCTCCCAAATTTAAGAACCAGAAAAATTAGAGACTGGGAGCTTTTGAATTTAAGAATACATGTCGATATCACTCTGTTGTTCGTCTGAACCGTCTGTTCAATTGATTTGATTCATTTGATTCATTTGATTCATCCAGCTGATTTCTTTGTCTGGGTCATTTCGGCACGGGCGGTTGTCCATCTGGTTGAGTGATCAGACAATAACATGTTAAGTCCTACGAATACCGCTATAGATGTGTAGAGGAAGTGTATCGCTTATGGGCTGCTTAGGTAGGCGAAATCCTGTGGATACTGCTTTGGAGAGCTAAAATTAGTGCTCCAGAGGGCTGAACGGGCAGGTGGCTGGTTAAATTTGGGACCTACGGTTACCGCTCTAATGAGGAATTCATTGTTGGAGGTCTGCTCGGGTAGGTGGGGCATCATCCTGTGTTGTGGTGATGCCAAAGTTAGGCAGGGTTGATCAGGTAAAAAAGTTAGGTCATCCGGCGTAGGTGACACCATAAATTGGAGTAACACCGGTCATCCTGAGTAGGTGAACGGGTTAAATAGCCACAAGGGCTTCAAAATATAGAGAAAGTGTTAAATAGAGTAGGTCTGCTCATCTTGTGTGGTGAATGGTTTGCTTGGGCGGCTGTGAGTCATTCAACTGTCTGATTCATTTGGGCACAAGTGGCTACTCATCTGTATGAATGAGAATAATAAGAAATCCTGCAGATAACAGCTTATTTTCTGTGTTGAGGAGAGAAGCTGTGTTTGAGGTCGTTTGAAGTGTCGGTGTTTGGTGGAGAAAGGTTGGCGCACCTTTCCTGGACCGTTGCTTGAGTGTAACCTGGTAGGAAGGACGCACCCGTTCTCACACCAAGAGGGGAAGAGTGAATGGTGTGTGAATGTTCATAGGGGTAGGAACACACATATGGCAGAGTGATATACTGGTGTAAATGAGTCGCATTCTGAAGTTTGAATGATGAGATATAGAGGTGTGTATGATAATTATATATACGTTGGAATAATAAGCTTTTCTTGTAAATTATATCTTGGAGTTTCAAACAACAATGCCTGTCATAGAATTTTGTAAGATCAGTGAATAGTGACCAGCATATACGATTATGGGAGGATTTTATGACTGAGGGGAAGGATTTGGGTAATTTGTTGTTCGTTCCGCTGAGACTAGATGGTGATTAACTGATTTGCGGCAATAAAGAATCATTAGAAACATGAATGGTTTGGTAGATATGAATATATTGGAATAGAATGAATTTTATGTGAGTGTAATTTAATATGAGGGATTGGATAAAATTATATGTGTTGACTTGCCCAAACACGTAGACGTACGTGGAAATGGGAGTGTCAAGGTGCGATGTGTATGCGGCGAGTGAAGTCAAACGCAGAACACAGAGATACTAGCAGACTACTTTACTGAATGTAAAGCACAAAACAACACCTCCGAACCTGGAGGGAAAAAAACCATACACGTAATATGGAATACAGCAATGCTGATACCAACCAGACACGAAACAATAACACACAAAAACCAAACGTGAGACAAGGGTAATTATAGGCTATACAATCAAACATAATAGACAACAGGTGTAACTACTCAAGACAAAACAAGACAAACAATGAAACATCGATCGGCAGTAACTAGTACTCCGGGGACGACGAACGCCGAAGCCTGCCCGAACAAGGAGGAGGAGCAGCCTCGGCAGAATCCGTGACAGTACCCCCCCCCCCCCTTGACGCGCGGCTCCAGCCGTGCGCCGACCCCAGCCTCGGGGACGGCCAGGAGGACGCGGAGCAGGGCGAGTCGGATGACTCCGGTGGAACTCCGTCAAGAGGGAGGGATCTAAGATGTCCCTCCTAGGGACCCAGCACCATTCCTCCGGACCGTACCCCTCCCACTCCACGAGATACTGCAGATCCCCCATCCGACGTCTCGAATCCACGATGGACCAGACTGAGTACGCCGGAGCCCCCTCGATGTCCAGTGGGGGCGGAGGAGCCTCTCGTATCTCTTTCTCCTGGAGTGGACCAGCTACCACAGGCCTGAGGAGAGACACATGGAACGAGGGGTTAATGTATGTGCTGCCCTGCCCTGCCCTCATCAAATTAAATAATAGACAGTGCGTTTCCTCAAAATATATGCGTCATGGATCATCTGCCTTTTATTTATCACCCTAATAATATCATGTATTTTTATTGGATTAAATGCAGTTTGTATGTGCTGCCCTGCCTTGCCCTGCCCTGATCAAATTAAATAATAGACAGTGTTTTTCTCTCAAAATATATGTGCATTGGAGCAACTAACTTTTATTTATCACCTTAATAATATCATGTATTTTTATTGGACTAAATGCAGTTTGTTTGTATCACCCAAATAAAATCTTGTATTTTTATTGGACTAAATGCAGTTTGTATGTGCTGCCCTGCCCTGCCCTGATCAATTTAAATAATAGACAGTGCGTTTCCCTCAAAATATATGTGTCATGGAGCAACTGCCTTTTATTTATCACCCTAATAATATAATGTATTTTTATTGGACTAAATGCAGTTTGTATGTGCTGCCCTGCCCTGCCCTGATCAAATTAAATAAGAGACAGTGTGTTTCCCTTAAAATATAGGCAGTACATTCAGCCTTTCTTTTTAGTCGGTTCATTAAGTTGCATGGAAATACGAATCGCTGATACATTTTGTTCATGTCTTCATATAGTGTTCCAAGAGTTGTTCCCGAGTTTACGGCCATACCAGCCTGAATACGTGCGATATTGTCCGATCTTGGAAGGTAAGCAGGGTCAGGCCTGGTTAGTACTTGGATGGGAGACTGCCTCGCAATACCAGGTGCTGTTAGCTTTTCATTCCACTATAGCATACTCTTGTGTCATGGAGCAACTGTCTTTTATTTATCACCCTAATAATATCATGTATTTTTATTGGACTAAATGCAGTTTGTATGTGCTGCCCTGCCCTGCCCTCATCAAATTAAATAATAGAAAATGTGTTTCCCTCAAAATATATGCGTCATGGAGCAACTGCCTTTTATTTATCACCCTAATAATATCATGTATTTTTATTGGACTAAATGCAGTTTGTATGTGCTGCCCTGCCCTGCCCTGCCCTGATCAAATTAAATAATAGACAGTATTTTTCTCTCAAAATATATGTGTCATGGAGCAACTAACTTTTATTTATCACCTTAATAACATCATGTATTTTTATTGGACTAAATGCAGTTTGTATGTATCACCCTAATAAAATCATGTACTTTTATTGGACTAAATGCAGTTTGTATGTGCTGCCCTGCCCTGCCCTGCATTGATCAAATTAAATAATAGACAGTGTTTTTCTCTCAAAATATATGTGTCATGGAGCAACTGCCTTTTATTTATCACCCTAATAATATCATGTATTTTTATTGGACTAAATGCAGTTTGTATGTGCTGCCCTACCCTGCCCTCATCAAATTAAATAATAGACAGTGCGTGTCCCTCAAAATATATGCGTCAAGGAGCAACTGCCTTTTATTTATCACCCTAATAATATCAAGTATTTTTATTGGACTAAATGCAGTTTGTATGTGCTGCCCTTCCCTGCCCTGCCCTGATCAAATTAAATAATAGACAGTATTTTTCTCTCAAAATATGTGTCATGGAGCAACTAACTTTTATTTATCACCCTAATAATATCATGTAATTTTTTTGGGACTAAATGCAGTTTGTATGTGCTGCCCTGCCCTGCCCTCATCAAATTAAATAATAGACAGTGCGTTTCCTCAAAATATATGCGTCATGGATCATCTGCCTTTTATTTATCACCCTAATAATATCATGTATTTTTATTGGATTAAATGCAGTTTGTATGTGCTGCCCTGCCTTGCCCTGCCCTGATCAAATTAAATAATAGACAGTGTTTTTCTCTCAAAATATATGTGCATTGGAGCAACTAACTTTTATTTATCACCTTAATAATATCATCTATTTTTATTGGACTAAATGCAGTTTGTTTGTATCACCCAAATAAAATCTTGTATTTTTATTGGACTAAATGCAGTTTGTATGTGCTGCCCTGCCCTGCCCTGATCAATTTAAATAATAGACAGTGCGTTTCCCTCAAAATATATGTGTCATGGAGCAACTGCCTTTTATTTATCACCCTAATAATATAATGTATTTTTATTGGACTAAATGCAGTTTGTATGTGCTGCCCTGCCCTGCCCTGATCAAATTAAATAAGAGACAGTGTGTTTCCCTTAAAATATAGGCAGTACATTCAGCCTTTCTTTTTAGTCGGTTCATTAAGTTGCATGGAAATACGAATCGCTGATACATTTTGTTCATGTCTTCATATAGTGTTCCAAGAGTTGTTCCCGAGTTTACGGCCATACCAGCCTGAATACGTGCGATATTGTCCGATCTTGGAAGGTAAGCAGGGTCAGGCCTGGTTAGTACTTGGATGGGAGACTGCCTCGCAATACCAGGTGCTGTTAGCTTTTCATTCCACTATAGCATACTCTTGTGTCATGGAGCAACTGTCTTTTATTTATCACCCTAATAATATCATGTATTTTTATTGGACTAAATGCAGTTTGTATGTGCTGCCCTGCCCTGCCCTCATCAAATTAAATAATAGAAAATGTGTTTCCCTCAAAATATATGCGTCATGGAGCAACTGCCTTTTATTTATCACCCTAATAATATCATGTATTTTTATTGGACTAAATGCAGTTTGTATGTGCTGCCCTGCCCTGCCCTGATCAAATTAAATAATAGACAGTATTTTTCTCTCAAAATATATGTGTCATGGAGCAACTAACTTTTATTTATCACCTTAATAACATCATGTATTTTTATTGGACTAAATGCAGTTTGTATGTATCACCCTAATAAAATCATGTACTTTTATTGGACTAAATGCAGTTTGTATGTGCTGCCCTGCCCTGCCCTGCATTGATCAAATTAAATAATAGACAGTGTTTTTCTCTCAAAATATATGTGTCATGGAGCAACTGCCTTTTATTTATCACCCTAATAATATCATGTATTTTTATTGGACTAAATGCAGTTTGTATGTGCTGCCCTACCCTGCCCTCATCAAATTAAATAATAGACAGTGCGTGTCCCTCAAAATATATGCGTCAAGGAGCAACTGCCTTTTATTTATCACCCTAATAATATCAAGTATTTTTATTGGACTAAATGCAGTTTGTATGTGCTGCCCTTCCCTGCCCTGCCCTGATCAAATTAAATAATAGACAGTATTTTTCTCTCAAAATATGTGTCATGGAGCAACTAACTTTTATTTATCACCTTAATAATATCATGTATTTTTATTGGACTAAATGCAGTTTGTATGTATCACCCTAATAATATCATGTATTTTTATTGGACTAAATGCAGTTTGTATGTGCTGCCCTGCCCTGCCCTCATCAAATTAAATAATAGAAAATGTGTTTCCCTCAAAATATATGCGTCATGGAGCAACTGCCTTTTATTTATCACCCTAATAATATCATGTATTTTTATTGGACTAAATGCAGTTTGTATGTGCTGCCCTGCCCTGCCCTGATCAAATTAAATAATAGACAGTATTTTTCTCTCAAAATATATGTGTCATGGAGCAACTAACTTTTATTTATCACCTTAATAACATCATGTATTTTTATTGGACTAAATGCAGTTTGTATGTATCACCCTAATAAAATCATGTACTTTTATTGGACTAAATGCAGTTTGTATGTGCTGCCCTGCCCTGCCCTGCATTGATCAAATTAAATAATAGACAGTGTTTTTCTCTCAAAATATATGTGTCATGGAGCAACTGCCTTTTATTTATCACCCTAATAATATCATGTATTTTTATTGGACTAAATGCAGTTTGTATGTGCTGCCCTACCCTGCCCTCATCAAATTAAATAATAGACAGTGCGTGTCCCTCAAAATATATGCGTCAAGGAGCAACTGCCTTTTATTTATCACCCTAATAATATCAAGTATTTTTATTGGACTAAATGCAGTTTGTATGTGCTGCCCTTCCCTGCCCTGCCCTGATCAAATTAAATAATAGACAGTATTTTTCTCTCAAAATATGTGTCATGGAGCAACTAACTTTTATTTATCACCTTAATAATATCATGTATTTTTATTGGACTAAATGCAGTTTGTATGTATCACCCTAATAAAATCATGTATTTTTATTGGACTAAATGCAGTTTGTATGTGCAGCCCTGCCCTGCCCTGCATTGATCAAATTAAATAATAGACAGTGTTTTTCTCTCAAAATATATGTGTCATGGAGCAACTGCCTTTTATTTATCACCCTAATAATATCATTTATTTTTATTGGACTAAATGCAGTTTGTATGTGCTGCCCTCTCCTGCCCTCATCAAAATAAATAATAGACAGTGCGTTTCCCTCAAAATATATGCGTCATGGAGCAACTGCCTTTTATTTATCACCCTAATAATATCATGTATTTTTATTGGACTAAATGCAGTTTGTATGTGCTGCCCTGCCCTATCCTGCCCTGATCAAATTAAATAATAGACAGTATTTTTCTCTCAAAATATATGTGTCATGGAGCAACTAACTTTTATTTATCACCTTAATAATATAATGTATTTTTATTGGACTAAATGCAGTTTTTATGTATCACCCTAATAAAATCATGTATTTTTATTGGACTAAATGCAGTTTGTATGTGCTGCCCTGCCCTGCCCTCATCAAATTACATAATAGACAGTGCGTGTCCCTCAAAATATATGCGTCAAGGAGCAACTGCCTTTTATTTATCACCCTAATAATATCAAGTATTTTTATTGGACTAAATGCAGTTTGTATGTGCTGCCCTGCCCTGCCCTGATCAAATTAAAGAAGAGACAGTGTGTTTCCCTCAAAATATAGGCAGTACATTCAGCCTTTCTTTTTAGTCGGTTCATTAAGTTGCATGGAAATACGAATCGCTGATACATTTTGTTCATGTCTTCATATAGTGTTCCAAGAGTTGTTCCCGAGTTTACGGCCATACCAGCCTGAATACGTGCGATATTGTCCGATCTTGGAAGGTAAGCAGGGTCAGGCCTGGTTAGTACTTGGATGGGAGACTGCCTCGCAATACCAGGTGCTGTTAGCTTTTCATTCCACTATAGCATACTCTTGTGTCATGGAGCAACTGTCTTTTATTTATCACCCTAATAATATCATGTATTTTTATTGGACTAAATGCAGTTTGTATGTGCTGCCCTGCCCTGCCCTCATCAAATTAAATAATAGACAATGTGTTTCCCTCAAAATATATGCGTCATGGAGCAACTGCCTTTTATTTATCACCCTAATAATATCATGTATTTTTATTGGACTAAATGCAGTTTGTATGTATCACCCTAATAAAATCATGTATTTTTATTGGACTAAATGCAGTTTGTATGTGCTGCCCTGCCCTGCCCTGCATTGATCAAATTAAATAATAGACAGTGTTTTTCTCTCAAAATATATGTGTCATGGAGCAACTGCCTTTTATTTATCACCCTAATAATATCATGTATTTTTATTGGACTAAATGCAGTTTGTATGTGCTGCCCTGCCCTGCCCTCATCAAATTAAATAATAGACAGTGCGTTTCCCTCAAAATATATGCGTCATGGAGCAACTGCCTTTTATTTATCACCCTAATAATATCATGTATTTTTATTGGACTAAATGCAGTTTGTATGTGCTGCCCTGCCCTATCCTGCCCTGATCAAATTAAATAATAGACAGTATTTTTCTCTCAAGATATATGTGTCATGGAGCAACTAACTTTTATTTATCTCCTTAATAATATCATGTATTTTTATTGGACAAAATGCAGTTTGTATGTATCACCCTAATAAAATCATGTATTTTTATTGGACTAAATGCAGTTTGTATGTACTGCCCTGCCCTGCCCTGCCCTGCCCTGCCCTGCCCTGCCCTGCCCTGCCCTGATCAATTTAAATAATAGACAGTGTGTTTCCCTCAAAATATATGTGTCATGGAGCAACTGCCTTTTATTTATCACCCTAATAAAATCATGTATTTTTATTGGACTAAATGCAGTTTGTATATGCTGCCCTGCCCTGCCCTGCCCTGCCCTGATCAAATTAAATAATATACAGTGTTTTTCACCCAAAATATATGTGTCATGGAGCAACTGCCTTTTATTTATCACCTTAATAATATCATTTATTTTTATTGGACTAAATGCAGTTTGTATGTATCACCCTAATAATATCATGTATTTTTATTGGACTAAATGCAGTTTGTATGTGCTGCCCTGCCCTGCCATGCCCTGATCAAATTAAATAATAGACAGTGTTTTTCTCTCAAAATATATGTGTCATAGAGCAACTGCCTTTTATTTATCACCTTAATAATATCATGTATTTTTATTATACTAAATGCAGTTTGTACAGTGGGGAAAAAAAGTATTTAGTCAGCCACCAATTGTGCAAGTTCTCCCACTTAAAAAGATGAGAGAGGCCTGTAATTTTCATCATAGGTACACGTCAACTATGACAGACAAAATGAGAAAAAAAAATCCAGAAAATCACATTGTAGGATTTTTAATGAATTTATTGGCATATGATGGTGGAAAATAAGTATTTGGTCAATAACAAAAGTTTCTCAATACTTTGTTATATACCCTTTGTTGGCAATGACACAGGTCAAACGTTTTCTGTAAGTCTTCACAAGGTTTTCACACACTGTTGCTGGTATTTTGGCCCATTCCTCCATGCAGATCTCCTCTAGAGCAGTGATGTTTTGGGGCTGTCGCTGGGCAACACAGACTTTCAACTCCCTCCAAAGATTTTCTATGGGGTTGAGATCTGGAGACTGGCTAGGCCACTCCAGGACCTTGAAATGTTTCTTACGAAGCCACTCCTTCGTTGCCCGGGCGGTGTGTTTGGGATCATTGTCATGCTGAAAGACCCAGCCACGTTTCATCTTCAATGCCCTTGCTGATGGAAGGAGGGTTTCACTCAAAATCTCACGATACATGGCCCCATTCATTCTTTCCTTTACACGGATCAGTCGTCCTGGTCCCTTTGCAGAAAAACAGCCCCAAAGCATGATGTTTCCAACCCCATGCTTCACAGTAGGTATGGTGTTCTTTGGATGCAACTCAGCATTCTTTGTCCTCCAAACATGACGAGTTGAGTTTTTACCAAAAAGTTATATTTTGGTTTCATCTGACCATATGACATTCTCCCAATCCTCTTCTGGATCATCCAAATGCACTTCAGACGGGCCTGGACATGTACTGGCTTAAGCAGGGGGACACGTCTCGCACTGCAGGATTTGAGTCCCTGGCGGCGTAGTGTGTTACTGATGGTTGGCTTTGTTACTTTGGTCCCAGCTCTCTGCAGGTCATTCACTAGGTCCCCCCGTGTGGTTCTGGGATTTTTGCTCACCGTTCTTGTGATCATTTTGACCCCACGGGGTGAGATCTTGCGTGGAGCCCCAGATCGAGGGAGATTATCAGTGGTCTTGTATGTCTTCCATTTCCTAATAATTGCTCCCACAGTTGATTTCTTCAAACCAAGCTGCTTACCTATTGCAGATTCAGTCTTCCCAGCCTGGTGCAGGTCTACAATTTTGTTTTTGGTGTCCTTTGACAGCTCTTTGGTCTTGGCCATTGTGAAGTTTGGAGTGTGACTGTTTGAGGTTGTGGACAGGTGTATTTTATACTGATAACAAGTTCAAACAGGTGCCATTAATACAGGTAACGAGTGGAGGACAGAGGAGCCTCTGAAAGAAGAAGTTACAGGTCTGTGAGAGCCAGAAATCTTGCTTGTTTGTAGGTGACCAAATACTTATTTTCCACCATAATTTGCAAATAAATTCATTAAAAATCCTACAATGGGATTTTCTGGATTTTTTTTCCTCAATTTGTCTGTCATAGTTGACGTGTACCTATGATGAAAATTACAGGCCTCTCTCATCTTTTTAAGTGGGAGAACTTGCACAATTGGTGGCTGACTAAATACTTTTTTTCCCCACTGTATGTATCACCCTAATAATATCATGTATTTTTATTGGACTAAATGCAGTTTGTATGTGATGCCCTGCCCTGCCTTGATGAATTTAAATAATAGACAGTGCGTTTCCCTCAAAATATATGTGTCATGGAGCAACTGCCTTTTATTTATCACCCTAATAATATCATTTATTTTTATTGGACTAAATGCAGTTTGTATGTGCTGCCCTGCCCTGCCCTGATCAAATTAAATTATAGACAGTGCGTTTCCTCAAAATATATGCGTCATGGATCATCTGCCTTTTATTTATCACCCTAATAATATCATGTATTTATTGGATTAAATGCAGTTTGTATGTGCTGCCCTGCCTTGCCCTGCCCTGATCAAATTAAATAATAGACAGTGTTTTTATCTCAAAATATATGTGCATTGGAGCAACTAACTTTTATTTATCACCTTAATAATATCATGTATTTTTATTGGACTAAATGCAGTTTGTTTGTATCACCCAAATAAAATCTTGTATTTTTATTGGACTAAATGCAGTTTGTATGTGCTGCCCTGCCCTGCCCTGATCAATTTAAATAATAGACAGTGCGTTTCCATCAAAATATATGTGTCATGGAGCAACTGCCTTTTATTTATCATCCTAATAATATCATGTATTTTTATTGGACTAAATAAAGTTTGTATGTAATGCCCTGCCCTGCCCTGATCAAATTAAATAAGAGACAGTCTGTTTCCCTCAAAATATAGGCAGTACATTCAGCCTTTGTTTTTACTCAGTTCATTAAGTTGCATGGAAATATGAATAACTGATACATTTTGTTCATGTCTTATGATTCACTTAGGTAAATGAATGCGTTTTCTAACAAGTTGAATAGATTTAGTTGATTTCCTACTAAGTTCAATACATTTTTATATATTGTTGAATTTCGGTTTAATGTCTGGACTCCGTGATTCAGTCCGCAACGCCTATTTTATAGGGCCCTAGTCCATGAATTTGTCATAAGTCAACATAGGATATGCACTCTCTTTCCACCCACAAGACTCAAATATGTTGGCTGGAAATGTAAGCAAGGTTTGAGCTTCTTCAGTCTGTGTCACAAAGTGGATACTTGTTTGTCTCCCTTTCAGAGTATGTGACACATTTACTTTATATAGTGTACCAAGAGTTGTTCCTAAGCTTACGGCCATACCAGCCTGAATACGACTGATCTCGTCCGATCTTGGAAGCTAAGCAGGTCAGGCCTGGTTAGTACTTGGATGGGAGACTGCCTGGCAATACCAGGTGCTGTAAGCTTTTCGTTCCACTAGAGCATACTCTTGTGTCATGGAGCAACTGTCTTTTATTTATCACCCTAATAATATCATGTATTTTTATTGGACTAAATGCAGTTTGTTTGTATCACCCAAATAAAATCTTGTATTTTTATTGGACTAAATGCAGTTTGTATGTGCTGCCCTGCCCTGCCCTCATCAAATTAAATAATAGACAGTGCGTTTCCCTCAAAATATATGTGTCATAGAGCAACTGCCTTTTATTTATCACCCTAATAATATCATGTCTTTTTATTGGACTAAATGCAGTTTGTATGTATCACCCTAATAAAATCATGTATTTTTATTGGACTAAATGCAGTTTGTATGTGCTGCCCTGCCCTGCCCTGCCCTGCATTGATCAAATTAAATAATAGACAGTGTTTTTCTCTCAAAATATATGTGTCATGGAGCAACTGCCTTTTATTTATCACCCTAATAATATCATGTATTTTTATTGGACTAAATGCAGTTTGTATGTGCTGCCCTGCCCTGCCCTCATCAAATTAAATAATAGACAGTGCGTGTCCCTCAAAATATATGCGTCAAGGAGCAACTGCCTTTTATTTATCACCCTAATAAAATCATGTATTTTTATTGGACTAAATGCAGTTTGTATGTGCTGCCCTTCCCTGCCCTGCCCTGATCAAATTAAATAATAGACAGTATTTTTCTCTCAAAATATATGTGTCATGGAGCAACTAACTTTTATTTATCACCTTAATAATATCATGTATTTTTATTGGACTAAATGCAGTTTGTATGTATCACCCTAATAAAATCATGTATTTTTATTGGACTAAATGCAGTTTGTATGTGCAGCCCTGCCCTGCCATGCATTGATCAAATTAAATAATAGACAGTGTTTTTCTCTCAAAATATATGTGTCATGGAGCAACTGCCTTTTATTTATCACCCTAATAATATCATTTATTTTTATTGGACTAAAAGCAGTTTGTATGTGCTGCCCTGCCCTGCCCTCATCAAAATAAATAATAGACAGTGCGTTTCCCTCAAAATATATGTGTCATAGAGCCACTGCCTTTTATTTATCACCCTAATAATATCATGTATTTTTATTGGACTAAATGCAGTTTGTATGTATCACCCTAATAAAATCATGTATTTTTATTGGACTAAATGCAGTTTGTATGTGCTGCCCTGCCCTGCCCTGCCCTGCATTGATCAAATTAAATAATAGACAGTGTTTTTCTCTCAAAATATATGTGTCATGGAGCAACTGCCTTTTATTTATCACCCTAATAATATCATGTATTTTTATTGGACTAAATGCAGTTTGTATGTGCTGCCCTGCCCTGCCCTCATCAAATTAAATAATAGACAGTGCGTGTCCCTCAAAATATATGCGTCAAGGAGCAACTGCCTTTTATTTATCACCCTAATAATATCATGTATTTTTATTGGACTAAATGCAGTTTGTATGTGCTGCCCTGCCCTATCCTGCCCTGATCAAATTAAATAATAGACAGTATTTTTCTCTCAAGATATATGTGTCATGGAGCAACTAACTTTTATTTATCTCCTTAATAATATCATGTATTTTTATTGGACAAAATGCAGTTTGTATGTATCACCCTAATAAAATCATGTATTTTTATTGGACTAAATGCAGTTTGTATGTACTGCCCTGCCCTGCCCTGCCCTGCCCTGCCCTGCCCTGCCCTGATCAATTTAAATAATAGACAGTGTGTTTCCCTCAAAATATATGTGTCATGGAGCAACTGCCTTTTATTTATCACCCTAATAAAATCATGTATTTTTATTGGACTAAATGCAGTTTGTATATGCTGCCCTGCCCTGCCCTGCCCTGCCCTGATCAAATTAAATAATATACAGTGTTTTTCACCCAAAATATATGTGTCATGGAGCAACTGCCTTTTATTTATCACCTTAATAATATCATTTATTTTTATTGGACTAAATGCAGTTTGTATGTATCACCCTAATAATATCATGTATTTTTATTGGACTAAATGCAGTTTGTATGTGCTGCCCTGCCCTGCCATGCCCTGATCAAATTAAATAATAGACAGTGTTTTTCTCTCAAAATATATGTGTCATAGAGCAACTGCCTTTTATTTATCACCTTAATAATATCATGTATTTTTATTATACTAAATGCAGTTTGTATGTATCACCCTAATAATATCATGTATTTTTATTGGACTAAATGCAGTTTGTATGTGATGCCCTGCCCTGCCTTGATGAATTTAAATAATAGACAGTGCGTTTCCCTCAAAATATATGTGTCATGGAGCAACTGCCTTTTATTTATCACCCTAATAATATCATTTATTTTTATTGGACTAAATGCAGTTTGTATGTGCTGCCCTGCCCTGCCCTGATCAAATTAAATTATAGACAGTGCGTTTCCTCAAAATATATGCGTCATGGATCATCTGCCTTTTATTTATCACCCTAATAATATCATGTATTTATTGGATTAAATGCAGTTTGTATGTGCTGCCCTGCCTTGCCCTGCCCTGATCAAATTAAATAATAGACAGTGTTTTTATCTCAAAATATATGTGCATTGGAGCAACTAACTGTTATTTATCACCTTAATAATATCATGTATTTTTATTGGACTAAATGCAGTTTGTTTGTATCACCCAAATAAAATCTTGTATTTTTATTGGACTAAATGCAGTTTGTATGTGCTGCCCTGCCCTGCCCTGATCAATTTAAATAATAGACAGTGCGTTTCCATCAAAATATATGTGTCATGGAGCAACTGCCTTTTATTTATCATCCTAATAATATCATGTATTTTTATTGGACTAAATAAAGTTTGTATGTAATGCCCTGCCCTGCCCTGATCAAATTAAATAAGAGACAGTCTGTTTCCCTCAAAATATAGGCAGTACATTCAGCCTTTGTTTTTACTCAGTTCATTAAGTTGCATGGAAATATGAATAACTGATACATTTTGTTCATGTCTTATGATTCACTTAGGTAAATGAATGCGTTTTCTAACAAGTTGAATAGATTTAGTTGATTTCCTACTAAGTTCAATACATTTTTATATATTGTTGAATTTCGGTTTAATGTCTGGACTCCGTGATTCAGTCCGCAACGCCTATTTTATAGGGCCCTAGTCCATGAATTTGTCATAAGTCAACATAGGATATGCACTCTCTTTCCACCCACAAGACTCAAATATGTTGGCTGGAAATGTAAGCAAGGTTTGAGCTTCTTCAGTCTGTGTCACAAAGTGGATACTTGTTTGTCTCCCTTTCAGAGTATGTGACACATTTACTTTATATAGTGTACCAAGAGTTGTTCCTAAGCTTACGGCCATACCAGCCTGAATACGACTGATCTCGTCCGATCTTGGAAGCTAAGCAGGTCAGGCCTGGTTAGTACTTGGATGGGAGACTGCCTGGCAATACCAGGTGCTGTAAGCTTTTCGTTCCACTAGAGCATACTCTTGTGTCATGGAGCAACTGTCTTTTATTTATCACCCTAATAATATCATGTATTTTTATTGGACTAAATGCAGTTTGTTTGTATCACCCAAATAAAATCTTGTATTTTTATTGGACTAAATGCAGTTTGTATGTGCTGCCCTGCCCTGCCCTCATCAAATTAAATAATAGACAGTGCGTTTCCCTCAAAATATATGTGTCATAGAGCAACTGCCTTTTATTTATCACCCTAATAATATCATGTCTTTTTATTGGACTAAATGCAGTTTGTATGTATCACCCTAATAAAATCATGTATTTTTATTGGACTAAATGCAGTTTGTATGTGCTGCCCTGCCCTGCCCTGCCCTGCATTGATCAAATTAAATAATAGACAGTGTTTTTCTCTCAAAATATATGTGTCATGGAGCAACTGCCTTTTATTTATCACCCTAATAATATCATGTATTTTTATTGGACTAAATGCAGTTTGTATGTGCTGCCCTGCCCTGCCCTCATCAAATTAAATAATAGACAGTGCGTGTCCCTCAAAATATATGCGTCAAGGAGCAACTGCCTTTTATTTATCACCCTAATAATATCAAGTATTTTTATTGGACTAAATGCAGTTTGTATGTGCTGCCCTTCCCTGCCCTGCCCTGATCAAATTAAATAATAGACAGTATTTTTCTCTCAAAATATATGTGTCATGGAGCAACTAACTTTTATTTATCACCTTAATAATATCATGTATTTTTATTGGACTAAATGCAGTTTGTATGTATCACCCTAATAAAATCATGTATTTTTATTGGACTAAATGCAGTTTGTATGTGCAGCCCTGCCCTGCCATGCATTGATCAAATTAAATAATAGACAGTGTTTTTCTCTCAAAATATATGTGTCATGGAGCAACTGCCTTTTATTTATCACCCTAATAATATCATTTATTTTTATTGGACTAAAAGCAGTTTGTATGTGCTGCCCTGCCCTGCCCTCATCAAAATAAATAATAGACAGTGCGTTTCCCTCAAAATATATGTGTCATAGAGCCACTGCCTTTTATTTATCACCCTAATAATATCATGTATTTTTATTGGACTAAATGCAGTTTGTATGTATCACCCTAATAAAATCATGTATTTTTATTGGACTAAATGCAGTTTGTATGTGCTGCCCTGCCCTGCCCTGCCCTGCATTGATCAAATTAAATAATAGACAGTGTTTTTCTCTCAAAATATATGTGTCATGGAGCAACTGCCTTTTATTTATCACCCTAATAATATCATGTATTTTTATTGGACTAAATGCAGTTTGTATGTGCTGCCCTGCCCTGCCCTCATCAAATTAAATAATAGACAGTGCGTGTCCCTCAAAATATATGCGTCAAGGAGCAACTGCATTTTATTTATCACCCTAATAATATCAAGTATTTTTATTGGACTAAATGCAGTTTGTATGTGCTGCCCTTCCCTGCCCTGCCCTGATCAAATTAAATAATAGACAGTATTTTTCTCTCAAAATATATGTGTCATGGAGCAACTAACTTTTATTTATCACCTTAATAATATCATGTATTTTTATTGGACTAAATGCAGTTTGTATGTATCACCCTAATAAAATCATGTATTTTTATTGGACTAAATGCAGTTTGTATGTGCAGCCCTGCCCTGCCATGCATTGATCAAATTAAATAATAGACAGTGTTTTTCTCTCAAAATATATGTGTCATGGAGCAACTGCCTTTTATTTATCACCCTAATAATATCATTTATTTTTATTGGACTAAATGCAGTTTGTATGTGCTGCCCTGCCCTGCCCTCATCAAAATAAATAATAGACAGTGCGTTTCCCTCAAAATATATGCGTCATGGAGCAACTGCCTTTTATTTATCACCCTAATAATATCATGTATTTTTATTGGACTAAATGCAGTTTGTATGTGCTGCCCTGCCCTATCCTGCCCTGATCAAATTAAATAATAGACAGTATTTTTCTCTCAAGATATATGTGTCATGGAGCAACTAACTTTTATTTATCTCCTTAATAATATCATGTATTTTTATTGGACAAAATGCAGTTTGTATGTATCACCCTAATAAAATCATGTATTTTTATTGGACTAAATGCAGTTTGTATGTACTGCCCTGCCCTGCCCTGCCCTGCCCTGCCCTGCCCTGCCCTGCCCTGCCCTGATCAATTTAAATAATAGACAGTGTGTTTCCCTCAAAATATATGTGTGTCATGGAGCAACTGCCTTTTATTTATCACCCTAATAAAATCATGTATTTTTATTGGACTAAATGCAGTTTGTATATGCTGCCCTGCCCTGCCCTGCCCTGCCCTGATCAAATTAAATAATATACAGTGTTTTTCACCCAAAATATATGTGTCATGGAGCAACTGCCTTTTATTTATCACCTTAATAATATCATTTATTTTTATTGGACTAAATGCAGTTTGTATGTATCACCCTAATAATATCATGTATTTTTATTGGACTAAATGCAGTTTGTATGTGCTGCCCTGCCCTGCCATGCCCTGATCAAATTAAATATTAGACAGTGTTTTTCTCTCAAAATATATGTGTCATAGAGCAACTGCCTTTTATTTATCACCTTAATAATATCATGTATTTTTATTATACTAAATGCAGTTTGTATGTATCACCCTAATAATATCATGTATTTTTATTGGACTAAATGCAGTTTGTATGTGATGCCCTGCCCTGCCTTGATGAATTTAAATAATAGACAGTGCGTTTCCCTCAAAATATATGTGTCATGGAGCAACTGCCTTTTATTTATCACCCTAATAATATCATTTATTTTTATTGGACTAAATGCAGTTTGTATGTGCTGCCCTGCCCTGCCCTGATCAAATTAAATTATAGACAGTGCGTTTCCTCAAAATATATGCGTCATGGATCATCTGCCTTTTATTTATCACCCTAATAATATCATGTATTTATTGGATTAAATGCAGTTTGTATGTGCTGCCCTGCCTTGCCCTGCCCTGATCAAATTAAATAATAGACAGTGTTTTTATCTCAAAATATATGTGCATTGGAGCAACTAACTTTTATTTATCACCTTAATAATATCATGTATTTTTATTGGACTAAATGCAGTTTGTTTGTATCACCCAAATAAAATCTTGTATTTTTATTGGACTAAATGCAGTTTGTATGTGCTGCCCTGCCCTGCCCTGATCAATTTAAATAATAGACAGTGCGTTTCCATCAAAATATATGTGTCATGGAGCAACTGCCTTTTATTTATCATCCTAATAATATCATGTATTTTTATTGGACTAAATAAAGTTTGTATGTAATGCCCTGCCCTGCCCTGATCAAATTAAATAAGAGACAGTCTGTTTCCCTCAAAATATAGGCAGTACATTCAGCCTTTGTTTTTACTCAGTTCATTAAGTTGCATGGAAATATGAATAACTGATACATTTTGTTCATGTCTTATGATTCACTTAGGTAAATGAATGCGTTTTCTAACAAGTTGAATAGATTTAGTTGATTTCCTACTAAGTTCAATACATTTTTATATATTGTTGAATTTCGGTTTAATGTCTGGACTCCGTGATTCAGTCCGCAACGCCTATTTTATAGGGCCCTAGTCCATGAATTTGTCATAAGTCAACATAGGATATGCACTCTCTTTCCACCCACAAGACTCAAATATGTTGGCTGGAAATGTAAGCAAGGTTTGAGCTTCTTCAGTCTGTGTCACAAAGTGGATACTTGTTTGTCTCCCTTTCAGAGTATGTGACACATTTACTTTATATAGTGTACCAAGAGTTGTTCCTAAGCTTACGGCCATACCAGCCTGAATACGACTGATCTCGTCCGATCTTGGAAGCTAAGCAGGTCAGGCCTGGTTAGTACTTGGATGGGAGACTGCCTGGCAATACCAGGTGCTGTAAGCTTTTCGTTCCACTAGAGCATACTCTTGTGTCATGGAGCAACTGTCTTTTATTTATCACCCTAATAATATCATGTATTTTTATTGGACTAAATGCAGTTTGTTTGTATCACCCAAATAAAATCTTGTATTTTTATTGGACTAAATGCAGTTTGTATGTGCTGCCCTGCCCTGCCCTCATCAAATTAAATAATAGACAGTGCGTTTCCCTCAAAATATATGTGTCATAGAGCAACTGCCTTTTATTTATCACCCTAATAATATCATGTCTTTTTATTGGACTAAATGCAGTTTGTATGTATCACCCTAATAAAATCATGTATTTTTATTGGACTAAATGCAGTTTGTATGTGCTGCCCTGCCCTGCCCTGCCCTGCATTGATCAAATTAAATAATAGACAGTGTTTTTCTCTCAAAATATATGTGTCATGGAGCAACTGCCTTTTATTTATCACCCTAATAATATCATGTATTTTTATTGGACTAAATGCAGTTTGTATGTGCTGCCCTGCCCTGCCCTCATCAAATTAAATAATAGACAGTGCGTGTCCCTCAAAATATATGCGTCAAGGAGCAACTGCCTTTTATTTATCACCCTAATAATATCAAGTATTTTTATTGGACTAAATGCAGTTTGTATGTGCTGCCCTTCCCTGCCCTGCCCTGATCAAATTAAATAATAGACAGTATTTTTCTCTCAAAATATATGTGTCATGGAGCAACTAACTTTTATTTATCACCTTAATAATATCATGTATTTTTATTGGACTAAATGCAGTTTGTATGTATCACCCTAATAAAATCATGTATTTTTATTGGACTAAATGCAGTTTGTATGTGCAGCCCTGCCCTGCCATGCATTGATCAAATTAAATAATAGACAGTGTTTTTCTCTCAAAATATATGTGTCATGGAGCAACTGCCTTTTATTTATCACCCTAATAATATCATTTATTTTTATTGGACTAAAAGCAGTTTGTATGTGCTGCCCTGCCCTGCCCTCATCAAAATAAATAATAGACAGTGCGTTTCCCTCAAAATATATGTGTCATAGAGCCACTGCCTTTTATTTATCACCCTAATAATATCATGTATTTTTATTGGACTAAATGCAGTTTGTATGTATCACCCTAATAAAATCATGTATTTTTATTGGACTAAATGCAGTTTGTATGTGCTGCCCTGCCCTGCCCTGCCCTGCATTGATCAAATTAAATAATAGACAGTGTTTTTCTCTCAAAATATATGTGTCATGGAGCAACTGCCTTTTATTTATCACCCTAATAATATCATGTATTTTTATTGGACTAAATGCAGTTTGTATGTGCTGCCCTGCCCTGCCCTCATCAAATTAAATAATAGACAGTGCGTGTCCCTCAAAATATATGCGTCAAGGAGCAACTGCCTTTTATTTATCACCCTAATAATATCAAGTATTTTTATTGGACTAAATGCAGTTTGTATGTGCTGCCCTTCCCTGCCCTGCCCTGATCAAATTAAATAATAGACAGTATTTTTCTCTCAAAATATATGTGTCATGGAGCAACTAACTTTTATTTATCACCTTAATAATATCATGTATTTTTATTGGACTAAATGCAGTTTGTATGTATCACCCTAATAAAATCATGTATTTTTATTGGACTAAATGCAGTTTGTATGTGCAGCCCTGCCCTGCCATGCATTGATCAAATTAAATAATAGACAGTGTTTTTCTCTCAAAATATATGTGTCATGGAGCAACTGCCTTTTATTTATCACCCTAATAATATCATTTATTTTTATTGGACTAAATGCAGTTTGTATGTGCTGCCCTGCCCTGCCCTCATCAAAATAAATAATAGACAGTGCGTTTCCCTCAAAATATATGCGTCATGGAGCAACTGCCTTTTATTTATCACCCTAATAATATCATGTATTTTTATTGGACTAAATGCAGTTTGTATGTGCTGCCCTGCCCTATCCTGCCCTGATCAAATTAAATAATAGACAGTATTTTTCTCTCAAGATATATGTGTCATGGAGCAACTAACTTTTATTTATCTCCTTAATAATATCATGTATTTTTATTGGACAAAATGCAGTTTGTATGTATCACCCTAATAAAATCATGTATTTTTATTGGACTAAATGCAGTTTGTATGTACTGCCCTGCCCTGCCCTGCCCTGCCCTGCCCTGCCCTGCCCTGCCCTGCCCTGATCAATTTAAATAATAGACAGTGTGTTTCCCTCAAAATATATGTGTCATGGAGCAACTGCCTTTTATTTATCACCCTAATAAAATCATGTATTTTTATTGGACTAAATGCAGTTTGTATATGCTGCCCTGCCCTGCCCTGCCCTGCCCTGATCAAATTAAATAATATACAGTGTTTTTCACCCAAAATATATGTGTCATGGAGCAACTGCCTTTTATTTATCACCTTAATAATATCATTTATTTTTATTGGACTAAATGCAGTTTGTATGTATCACCCTAATAATATCATGTATTTTTATTGGACTAAATGCAGTTTGTATGTGCTGCCCTGCCCTGCCATGCCCTGATCAAATTAAATAATAGACAGTGTTTTTCTCTCAAAATATATGTGTCATAGAGCAACTGCCTTTTATTTATCACCTTAATAATATCATGTATTTTTATTATACTAAATGCAGTTTGTATGTATCACCCTAATAATATCATGTATTTTTATTGGACTAAATGCAGTTTGTATGTGATGCCCTGCCCTGCCTTGATGAATTTAAATAATAGACAGTGCGTTTCCCTCAAAATATATGTGTCATGGAGCAACTGCCTTTTATTTATCACCCTAATAATATCATTTATTTTTATTGGACTAAATGCAGTTTGTATGTGCTGCCCTGCCCTGCCCTGATCAAATTAAATTATAGACAGTGCGTTTCCTCAAAATATATGCGTCATGGATCATCTGCCTTTTATTTATCACCCTAATAATATCATGTATTTATTGGATTAAATGCAGTTTGTATGTGCTGCCCTGCCTTGCCCTGCCCTGATCAAATTAAATAATAGACAGTGTTTTTATCTCAAAATATATGTGCATTGGAGCAACTAACTTTTATTTATCACCTTAATAAAATCTTGTATTTTTATTGGACTAAATGCAGTTTGTATGTGCTGCCCTGCCCTGCCCTGATCAATTTAAATAATAGACAGTGCGTTTCCATCAAAATATATGTGTCATGGAGCAACTGCCTTTTATTTATCATCCTAATAATATCATGTATTTTTATTGGACTAAATAAAGTTTGTATGTAATGCCCTGCCCTGCCCTGATCAAATTAAATAAGAGACAGTCTGTTTCCCTCAAAATATAGGCAGTACATTCAGCCTTTGTTTTTACTCAGTTCATTAAGTTGCATGGAAATATGAATAACTGATACATTTTGTTCATGTCTTATGATTCACTTAGGTAAATGAATGCGTTTTCTAACAAGTTGAATAGATTTAGTTGATTTCCTACTAAGTTCAATACATTTTTATATATTGTTGAATTTCGGTTTAATGTCTGGACTCCGTGATTCAGTCCGCAACGCCTATTTTATAGGGCCCTAGTCCATGAATTTGTCATAAGTCAACATAGGATATGCACTCTCTTTCCACCCACAAGACTCAAATATGTTGGCTGGAAATGTAAGCAAGGTTTGAGCTTCTTCAGTCTGTGTCACAAAGTGGATACTTGTTTGTCTCCCTTTCAGAGTATGTGACACATTTACTTTATATAGTGTACCAAGAGTTGTTCCTAAGCTTACGGCCATACCAGCCTGAATACGACTGATCTCGTCCGATCTTGGAAGCTAAGCAGGTCAGGCCTGGTTAGTACTTGGATGGGAGACTGCCTGGCAATACCAGGTGCTGTAAGCTTTTCGTTCCACTAGAGCATACTCTTGTGTCATGGAGCAACTGTCTTTTATTTATCACCCTAATAATATCATGTATTTTTATTGGACTAAATGCAGTTTGTTTGTATCACCCAAATAAAATCTTGTATTTTTATTGGACTAAATGCAGTTTGTATGTGCTGCCCTGCCCTGCCCTCATCAAATTAAATAATAGACAGTGCGTTTCCCTCAAAATATATGTGTCATAGAGCAACTGCCTTTTATTTATCACCATAATAATATCATGTCTTTTTATTGGACTAAATGCAGTTTGTATGTATCACCCTAATAAAATCATGTATTTTTATTGGACTAAATGCAGTTTGTATGTGCTGCCCTGCCCTGCCCTGCCCTGCATTGATCAAATTAAATAATAGACAGTGTTTTTCTCTCAAAATATATGTGTCATGGAGCAACTGCCTTTTATTTATCACCCTAATAATATCATGTATTTTTATTGGACTAAATGCAGTTTGTATGTGCTGCCCTGCCCTGCCCTCATCAAATTAAATAATAGACAGTGCGTGTCCCTCAAAATATATGCGTCAAGGAGCAACTGCCTTTTATTTATCACCCTAATAATATCAAGTATTTTTATTGGACTAAATGCAGTTTGTATGTGCTGCCCTTCCCTGCCCTGCCCTGATCAAATTAAATAATAGACAGTATTTTTCTCTCAAAATATATGTGTCATGGAGCAACTAACTTTTATTTATCACCTTAATAATATCATGTATTTTTATTGGACTAAATGCAGTTTGTATGTATCACCCTAATAAAATCATGTATTTTTATTGGACTAAATGCAGTTTGTATGTGCAGCCCTGCCCTGCCATGCATTGATCAAATTAAATAATAGACAGTGTTTTTCTCTCAAAATATATGTGTCATGGAGCAACTGCCTTTTATTTATCACCCTAATAATATCATTTATTTTTATTGGACTAAAAGCAGTTTGTATGTGCTGCCCTGCCCTGCCCTCATCAAAATAAATAATAGACAGTGCGTTTCCCTCAAAATATATGTGTCATAGAGCCACTGCCTTTTATTTATCACCCTAATAATATCATGTATTTTTATTGGACTAAATGCAGTTTGTATGTATCACCCTAATAAAATCATGTATTTTTATTGGACTAAATGCAGTTTGTATGTGCTGCCCTGCCCTGCCCTGCCCTGCATTGATCAAATTAAATAATAGACAGTGTTTTTCTCTCAAAATATATGTGTCATGGAGCAACTGCCTTTTATTTATCACCCTAATAATATCATGTATTTTTATTGGACTAAATGCAGTTTGTATGTGCTGCCCTACCCTGCCCTCATCAAATTAAATAATAGACAGTGCGTGTCCCTCAAAATATATGCGTCAAGGAGCAACTGCCTTTTATTTATCACCCTAATAATATCAAGTATTTTTATTGGACTAAATGCAGTTTGTATGTGCTGCCCTTCCCTGCCCTGCCCTGATCAAATTAAATAATAGACAGTATTTTTCTCTCAAAATATATGTGTCATGGAGCAACTAACTTTTATTTATCACCTTAATAATATCATGTATTTTTATTGGACTAAATGCAGTTTGTATGTATCACCCTAATAAAATCATGTATTTTTATTGGACTAAATGCAGTTTGTATGTGCAGCCCTGCCCTGCCATGCATTGATCAAATTAAATAATAGACAGTGTTTTTCTCTCAAAATATATGTGTCATGGAGCAACTGCCTTTTATTTATCACCCTAATAATATCATTTATTTTTATTGGACTAAATGCAGTTTGTATGTGCTGCCCTGCCCTGCCCTCATCAAAATAAATAATAGACAGTGCGTTTCCCTCAAAATATATGCGTCATGGAGCAACTGCCTTTTATTTATCACCCTAATAATATCATGTATTTTTATTGGACTAAATGCAGTTTGTATGTGCTGCCCTGCCCTATCCTGCCCTGATCAAATTAAATAATAGACAGTATTTTTCTCTCAAGATATATGTGTCATGGAGCAACTAACTTTTATTTATCTCCTTAATAATATCATGTATTTTTATTGGACAAAATGCAGTTTGTATGTATCACCCTAATAAAATCATGTATTTTTATTGGACTAAATGCAGTTTGTATGTACTGCCCTGCCCTGCCCTGCCCTGCCCTGCCCTGCCCTGCCCTGCCCTGATCAATTTAAATAATAGACAGTGTGTTTCCCTCAAAATATATGTGTCATGGAGCAACTGCCTTTTATTTATCACCCTAATAAAATCATGTATTTTTATTGGACTAAATGCAGTTTGTATATGCTGCCCTGCCCTGCCCTGCCCTGCCCTGATCAAATTAAATAATATACAGTGTTTTTCACCCAAAATATATGTGTCATGGAGCAACTGCCTTTTATTTATCACCTTAATAATATCATTTATTTTTATTGGACTAAATGCAGTTTGTATGTATCACCCTAATAATATCATGTATTTTTATTGGACTAAATGCAGTTTGTATGTGCTGCCCTGCCCTGCCATGCCCTGATCAAATTAAATAATAGACAGTGTTTTTCTCTCAAAATATATGTGTCATAGAGCAACTGCCTTTTATTTATCACCTTAATAATATCATGTATTTTTATTATACTAAATGCAGTTTGTATGTATCACCCTAATAATATCATGTATTTTTATTGGACTAAATGCAGTTTGTATGTGATGCCCTGCCCTGCCTTGATGAATTTAAATAATAGACAGTGCGTTTCCCTCAAAATATATGTGTCATGGAGCAACTGCCTTTTATTTATCACCCTAATAATATCATTTATTTTTATTGGACTAAATGCAGTTTGTATGTGCTGCCCTGCCCTGCCCTGATCAAATTAAATTATAGACAGTGCGTTTCCTCAAAATATATGCGTCATGGATCATCTGCCTTTTATTTATCACCCTAATAATATCATGTATTTATTGGATTAAATGCAGTTTGTATGTGCTGCCCTGCCTTGCCCTGCCCTGATCAAATTAAATAATAGACAGTGTTTTTATCTCAAAATATATGTGCATTGGAGCAACTAACTTTTATTTATCACCTTAATAAAATCTTGTATTTTTATTGGACTAAATGCAGTTTGTATGTGCTGCCCTGCCCTGCCCTGATCAATTTAAATAATAGACAGTGCGTTTCCATCAAAATATATGTGTCATGGAGCAACTGCCTTTTATTTATCATCCTAATAATATCATGTATTTTTATTGGACTAAATAAAGTTTGTATGTAATGCCCTGCCCTGCCCTGATCAAATTAAATAAGAGACAGTCTGTTTCCCTCAAAATATAGGCAGTACATTCAGCCTTTGTTTTTACTCAGTTCATTAAGTTGCATGGAAATATGAATAACTGATACATTTTGTTCATGTCTTATGATTCACTTAGGTAAATGAATGCGTTTTCTAACAAGTTGAATAGATTTAGTTGATTTCCTACTAAGTTCAATACATTTTTATATATTGTTGAATTTCGGTTTAATGTCTGGACTCCGTGATTCAGTCCGCAACGCCTATTTTATAGGGCCCTAGTCCATGAATTTGTCATAAGTCAACATAGGATATGCACTCTCTTTCCACCCACAAGACTCAAATATGTTGGCTGGAAATGTAAGCAAGGTTTGAGCTTCTTCAGTCTGTGTCACAAAGTGGATACTTGTTTGTCTCCCTTTCAGAGTATGTGACACATTTACTTTATATAGTGTACCAAGAGTTGTTCCTAAGCTTACGGCCATACCAGCCTGAATACGACTGATCTCGTCCGATCTTGGAAGCTAAGCAGGTCAGGCCTGGTTAGTACTTGGATGGGAGACTGCCTGGCAATACCAGGTGCTGTAAGCTTTTCGTTCCACTAGAGCATACTCTTGTGTCATGGAGCAACTGTCTTTTATTTATCACCCTAATAATATCATGTATTTTTATTGGACTAAATGCAGTTTGTTTGTATCACCCAAATAAAATCTTGTATTTTTATTGGACTAAATGCAGTTTGTATGTGCTGCCCTGCCCTGCCCTCATCAAATTAAATAATAGACAGTGCGTTTCCCTCAAAATATATGTGTCATAGAGCAACTGCCTTTTATTTATCACCCTAATAATATCATGTCTTTTTATTGGACTAAATGCAGTTTGTATGTATCACCCTAATAAAATCATGTATTTTTATTGGACTAAATGCAGTTTGTATGTGCTGCCCTGCCCTGCCCTGCCCTGCATTGATCAAATTAAATAATAGACAGTGTTTTTCTCTCAAAATATATGTGTCATGGAGCAACTGCCTTTTATTTATCACCCTAATAATATCATGTATTTTTATTGGACTAAATGCAGTTTGTATGTGCTGCCCTGCCCTGCCCTCATCAAATTAAATAATAGACAGTGCGTGTCCCTCAAAATATATGCGTCAAGGAGCAACTGCCTTTTATTTATCACCCTAATAATATCAAGTATTTTTATTGGACTAAATGCAGTTTGTATGTGCTGCCCTTCCCTGCCCTGCCCTGATCAAATTAAATAATAGACAGTATTTTTCTCTCAAAATATATGTGTCATGGAGCAACTAACTTTTATTTATCACCTTAATAATATCATGTATTTTTATTGGACTAAATGCAGTTTGTATGTATCACCCTAATAAAATCATGTATTTTTATTGGACTAAATGCAGTTTGTATGTGCAGCCCTGCCCTGCCATGCATTGATCAAATTAAATAATAGACAGTGTTTTTCTCTCAAAATATATGTGTCATGGAGCAACTGCCTTTTATTTATCACCCTAATAATATCATTTATTTTTATTGGACTAAAAGCAGTTTGTATGTGCTGCCCTGCCCTGCCCTCATCAAAATAAATAATAGACAGTGCGTTTCCCTCAAAATATATGTGTCATAGAGCCACTGCCTTTTATTTATCACCCTAATAATATCATGTATTTTTATTGGACTAAATGCAGTTTGTATGTATCACCCTAATAAAATCATGTATTTTTATTGGACTAAATGCAGTTTGTATGTGCTGCCCTGCCCTGCCCTGCCCTGCATTGATCAAATTAAATAATAGACAGTGTTTTTCTCTCAAAATATATGTGTCATGGAGCAACTGCCTTTTATTTATCACCCTAATAATATCATGTATTTTTATTGGACTAAATGCAGTTTGTATGTGCTGCCCTGCCCTGCCCTCATCAAATTAAATAATAGACAGTGCGTGTCCCTCAAAATATATGCGTCAAGGAGCAACTGCCTTTTATTTATCACCCTAATAATATCAAGTATTTTTATTGGACTAAATGCAGTTTGTATGTGCTGCCCTTCCCTGCCCTGCCCTGATCAAATTAAATAATAGACAGTATTTTTCTCTCAAAATATATGTGTCATGGAGCAACTAACTTTTATTTATCACCTTAATAATATCATGTATTTTTATTGGACTAAATGCAGTTTGTATGTATCACCCTAATAAAATCATGTATTTTTATTGGACTAAATGCAGTTTGTATGTGCAGCCCTGCCCTGCCATGCATTGATCAAATTAAATAATAGACAGTGTTTTTCTCTCAAAATATATGTGTCATGGAGCAACTGCCTTTTATTTATCACCCTAATAATATCATTTATTTTTATTGGACTAAATGCAGTTTGTATGTGCTGCCCTGCCCTGCCCTCATCAAAATAAATAATAGACAGTGCGTTTCCCTCAAAATATATGCGTCATGGAGCAACTGCCTTTTATTTATCACCCTAATAATATCATGTATTTTTATTGGACTAAATGCAGTTTGTATGTGCTGCCCTGCCCTATCCTGCCCTGATCAAATTAAATAATAGACAGTATTTTTCTCTCAAGATATATGTGTCATGGAGCAACTAACTTTTATTTATCTCCTTAATAATATCATGTATTTTTATTGGACAAAATGCAGTTTGTATGTATCACCCTAATAAAATCATGTATTTTTATTGGACTAAATGCAGTTTGTATGTACTGCCCTGCCCTGCCCTGCCCTGCCCTGCCCTGCCCTGCCCTGCCCTGATCAATTTAAATAATAGACAGTGTGTTTCCCTCAAAATATATGTGTCATGGAGCAACTGCCTTTTATTTATCACCCTAATAAAATCATGTATTTTTATTGGACTAAATGCAGTTTGTATATGCTGCCCTGCCCTGCCCTGCCCTGCCCTGATCAAATTAAATAATATACAGTGTTTTTCACCCAAAATATATGTGTCATGGAGCAACTGCCTTTTATTTATCACCTTAATAATATCATTTATTTTTATTGGACTAAATGCAGTTTGTATGTATCACCCTAATAATATCATGTATTTTTATTGGACTAAATGCAGTTTGTATGTGCTGCCCTGCCCTGCCATGCCCTGATCAAATTAAATAATAGACAGTGTTTTTCTCTCAAAATATATGTGTCATAGAGCAACTGCCTTTTATTTATCACCTTAATAATATCATGTATTTTTATTATACTAAATGCAGTTTGTATGTATCACCCTAATAATATCATGTATTTTTATTGGACTAAATGCAGTTTGTATGTGATGCCCTGCCCTGCCTTGATGAATTTAAATAATAGACAGTGCGTTTCCCTCAAAATATATGTGTCATGGAGCAACTGCCTTTTATTTATCACCCTAATAATATCATTTATTTTTATTGGACTAAATGCAGTTTGTATGTGCTGCCCTGCCCTGCCCTGATCAAATTAAATTATAGACAGTGCGTTTCCTCAAAATATATGCGTCATGGATCATCTGCCTTTTATTTATCACCCTAATAATATCATGTATTTATTGGATTAAATGCAGTTTGTATGTGCTGCCCTGCCTTGCCCTGCCCTGATCAAATTAAATAATAGACAGTGTTTTTATCTCAAAATATATGTGCATTGGAGCAACTAACTTTTATTTATCACCTTAATAATATCATGTATTTTTATTGGACTAAATGCAGTTTGTTTGTATCACCCAAATAAAATCTTGTATTTTTATTGGACTAAATGCAGTTTGTATGTGCTGCCCTGCCCTGCCCTGATCAATTTAAATAATAGACAGTGCGTTTCCATCAAAATATATGTGTCATGGAGCAACTGCCTTTTATTTATCATCCTAATAATATCATGTATTTTTATTGGACTAAATAAAGTTTGTATGTAATGCCCTGCCCTGCCCTGATCAAATTAAATAAGAGACAGTCTGTTTCCCTCAAAATATAGGCAGTACATTCAGCCTTTGTTTTTACTCAGTTCATTAAGTTGCATGGAAATATGAATAACTGATACATTTTGTTCATGTCTTATGATTCACTTAGGTAAATGAATGCGTTTTCTAACAAGTTGAATAGATTTAGTTGATTTCCTACTAAGTTCAATACATTTTTATATATTGTTGAATTTCGGTTTAATGTCTGGACTCCGTGATTCAGTCCGCAACGCCTATTTTATAGGGCCCTAGTCCATGAATTTGTCATAAGTCAACATAGGATATGCACTCTCTTTCCACCCACAAGACTCAAATATGTTGGCTGGAAATGTAAGCAAGGTTTGAGCTTCTTCAGTCTGTGTCACAAAGTGGATACTTGTTTGTCTCCCTTTCAGAGTATGTGACACATTTACTTTATATAGTGTACCAAGAGTTGTTCCTAAGCTTACGGCCATACCAGCCTGAATACGACTGATCTCGTCCGATCTTGGAAGCTAAGCAGGTCAGGCCTGGTTAGTACTTGGATGGGAGACTGCCTGGCAATACCAGGTGCTGTAAGCTTTTCGTTCCACTAGAGCATACTCTTGTGTCATGGAGCAACTGTCTTTTATTTATCACCCTAATAATATCATGTATTTTTATTGGACTAAATGCAGTTTGTTTGTATCACCCAAATAAAATCTTGTATTTTTATTGGACTAAATGCAGTTTGTATGTGCTGCCCTGCCCTGCCCTCATCAAATTAAATAATAGACAGTGCGTTTCCCTCAAAATATATGTGTCATAGAGCAACTGCCTTTTATTTATCACCCTAATAATATCATGTCTTTTTATTGGACTAAATGCAGTTTGTATGTATCACCCTAATAAAATCATGTATTTTTATTGGACTAAATGCAGTTTGTATGTGCTGCCCTGCCCTGCCCTGCCCTGCATTGATCAAATTAAATAATAGACAGTGTTTTTCTCTCAAAATATATGTGTCATGGAGCAACTGCCTTTTATTTATCACCCTAATAATATCATGTATTTTTATTGGACTAAATGCAGTTTGTATGTGCTGCCCTGCCCTGCCCTCATCAAATTAAATAATAGACAGTGCGTGTCCCTCAAAATATATGCGTCAAGGAGCAACTGCCTTTTATTTATCACCCTAATAATATCAAGTATTTTTATTGGACTAAATGCAGTTTGTATGTGCTGCCCTTCCCTGCCCTGCCCTGATCAAATTAAATAATAGACAGTATTTTTCTCTCAAAATATATGTGTCATGGAGCAACTAACTTTTATTTATCACCTTAATAATATCATGTATTTTTATTGGACTAAATGCAGTTTGTATGTATCACCCTAATAAAATCATGTATTTTTATTGGACTAAATGCAGTTTGTATGTGCAGCCCTGCCCTGCCATGCATTGATCAAATTAAATAATAGACAGTGTTTTTCTCTCAAAATATATGTGTCATGGAGCAACTGCCTTTTATTTATCACCCTAATAATATCATTTATTTTTATTGGACTAAAAGCAGTTTGTATGTGCTGCCCTGCCCTGCCCTCATCAAAATAAATAATAGACAGTGCGTTTCCCTCAAAATATATGCGTCATGGAGCAACTGCCTTTTATTTATCACCCTAATAATATCATGTATTTTTATTGGACTAAATGCAGTTTGTATGTGCTGCCCTGCCCTATCCTGCCCTGATCAAATTAAATAATAGACAGTATTTTTCTCTCAAGATATATGTGTCATGGAGCAACTAACTTTTATTTATCACCCTAATAATATCATGTATTTTTATTGGACAAAATGCAGTTTGTATGTATCACCCTAATAAAATCATGTATTTTTATTGGACTAAATGCAGTTTGTATGTACTGCCCTGCCCTGCCATGCCCTGCCCTGCCCTGCCCTGATCAATTTAAATAATAGACAGTGTGTTTCCCTCAAAATATATGTGTCATGGAGCAACTGCCTTTTATTTATCACCCTAATAAAATCATGTATTTTTATTGGACTAAATGCAGTTTGTATATGCTGCCCTGCCCTGCCCTGCCCTGCCCTGCCCTGCCCTGATCAAATTAAATAATATACAGTGTTTTTCACCCAAAATATATGTGTCATGGAGCAACTGCCTTTTATTTATCACCTTAATAATATCATTTATTTTTATTGGACTAAATGCAGTTTGTATGTATCACCCTAATAATATCATGTATTTTTATTGGACTAAATGCAGTTTGTATGTGCTGCCCTGCCCTGCCATGCCCTGATCAAATTAAATAATAGACAGTGTTTTTCTCTCAAAATATATGTGTCATAGAGCAACTGCCTTTTATTTATCACCCTAATAATATCATGTAATTTTTTTGGGACTAAATGCAGTTTGTATGTGCTGCCCTGCCCTGCCCTCATCAAATTAAATAATAGACAGTGCGTTTCCTCAAAATATATGCGTCATGGATCATCTGCCTTTTATTTATCACCCTAATAATATCATGTATTTTTATTGGATTAAATGCAGTTTGTATGTGCTGCCCTGCCTTGCCCTGCCCTGCCCTGATCAAATTAAATAATAGACAGTATTTTTCTCTCAAAATATATGTGTCATGGAGCAACTAACTTTTATTTATCACCTTAATAATATCATGTATTTTTATTGGACTAAATGCAGTTTTTATGTATCACCCTAATAAAATCATGTATTTTTATTGGACTAAATGCAGTTTGTATGTGCTGCCCTGCCCTGCCCTGCATTGATCAAATTAAATAATAGACAGTGTTTTTCTCTCAAAATATATGTGTCATGGAGCAACTGCCTTTTATTTATCACCCTAATAATATAATGTATTTTTATTGGACTAAAATCAGTTTGTATGTGCTGCCCTGCCCAGCCCTGATCAATTTAAATAATAGACAGTGTGTTTCCCTCAAAATATATGTGTCATGGAGCAACTGCCTTTTATTTATCACCCTAATAATATCATGTATTTTTATTGGACAAAATGCAGTTTGTATGTATCACCCTAATAAAATCATGTATTTTTATTGGACTAAATGCAGTTTGTATGTACTGCCCTGCCCTGCCCTGCCCTGCCCTGCCCTGCCCTGCCCTGCCCTGCCCTGATCAATTTAAATAATAGACAGTGTGTTTCCCTCAAAATATATGTGTCATGGAGCAACTGCCTTTTATTTATCACCCTAATAAAATCATGTATTTTTATTGGACTAAATGCAGTTTGTATATGCTGCCCTGCCCTGCCCTGCCCTGCCCTGCCCTGATCAATTTAAATAATAGACAGTGTGTTTCCCTCAAAATATATGTGTCATGGAGCAACTGCCTTTTATTTATCACCCTAATAAAATCATGTATTTTTATTGGACTAAATGCAGTTTGTATATGCTGCCCTGCCCTGCCCTGCCCTGCCCTGCCCTGATCAAATTAAATAATATACAGTGTTTTTCACCCAAAATATATGTGTCATGGAGCAACTGCCTTTTATTTATCACCTTAATAATATCATTTATTTTTATTGGACTAAATGCAGTTTGTATGTATCACCCTAATAATATCATGTATTTTTATTGGACTAAGTGCAGTTTGTATGTGCTGCCCTGCCCTGCCATGCCCTGATCAAATTAAATAATAGACAGTGTTTTTCTCTCAAAATATATGTGTCATAGAGCAACTGCCTTTTATTTATCACCCTAATAATATCATGTAATTTTTTTGGGACTAAATGCAGTTTGTATGTGCTGCCCTGCCCTGCCCTCATCAAATTAAATAATAGACAGTGCGTTTCCTCAAAATATATGCGTCATGGATCATCTGCCTTTTATTTATCACCCTAATAATATCATGTATTTTTATTGGATTAAATGCAGTTTGTATGTGCTGCCCTGCCTTGCCCTGCCCTGATCAAATTAAATAATAGACAGTGTTTTTCTCTCAAAATATATGTGCATTGGAGCAACTAACTTTTATTTATCACCTTAATAATATCATGTATTTTTATTGGACTAAATGCAGTTTGTTTGTATCACCCAAATAAAATCTTGTATTTTTATTGGATTAAATGCAGTTTGTATGTGCTGCCCTAACCTTCCCTGATCAATTTAAATAATATACAGTGTTTTTCTCCCAAAATATATGTGTCATGGAGCAACTGCCTTTTATTTATCACCTTAATAATATCATTTATTTTTATTGGACTAAATGCAGTTTGTATGTATCACCCTAATAATATCATGTATTTTTATTGGACTAAGTGCAGTTTGTATGTGCTGCCCTGCCCTGCCATGCCCTGATCAAATTAAATAATAGACAGTGTTTTTCTCTCAAAATATATGTGTCATAGAGCAACTGCCTTTTATTTATCACCCTAATAATATCATGTAATTTTTTTGGGACTAAATGCAGTTTGTATGTGCTGCCCTGCCCTGCCCTCATCAAATTAAATAATAGACAGTGCGTTTCCTCAAAATATATGCGTCATGGATCATCTGCCTTTTATTTATCACCCTAATAATATCATGTATTTTTATTGGATTAAATGCAGTTTGTATGTGCTGCCCTGCCTTGCCCTGCCCTGATCAAATTAAATAATAGACAGTGTTTTTCTCTCAAAATATATGTGCATTGGAGCAACTAACTTTTATTTATCACCTTAATAATATCATGTATTTTTATTGGACTAAATGCAGTTTGTTTGTATCACCCAAATAAAATCTTGTATTTTTATTGGATTAAATGCAGTTTGTATGTGCTGCCCTAACCTTCCCTGATCAATTTAAATAATATACAGTGTTTTTCTCCCAAAATATATGTGTCATGGAGCAACTGCCTTTTATTTATCACCTTAATAATATCATGTATTTTTATTATACTAAATGCAGTTTGTATGTATCACCCTAATAATATCATGTATTTTTATTGGACTAAATGCAGTTTGTATGTGATGCCCTGCCCTGCCTTGATGAATTTAAATAATAGACAGTGCGTTTCCCTCAAAATATATGTGTCATGGAGCAACTGCCTTTTATTTATCACCCTAATAATATCATTTATTTTTATTGGACTAAATGCAGTTTGTATGTGCTGCCCTGCCCTGCCCTGATCAAATTAAATTATAGACAGTGCGTTTCCTCAAAATATATGCATCATGGATCATCTGCCTTTTATTTATCACCCTAATAATATCATGTATTTATTGGACTAAATGCAGTTTGTATGTGCTGCCCTGCCCTGCCCTGCCCTGATCAAATTAAATAATAGACAGTGTTTTTCTCTCAAAATATATGTGTCATAGAGCAACTGCCTTTTATTTATCACCCTAATAATATCATGTATTTTTATTGGACTAAATGCAGTTTGTATGTGCTGCCCTGCCCTGCCCTGATCAATTTAAATAATAGACAGTGCGTTTCCCTCAAAATATATATGTCATGGAGCAACTGCCTTTTATTTATCACCCTAATAATATCATGTATCTTTATTGGACTAATTAAAGTGTGTATGTGCTGCCCTGCCCTGCCCTGATCAAATTAAATAAGAGACAGTCTGTTTCCCTCAAAATATAGGCAGTACATTCAGCCTTTGTTTTTAGTCTGTTCATTAAGTTGCATGGAAATACGAATCACTGATACATTTTGTTCATGTCTTATGATTCACTTAGGTAAATGAATGCGTTTTCTAACAAGTTGAATAGATTTAGTTGATTTCCTACTAAGTTCAATAAAACATTTTATATTGTTGAATTTCGGTTTAATGTCTAGACTCCTTGATTCAGTCCGCAATGCCTATTTTATAGGGCCCTAGTCCATGAATTTGTCATAAGTCAACATAGGATATGCACTCTTTTTCCACCCGCAAGACTCAAATATGTTGGCTGGAAATGTAAGCAAGGTTTGAGCTTCTTCAGTCTGTGTCACAAAGTGGATAATTGTTTGTCTCCCTTTCAGAGTATGTGACACATTTACTTTCTATAGTGTACCAAGAGGTATTCCTATGCTTACGGCCATACCAGCCTGAATACACCCTTCCGGTGAGTTGAGTGAGACAGGTGCAGGTGATTAAGCTGTAAGTGAGTGTTTGGGAGAGAACTATTTGCTTGAGTTTCTTAGTTTATTGAAGGACATTTGTTTGATTTTGAATTCAATTAAGTTTAAGGTTAGTTAGTTTTTTCCCCCCCTTGCAGTTCTGCTGCTTGGGGGTGAGTTTTTTGAGACTTTTTTTCTGTTTGGTTAATGACGGACAACATGGCAAAGAATAATGGAACGGATAAAGACAAAGGCAATGCGCAACGGACAAAACTTGGACCTGAAGGTGGCTCAAAATACGGCAAGGAACGAACAGTGGCAGTGGAATTGATGGGAGAAGACAAGATAACGACGATGGAATTACTAAGATCAATTAAAGATGTGTGCGGAAAGGTGGTGGGGTGCAGAATAAAAGGAGAAAGGAAATATGAAGTCACGATGGGGGATGAAAATGGAAAAGAGTGTTTAATGGATGGGTTCATGATTAAGAACACGAAGGTAATGGCGAGAGATATGATGGCAAACGAACTCATAGTCTCGTTTATGAATTTGCCAGTTTATATCGAAGACGGAGCTATACTGGATAAACTGCGGATCTGGGGTGTAGCTGCGGTCTCAGAAATCAGAAGGAGAGTCTGGCCGGGTACGGAAATCGTGGATGGGACAAGATACTGTAAGGTAAAGTTCACGGACACCGTGCAGTCCTTGCCGTATTCCACTAAGTTCGAGACAATGGAGGGTGGTGAATATTTCAGGGTGATTCATGACAAGCAGGTTAGGGTATGTCGCCTGTGTATTCAACCTGGACATATTTTAAAGGACTGCCCTGACTTTAGGTGTTTTAAGTGCGGAAACCAGGGACACTATGCGAGGGAATGTGCTGGAGCGAGGAATAGGGCAGTTTGCGCAGGATGTCGGAAGGGAACCGATGAGTGCAACTGTGGAGAGGTTGTAAGTGAGGAGGAGAGCCAGGACCTCTTAATGGAAGCTGATGTATCACCGGGAGGAGAAGAAGAGGATGGGGAAGAGGATGTGGAGGAAGGTGGAGAGATGGAAGAGCAAAAGGCAGACGAAATAGGGAGCAGCTTGGACTCAGAGATGAGAAGAGGGAGTTTACAGGAGGAGGGGGGGATCGGGCTGGGTGGAGGCACTGGGGACGCGCAGATTTTTGGGGAAAGCTCAGGCCCTGCGAGTACCGCAGGGGGTGAAGACATGGAGGGCAGTTTGAGTTTGACGACAATACCAGAGACGGAGAGAGATACGGGGAGCACAACGGATGTGGGAGTAAAGAACTTGAGTTGGTTGGACGAAATGGGCTTGGAGGAGATATCTGATACGGACGAAGGGGCAAAGGTAGAAAAACTAAGGGAAAGCTACAGGAAGAGGAAAGCGACGGCGGGGGAGAAGAAGGATAGAAGAGGAAAGAAACAGGACAAAAAGTAGAGGACAATGAAGGTATTTCTTTTCATTTTATTATTTTTTGAAATGGTTAAGTTTGTGTCCCTAAATGTAAATGGTTTAAGGACGATGGATAAATTTCAAAATATAGTTCAAATGAAGAATGTGGACATCTTATGCCTACAAGAGACGCATTGGGACAATGATTGTGTATTGAAAGTAAAACAAATATGGAGGGATTTTATTTTTGTTAATAATGGTAGAGGGAATTCTAGTGGGGTTGCTATTCTAGTGAGAAAGGATGTGGTGGACAAAGTGGTACATGTACATGATGATAATAATGGGAGGATTTTAGTTTTAGATTTTGAGTATATGGATATGAAGTTTAGAATTATAAATGTTTATGCGCCAAATAATGAAATAGAGCGCAAGGTTTTATTTGTTGAAGTGGGACGATGGAGTGTGGGAAATTGCATCGTGGTGGGGGATTTTAATGTGAAATTGGACAGATTAGATATGACAAGGGGAGCTGCTTTTAGAAATGATGCATCTAGAGGGGTTTTAAAGAAAATGATGGTTGAGAAAAAACTTATTGACATATGGAGAGATGACAATCCCGATAAACGAGAATTTTCTAGAAGGCAGGTGGTTTTAGGGGAGTTAAAACAAACCAGAATAGATTTGATTTTAGTTAAAGAAGATTTAAGGGATTGTATGAAAGATGTTAAGTATGTATTTACAACACTCAGTGATCATGCATGTTTAAATTTCTCGGTGGGTTTAGACAAAGAAAGAATAGGAGGTGGTACATGGTGTATGAATGCGAGTTATTTGGGGGATGAGGATTATTGTAAACAACTTAAATCTTTGATAATATGTGAAATGGAGGATAAGCAGAAAGGGGAGGATAAGTGTGTATGGTGGGACAAGGTTAAGGAAAAAATAAAAGGTTTTAGTATAAGATATGCAAGGCAAAAGAGAGGCAGGATGAAAAGAAAAGAAAATGAGTTGAGAGCCAAATTGGTTGAGGAAATGGGGAAGTGTGACAGTGAACCTAATTATAATATAGAAAAGTTTTTAGAGTTGAGAGCAAAATTGAGTAAATATGACATGGATAAGTGTATGGGGGCCATTATAAGAAGCAAAGCAAAGTATTTTTTGGAGGGGGAGAAATGCACTTCCTTTTTTCTTGGATTAGAGAAGAGTACTCAAAGAAGAACATATCTTAGACAGATTGAAAATGTAAAGGGGGAAGTAGTAGATGATTATGTAGAGATCTTAGAGACAGTGCAGAGTTTTTATAAGGACTTATTTAAAAAAGGGGAGGTGGATGAGGGGTGTGTACAGGAGATTTTAGATAGTGTGGAGGTGAAAATTAATGGAGAAGATAAGGTGATGTGTGATGGGAAGATTACAGTAAATGAAGTGATGGATGCGATAAAGGGTTTACAGGTGAATAAGAGCCCTGGTGTAGATGGTATCATTGCAGAGTTTTATAAAGTTTATGAAAGTCTTTTAGCACCTATTTTATTGGAGGTTTATCACTATATGGAGGAGAATGATTGTGTATCAGAATCAATGGTGACAGGAATGATAACTATTTTATATAAAAACAAAGGGAGTAAGGTGAAATTGGAAAATTATAGGCCAATTAGTTTATTAAATGTGGATTACAAGATTTTAGCCAAAATTTTAGCGAATAGGATGAAGAGAGTTTTACATGATATTATAGCATCAACACAGAATTATAGTGTTCCTGGGAGAGATATAGCTGACACAATTAATACGATTAGAGACGTGATACACAAAATGAACGGGGATAAGATAGGAGGTATTGTTTTAAGCATAGATTTAAATAAGGCTTTTGATAGAGTAGAACATGATTTTATGTTTAGGGTCTTGGAAAGATTTGGCTTTGGTAATAAAATAATAGGGTGGATTAAATTATTATATAGAAATGCAAAAAGTAGGGTGAAATGCAATGGGGTTTTAACCGATTCTTTTACTCTGGAGAGATCTGTGAGACAGGGATGTCCTTTATCTGCTTTATTGTATGTTTTATCAGCTGAGCCTTTAGCGGCTTTTCTTAAGAAGGATAATTTTATTAATTGTGTACAGACTCCACAGGGGGGATTTAGTTTGATTCACCAATATGCAGATGACACAACTATAACGGTTAGAGATGAGGACAGTGTAAAAAGGGTAATAGAAGGTTTTAAAGTATATGGAAGAGCATCAGGAGCTAAAGTTAATATGGAAAAGTCTGTTGTAATGTATATTGGGAAGGTAAATGAGGGGAATTTTCCTTTTAATGAGGCCAAAGAATATTTTAAGGTGTTAGGAGTTTTTTTAGGTGTAAAAGAAAAAGAAGCTAGGGATTTGACATGGAGTGGGGTGATAAATAAAGTCAGAAAGGTTGTAAATATGTGGAAGGGGAGGTTGTTAAAATTAAAGGGGAAGGTTATTGTTATAAATTCTTTACTGATGTCAATTTGTATTCACGTCATGAATGTCTTAGATGTGCCAGAATGGGTTTTAATTGAAATGAATAAGATTTTAGTTGAATTTTTATGGGATGGGAAGGGGGCGAAAATCGCTTTTAAAACATTGATTGCGGGTTATGAGGAGGGGGGCTTGAAGTTAGTGGATTTAAGGGTGAGGAAAATAGCAATAAGAGTGAAAATGGTTCGGAAGTATTTATATGGGGAATTAGATTACGGGTGGAAAAAGTTTTTTGCAGAGTATTTGCAGGAGGTTGGGAGGATAGGGGATAATGGTTTATTAATGAGTGTAAAACAAGAAATGTTGGGAAATATACCTTTGTTTTATAAGGAAGTTTTCGAGGCTTGGGGGCAGGTTTTACCACACATTTCTTATGAATGTAACAGTTTGGAAAATATTTTAAATCAGCCTATCTTTTTGAATCCAAAGATCAAATATAATAATACAATGTTGTATTGTAAATATTTTATGAGAGCTGGGATGCGACAGATTGGTGATATTCTGTATGAGGTCAGGCCGGGGTTTCTACCGGTACAAGCTATTTATGACAATGTTGTTGAGGTTGAGGATGAAATAAGCAAAACTACAGTAGAAAATATGTATAAGAGAATTTTAGGGTGCATTCCGAAGGAGTGGGGTGTTTTAATAAATACAGGGGCGGTTAAGAGAGCCAGGGGTTTGCCGGTTTTATTGTATGAAAGTGGTGGAGTGAAATGTGATTTGTCAGGCTTGAAAGTTAAAACAGTCTATAGTAAATGTATTTTAAAAGAGATAAGAGTGCCTGCTTCGGAGAAAGTGTGGTCGGAGGTTTTTGTAGATTTGGATGTGAAGTCAATATGGAGGAATGTTAATGTAAAGGGGAACTCCATAGAATGTGAAGACAATGATTTTAAAATAAAACATAATAGGATTTTTACTAATGTGGTCTTACATCAAATCAACAGAAATATTAATAGAGAATGTGACATTTGTCATATAGAGGTGGAAAACTTTATGCACTTTTTCATTGAATGCGGTAGAATAAGAGGTTTTCATGAGTTTTTAAAGGAGCTTTTAGTGAAACATTGGGGGGAGGAGATTTTTAATGGGGTGGAATGGAGGAGATTTTTTCTTTTTGGTATTAATGGGAAAAGTAAAGTTTTGAATTTTAATTTGGTTAATTATGTTTTAAGTCATGCTCGATATGCTGTAAGACTAAGAAGGAACTTGGGGCATTATGAAGGGAAATGTGTGAGTGTGGAGGTACTTTTTAAGAGTATGTTGGAGGGAAATATAGAGATAATGCAGAGATATGGTGGGGGCAACTTTGAAAAAGAATTTGTGTGGGGGAGTACATTTATTAGAATTTCATCTAATGGAAAACTTGTGTTTAATTATTAATTGGATTAGGTGAGTGTTTTAATTGTTGATTTATTGTATTTTCTTTCTGATTTTGTAAAAGGGTGAATTGTTCACCCTTTAATGATGATTGAAATGATGTAAAATTGTCTGATTTTCATAATAAAATATAAAAAAAAAAATACGCCTGATCTTGTCCGATCTTGGAAGCTAAGCAGGGTCAGGCCTGGTTAGTACTTGGATGGGAGACCGCCTTGGAATACCAGGTGCTGTAAGCATTTTGTTCCACTAGAGCGTGTCATGGAGCTACTGTCTTTTATCTATTTCTATCCCCAAATGAGTTGAGATTTAAAGCTAAACATAGTACTATCTCAGCTGCAACCAAGGTGATCAGTGATCTTCAGGATGCACAGGACAAAAAACAGCACTGTCTCCCTTTATATTGATTTATTGCAAGCCTTCCACACTGTTGACCATGCCCTGCTGCTGCATAGGTTAAACAAATTGGTTTAGGTGTTGAAGCGTTTGATTGGTTCCAAAACTACCTGTCTGACAGAACGCAGTGTGTGGCAAAGGAGGGCATGAAGTCAGAGTATCGACAGCTGACAAAGGGGGTTCCTCAAGGGTACATTTTGGGGCCTGTCCTTTTTACACCGTCTATAAATTATATTGGTAATAATGTAAAATCTGCAAATCTCCATTGTATGCTTCTGACACAATAGTTTATTCCTGTGCCTCTAAAATGTAGGATGTTTTTCAGAACTTACAACAAGCATTTGACAACATTCAGAAACAACTTCACCAACACAGTTCATGTTTTTTTTTCCAATCTCAAGGCAGACAAATGGAGTCACTTGCTAATTTTAACTCTAAATGGTCAACAAATTGAAAGGGTGTCCTCTTATAAGTATCTTGGTATCTAGATAGATGAAAAGCTGAGTTTCAAACAGCACGTTGACATTTTATCAAAAAAGCTGACATTTAAGTTGGGGTTTTAATTCAGCAATAAATAGTGTTTATCTGTCAGTAAGGAAAGACCTTGTCCAAGGGATAAAACAAAAAAAATCTGTGCTTGAGTATGGTGACATTGTTTACATGCAAGACTCAGCCAGCACCCTTAAGATACTGGACACTGTATATCACGGGGCGCTTAGATTTTTAACAAATGCAAGGCCACTCACTCAACACTGTGATCTATATACGACATGGTGAAGTGGCCCTCCCTTTCTACAAGAAGGCTGAAACATTTATACATCTTGGTGTACAATGCAGTGCTTGGACTATTGCCAACTTTTCTGTGCTCCTCACTTATACAGTATATCCTTGGTCTTGCAACAAGCTGCAACATACTTTAAAACTGGAGGAGAGGGTATCACTTGAGATTAAAGCTCTGACAGAGGAAAATGTTATTGACCATTGTGATTGTTTTTAATGTATTGTATTATGTTCTTGTGTTGTATGTACACACTGACTACTTCCTGCTGACCTCTTGCCAGATCTCCCTTGAAAAAGAGGATCATAACATCAAGGGTCTTTTCCTGGTTAAATAAAGGTTAAGTAAAATATCTAAATTCCCCACTGTGATATGTAAATGTATATATTGGATGTGTGGTAAAAAGCAGCTATATCATATTCAGTGGAAATGCATTTAGAGATGTTTTGTTGAATAGTGGAGAGCCTTGGTAGTGCTAAGAGCTGTATTAACCTTCCCTGTTCTGCACTGCCATGCTCTAGAGTACAGCCATGATGGATGACCTTCTATTCCTTGTGTGTCACACTCACACACTCCCATTCATGCACACACTCACTTACATTCACACACAAACACACACACACACACACACACACACACACACAACCACCACGTTGGTTGTCCATTAAGAAATGAATGGCAGAAATATAGGTAAATAGGGGTGGAGACCCAGTGTTGATCTTTTTACTGTCTATGGTGAGGATGACCGGGAAATCGCTGATTAAAACCACATCAAAATGTGTTGATGTATGTCGATTTTGTGTATACACTCTTAGAAAAAAAGGTGATATCTAGAACCAAAAAGGTTTCTTCAGCAGTCCCCATACAGTGCCTTGCAAAATGATTAATCCCCCTTGGCGTTGTTCCTATTTTGTTGCATTACAACCTGTAATTGAAATTGTTTTTTTATTTGGAATTCATGTAATGGACATACACAAAATAGTCCAAATTGGTGAAGTGAAATGAAAAAAAATAACTTGTTTCAAAAAATTCAAAAGAATAAATAACGGAAATGTGGTGCGTGCATATGTATTCACACCCTTTGCTATGAAGCCCCTAAATTAGATCTGGTGCAACCATTTACCTTCAGAAGTCACATAATTAGTTAAATAAAGTCCACCTGTGTGCAATCTAAGTGTCACATGATCTCAGTATATATCACCTGTTCTGAAAGGCCCCAGAGTATGCAACACCACTAAGCAAGGGGCACCACCAAGCAAGCAGCACCATGAAGACCAAGGAGCTCTCCAAACAGGTCAGGGACAAAGTTGTGGAGAAGTACAGATCAGGGTTGGGTTAGAAAAAAATATCAGAAACTTTGAACATCTCAAGGATCACCAATAAATCCATTTTTGAAAAATGGCACCACAACAAGCCTGCCAAGAGAGGGCCGCCCACCATAACTCACCAGGCAAGGAGGGCATTAATCAGAGAGGCAAGAAAGAGACCAAAGATAACCCTGAAGGAGCTACAAAGCTCCACAGCGGAGATTGGAGTATCTGTCCATAGGACCACTTTAAGCCACTCCACAGAGATGGGCTTTACGGAAGAGTGGCCAGAAAAAAGCCATTGCTTTAAGAAAAATTTACAGTGGGGAAAAAAAGTATTTAGTCAGCCACCAATTGTGCAAGTTCTCCCAATTAAAAAGATGAGAGAGGCCTGTAATTTTCATCATAGGTACACGTCAACTATGACAGACAAATTGAGGAAAAAAAATCCAGAAAATCACATTGTAGGATTTTTAATGAATTTATTTGCAAATTATGGTGGAAAATAAGTATTTGGTCACCTACAAACAAGCAAGATTTCTGGCTCTCACAGACCTGTAACTTCTTCTTTAAGAGGCTCTTGTGTCCTCCACTCGTTACCTGTATTAATGGCACCTGTTTGAACTTGTTATCAATATAAAAGACACCTGTCCACAACCTCAAACAGTCACACTCCAAACTCCACTATGGCCAAGACCAAAGAGCTGTCAAAGGACACCAGAAACAAAATTGTAGACCTGCACCAGGCTGGGAAGACTGAATCTGCAATAGGTAAGCAGCTTGGTTTGAAGAAATCAACTGTGGGAGCAATTATTAGGAAATGGAAGACATACAAGACCACTGATAATCTCCCTCGATCTGGGGCTCCACGCAAGATCTCACCCCGTGGGGTCAAAATGATCACAAGAACGGTGAGCAAAAATCCCAGAACCACACGGGGGGACCTAGTGAATGACCTGCAGAGAGCTGGGACCAAAGTAACAAAGCCTACCATCAGTAACACACTACGCCGCCAGGGACTCAAATCATGCAGTGCCAGACGTGTCCCCCTGCTTAAGCCAGTACATGTCCAGGCCCGTCTGAAGTTTGCTAGAGTGCATTTGGATGATCCAGAAGAGGATTGGGAGAATGTCATATGGTCAGATGAAACCAAAATAGAACTTTTTGGTTCAAACTAAACTCGTCGTGTTTGGAGGACAAAGAATGCTGAGTTGCATCCAAAGAACACCATACCTACTGTGAAGCATGGGGGTGGAAACATCATGCTTTGTGGCTGTTTTTCTGCAAAGGGACCTGGACGACTGATCCATGTAAAGGAAAGAATGAATGGGGCCATATATCGTGAGATTTTGAGTGAAAACCTCCTTCCATCAGCAAGGGCATTGAAGATGAAACGTGGCTGGGTCTTTCAGCATGACAATGATCCCAAACACACCGCCCGGGCAATGAAGGAGTGGCTTCGTAAGAAGCATTTCAAGGTTCTGGAGTGGCCTAGCCAGTCTCCAGATCTCAACCCCATAGAAAATCTTTGGAGGGAGTTGAAAGTCCGTGTTGCCCAGCGTCAGCCCCAAAACATCACTACTCTAGAGGAGATCTGCATGGAGGAATGGGACAAAACACCAGCAACAGTGTGTGAAAACCTTGTGAAGACTTACAGAAAACGTTTGACCTGTCTCATTGCCAACAAAGGGTATATAACAAAGTATTGAGAAACTTTTGTTATTGACCAAATACTTATTTTCCACCATAATTTGCAAATAAATTCATAAAAAATCCTACAATGTGATTTTCTGGAAAAAAAATTCTCATTTTGTCTGTCATAGTTGACGTGTACCTATGATGAAAATTAGAGGCCTCTCCCATCTTTTTAAGTGGGAGAACTTGTACAATTGGTGGCTGACTAAATACTTTTTTCACCCACTGTATGCAAGCTCAAGTTTTCTGTTTGTCTTATTTCTTGTTTGTTTCACAATAAAAAATATTTTGCATCTTCAAAGTGGTAGGCATGTTGTGTAAATCAAATAATACAACCCCCCCCAAAATCCATTTTAATTCCAGGTTGTAATGCAACAAAATATGAAAAATGCCAAGGGGGGTGAATACTTTCGCAAGCCACTGTAGGAGAACCCTTTGAAGAACCCCTTTTGGTTCCAGGTAGAATGTTCTACCTGGAACCAAAAAGGGTTATCCTATGGGGACAACCTCAGAAACCCTTTGGAACCCTTTTTTCTAAGAGTATAGAGCACACTTCTGGCAAAACAGAATTTTGTTTTTCCTCCAGGTTTTCTGCAATGTTGCAAACTAGCATACGGAACAAGTCTGCAAAATGTGTCCTTCCCGGTCTGAAAACAGTGACAAACATAACAGGATTGTAAGGTTCTGTATTCATTTTCTTAGTTCACCTTGTATTCGTTTTGACTCTACTAAGCCTTTTCCTAGCTTGTTTCTGAGAACCAGTTATAGCCTTCAGTCCTGGTTGATTCACCTGCCTGTTTGCTTACCTGTGTATGACCATTGCCGGCCTGTGACTATGATTCCTGCCATCTGCGAAGGCTAAATAAACACCTGCCGTGCTCTGTGTGTGAATCTACACCTTTTCCTCCCTGAGTATTCATTACACACGTAGCACCAATGGGCATGTGGGGGAGGGTTTTTGAAATGTAATATCCAATCAAATTATTTTCTCCAGACCTCCAAGGGAGGCGTGACAACGACGTGATTTTGGAGGTACGGCAATGCGAGACTAAGACCAGTGGAACCCAGTAATGGAAACTTGCCCAACCTTATCCCCTAATCTCCCACACGACATATTTTCTGCTGATCAATCTTAGTTTGAATGCCTATGAGGTAAAGTAATTCTGAATGTCATTGGCTATTGAATGTCATTGAGGGGTGGGGTGGAGGGCGGTAGTATTAGGTGTCAGATTCATTTGTCAAACTTTTTCTTTACGCAAATCCTTACTGTGTGGGGGCGGGGTAGGTTGGGGGGGGACATGAGTTATTATCTTTGAAGGGTGTTGCGTATTTTATTTATTCCGTGCTGCAGCAGAGATTGCGCAAGAGCATTATAACGTCATTATTGCTTAGAGCGTGACCCAATTATTTTTTTCATCCTCCCTTTCGTTCTCCTCCTCCTCTGTCGTCTCCCAAATCCAGATAAAGTGTAGCTGAGCATATGGGGCTTTATCTGACTTTTCATCACAGGTTATCTAATCAGACTCAGCCACCATAACACGCCTGTCACAGCTGCTCTGTGTCTGAGAGTGGGAAGGAATCAACAGACTGGAGGAGGGAGAGAGGAAGGAGAGAGAGAGGAAGGAGAGAGAGAGAAAAGTAAAAGACAAAAGGGAGATTGGGAATCGGGAGGGAGACAGGAGTAAGGGAAGCGAGAAGATAGGAAGAGCAGAGAGGAGAAGGGAGGTCAAGGAATGGAGACAATTGCGAGACAAAAGGAGGGAAGGGAGGAAGATGAGAGGAAAAATAGGGAGGAGGGAGAACAGAGGAGAGGGGAGAGAGAGAGAGGGAGATGGGAAGAGAAGGAGACATGAGAGAGAGATGGTAGTAAGATGGGAGAGACAGGAGAAGCGAGGGAGGAGGGAGAACAGAGGAGAGGGGAGAGAGAGAGGGAGATGGGAAAAGAAGGAGACATGAGAGAGAGACAGTAGTGAGATGGCAGAGACAGGAGAAGGGAGGGTGATATGAGGATCATGGGAAACTGGAGGAAGATGGGAGTCAGAGGGGGGACAGGAGCAAATCAAAGTGGGATCATTCTTAGTGGGAAGGGCATGCAGCAGACATCATACAGGAATCACTTAACCTTTGGCTGGCAGCCAACACACACGCATCTAAGACACACACAGGGACTCGAACAATCAGAGAGGGGACAGAATACTGTGGTCTGACTGCACAGAGGTGCCAGGGAAGAAGGTTCTCCATGGAGGACCAGCGTGTGTGTGTGTGTTGGGGTGAAGGGGGGTATCTGAGCTCCATTAGCCAGGTATAGACATTGAGTTATCAAATCTTCCCATCCCTGCTCAATTTTGGCGTGCCTCTCAAACAGCTACAACGGTATACACATTCACATAGCAAGTCTACTCTTGAGCTGGGCTTGGGGATGGAATAACTGTTGAACAATTGAGCTTGTGTGTGTGTGTGTGATGATGATGATGAATGATGTTAGGGACCATATAGGATGGAATCACAAGATGTAATATAAAATGTATAATATCTGCATGCCTAAATGTTGATTTTCTATTGCCAGTTCTTGTTAAAGATCACAATCCTTTGTAGGAAGTGCCTATATTAATACGCATATTATTCGTCAATTGTGGAAAGGAATTAAAGTGTGTGGATAAAAATGAAATAATTATTTATAGTACAACCGAGGCGAAAGGGTTAGAAATGCTTATGGCTGCTAACATGGTTTTGTTCTGTAAGTGGCACTTTGTGCTCTTTTCAAGGGATGGGTCCCAACCTCTTAAAGGTTCACGCCAGCGCTATTAGTTTTATTTGATTTCAATAAACAATTATCTCAAAGTATCATCAAGCTGCTACGTGTTTTTTTTTTCTCCAATCATACTCGTCAATATGGAATTCTGGAAACACACTAGGCGAAAAGTATGGGTGTGGGGATAACATTATAAATATTCATGTTTCTTAGTTCTGATTGGCTGATGGAAACCAAAACAAATTCAACACATGGCTACTTAATCAGAAACGGTACTGTAAGTTAGCCCAGAATTGGCGCACCGTAGTATACAGCCTTACATGTATGAGCCAGAGTCTGACCCTGAAATTAATGAGGAAGATAATGAGCCAGTGCAAAACAGAAGAGGTATGCAGGATGTAACACAGTTGTTTGTCTATTTGGAAACCATTGCTATAGCTAGCTAGCTTGCAGTGCACGCTACATTTTACATCGCCTGAAACATCAAGCAGACAATAAAAACATACATCCCAAATCCTTCCTATGAGTTGTGATGATTTTCTAAAAGATGATACATCATGCATGCCTATTAGCTTGTTAGATGGCTAATTGTTCGATTTGACATTATATCTCAACAAATAAGTTAAACTAGATCGTAATCAAGCTAATGTTATAGCTAGTTAGCTAGCTATCATCTTGGCTAGATATGATTTCGGCTGAATATGCTTTCCATGATTATAATTTGAGCATTTGGTGGACAGCAGTGTTATACGATGATATTGTCTGGAATTTTTGTGGAGATTGTGGACAGTGAGCGACAGACATGTTGCATTAGAGGACTGAATAAGTAATGAATGTAGATCGATATTATGGTAAAAGTAATACTTTTTTGGTTTTAACGTTGCATCCATGATCCTCATGTAACTAAAGGAACAGTTCCTTCACATAACTGCATCTGAGAGGACTCAATAAGCAAGTGTAGTGAATGTATTCATTCTAAGACATTGGGGGAGGGGTGGTGCTAAGCGAACATATGGAATTGTTTTAAGATGGTCATACTACGTATCATTTAGCTATTTAATTTTACATTTTAGGACCCCTTGATGAAATATTGATTCTGGCCTTTACTACTAAAGCCCATAGAAACACATAGAATAATACATGCATAAATGGATAAAAGGACAGTAAAAAGTAAAAAAAAAAAAAAATCATAAGAAACAAGGTTTTGAAGTGTCTTTCAAAAATCTAGGAGTCATTAAAAAAAACTCTGGAAATACACTACCGGTCAAAAGTTTTAGAACACCTACTCATTCAAAGGTTTTTCTTTATTTTTAAAACTATTTTCTACATTGTAGAATAATAGTGAAGACATCAAAACTATGAAATAACACATATGGAATCATGTAGTCAACAGAAAAGTGTTAAACAAATCAAAATATATTTTATATTTGACATTCTTCAAATAGCCACCCTTTGCCTTGATGACAGCTTTGCACACTCTTGGTATTCTCTCAACCAGCTTCACCTGGAATGCTTTTCCAACAGTCTTGAAGGAGTTCCCACATATGATGAGCACTTGTTGGCTGCTTATCCTTCACTCTGCGGTCCGACTCATCCCAAACCATCTCAATTTGGTTGAGGTCAGGGGATTGTGGAGGCCCGGCCATCTGATGCAGCACTCCATCACTCTCCTTCTTGGTAAAATATCCCTTACACAGCCTGGAGGTGTGTTGGGTCATTGTCCTGTTGAAAAACAATTGATAGTCCCGCTAAGCCCAAACCAGATAGGATGGCTTATCGCTGCAGAATGCTGTGGTAGCCATGATGGTTAAGTGTGCCTTGAATTCTAAATAATTCACAGACAGTATCACCAGCAAAGCACCCCCACACCATAACAATATCATCCGTTCACCCACACCGCATTTCACAAAGACACAGCGGTTGGAACCAAAAATCTCAAATTTGAACTCCAGACCAAAGGACAAATTTCCACCGGTCTAATGTCCATTGCTCGTGTTTCTTGGACCAAGCAAGTCTCTTCTTATTATTGGTGTCCTTTAGTAGTAGTTTATTTGCAGCAATTTGACCATGAAGGCCTGATTCACACAGTCTCCTCTGAACAGTTGATGTTGAGATGTGTCTGTTACTTGAACTCTGTGAAGCATTTATTTGGGCTGCAATTTCTGAGGCTGATAACTCTAATAAACATATCCTCTGCAGCAGAGGTAACTCTGGGTCTTCCATTCCCGTGGTGGTCCTCATGAGAGCCAGTTTCATCATAGCGCTTGATGGATTTTGAGACTGCACTTGAAGAAACTTTAAAAGTTCTTGAAATCTTCCGTATTGACTGACCTTCATGTCTTAAAGTAATGATGGACTGTCATTTCTCTTTGCTTATTTGAGCTGTTCTTGCCATAATATGGACTTGGTATTTTACCAAATAGGGTCTATCTTCTGTATACCCCCCCTACCTTGTCACAACACAACTGGTTGGCTCAAACACATTAAGAATGAAAGAAATTCCATAAATTAACTTTTAAGAAGGCACACCTGTTAATTGAAATGCATTCCAGGTGACAACCTCATGAAGCTGGTTGAGAGAATGCCATGAGTGTGCAAAGCTGTCATCAAGGCAAAGGGTGGCTATTTGAAGAATCTCAAATATAAATATACGTTTTGATTTGTTTAACACTTTTTTGGTTACTACATGATTCCATATGTGTTATTTCATAGTTTTGATGTTTTCACTAATATTCTACAATGTAGGAAATAGTAAAAATAAAGAAAATCCCTTGAATGGGTAGGTGTTCTAAAACTTTTGACATGTAGTGTATATATAAAGTATATATATATATTTTTTACACATATTTAACCCCTTTTTTGGGGTAGGCACAAAACTACCTTCATACTTCCATTCTTTCTTTCTTTTTACCGGTACTGGTTACCTTCAGACGAGTCCCGTGACACTTGTGGGGGTTGTAGAGCAAAACAGAGAACATTGTGTTCGTGAGAGTCTCCCCTTTCCATAGAGTGGTCATAATAGTTTTTAGGTCAAACCATTCGGACGCTACAGGCATTTACATGAGTAGACCGCTTTTCGGGATGTCTCATGGTGTGTCAAACACCACTCTATGTCACGATCGTCGTTAGATGAAGCGGACCAAGGCGCAGCGTGATATGCGTACATTCTTTTATTGCAGTACACAACACGAACCAAAACAACAAAACAAACGATACGTGAAGTCCTGGGTTGAACACAAACCTTCCGGAACAAGATCCCACAATAAACAGTGCCAAACAGGCTGCCTAAGTATGGTCCCCAATCAGAGACAACAAGCTACAGCTGCCTCTGATTGGGAACCACCCTGGCCAACATAGAAATACACGAATAGAACACAAACCTAGATAACTAAACAATGAAACCTACACACCCTGGCTCAACATATAAGAGTCCCCAGAGCCAGGGCGTGACAGTACCCCCCCCCAAAGGCACGGACTGTGACCGCGCCAACCAAACACAAGAGGGTAGGGGCCGGGTGGGCATTCCGCCTCGGAGGCGGCTCCGGCTCCGGGCGTGACCACCACTCTCTCTCTACCCCCCCGTAGCGCCCCTGGTCTGGTCCCGCTGGCCGGAGCTGGACTGGACACCGGTGGAGCGGATTGCTCTGGCTCCGGTGTGGAGCAGCTGACCGGTGCCGGACCAGGCACCGGTGGAACAGGCACGGACCGTGCCGGACTGACTATGCGCACCACTGGCTTGGTGAGGGAGCAGGAACGGGCCGGACTGGGCTGGCGACGCGCACCACTGGCTTCGTGCGGGGAGCAGGAACGGGCCGGACCGGGCTGACAACGCGCACCACTGGCTTGGTGCGGGGAGCAGGAACGGGCCGGATCGGGCTGGCGACGCGCACCACTGGCTTGGTGCGGGGAGCAGGAACGGGCCGGACCGGGCTGGCGACGCGCACCACTGGCTTGGTGCGGGGAGCAGGAACGGGCCGGACCGGGCTGGCGACGCGCACCACTGGCTTGGTGCGGGGAGCAGGAACGGGCCGGACCGGGCTGGTGACGCTCACCACTGACTTGGTGCGGGGAGCAGGAACGGGCCGGACCGGGCTGACGACGCGCACCACTGGCTTGGTGCGGGGAGTAGGAACGGGCCGGACCGGGCAGACGACGCGCACCACTGGCTTGGTGCGGGGAGCAGGAACGGGCCGGACCTGGCTGGCGACGCGCACCACTGGCTTGGTGCGGGGAGCAGGAACGGGCCGGACCGGGCTGACGACGCGCACCACTGGTTTGGTGCGAGGGACAGGAACGGGCCGGACCGGGCTGGCGACGCGCACCACTGGTTTGGTGCGAGGGGCAGGAATGGGCCGGACCGGGCTGACGACGCGCAGCACTGGCTTGGTGCGGGGAGCAGGAATGGGCCGGACCGGGCTGACGACGCGCACCACTGGCTTGGTGCGGGGAGCAGGAACGGGCCGGACCGGGCTGACGACGTGCACCACTGGCTTGGTGCGGGGAGCAGGAACGGGCCGGACCGGGCTGGCGACGCGCACCACTGGCTTGGTGCGGGGAGCAGGAACGGGCCGGACCGGGCTGACGACGCGCACCACTGGTTTGGTGCGAGGGACAAGAACGGGCCGGACCGGGCTGGCGACGCGCACCACTGGTTTGGTGCGAGGGACAGGAACAGGCCGGACCGGGCTGACGACGCGCACCACTGGCTTGGTGCGAGGGACAGGAATGGGCCGGACCGGGCTGGCGACGCGCACCACTGCTTTGGTGCGAGGGACAGGAACAGGCCGGGCTGGTCTGTGGAGACGGACTGGAGGTCTGGAGCGGAGAGCTGACACAACCCGTCCTGGCTGAATGCCTATTTCCACACAATCAGTGTGAGGCATCAGCACAGGACGTACAGGGCTGTGCACTCGTACTGGCACTACAGCACGTGGCACTGGCGCAGGATATCCGGGACCGAGGAAGGGTACTGGAGGCCACGAGCGTTGAGCCGGCACACTCCGTCCTGGCTGCATGCCCACCTTAGCACGACACGTGCGTGGTGCTAGCACAGGACGTACAGGACTGTGCCGGAACACTCGCGGCACAGTACGTGGCTCCGCATAACTCGGAACCTGCCCAGTCTCACGCTGCCTAGCCTGAGTACGGGGAGTTGGCTCTGCTCTACCTCTAGGCTCCGCCAACCACCCTTCCAGCCCCCCAAACCTGGTGGCCTCCTCTCCTAAATCGCCGATTCGCCCTGTAGCTGCCTCCAGCAGCCCCGTCGTCCACGCCGTGTGCCCCCCCCAAAAAATGTCTTGGTGTTGCCTCTCGCGTGTCCGTCGTCTGCACGGTTGGCACCGTTTCTCCTCTCTTGCCAGGGCCTGTACCTTTGCCCAGGGCCCTCTGCCCGCGAATATGTCCTCCCATGCCCACCTGAGCCATCGCCAGCTTCTCATCCTGGGCACGCTGCTTGGTCCTTTTATGGTGGGATCTTCTGTCACGATCGTCGTTAGATGAAGCGGACCAAGGCGCAGCGTGATATGCGTACATTATTTTATTGCAGTACACAACACGAACCAAAACAACAAAACAAACGATACGTGAAGTCCTGGGTTGAACACAAACCTTCCGGAACAAGATCCCACAATAAACAGTGCCAAACAGGCTGCCTAAGTATTATCCCCAATCAGAGACAACAAGCTACAGCTGCCTCTGATTGGGAACCACCCTGGCCAACATAGAAATAAACGAACTAGAACACAAACCTAGAAAACTAAACAATGAAACCTACACACCCTGGCTCAACATATAAGAGTCCCCAGAGCCAGGGCGTGACACTTTAGCTCTGCCACCTTTCACCACAGAGTGAAACAAGTACACAACGCAGTTAGACAAATGAGCTATGAATCAATGACTTTAGTCCAAGCAGGGAGTGAAATAGATGTACAGTGGGGAGAACAAGTATTTGATACACTGCCGATTTTGCAGGTTTCCTACTTACAAAGCATGTAGAGGTCTGTCATTTTTATCATAGGTACACTTCAACTGTGAGAGACGGAATCTAAAACAAAAATCCAGAAAATCACATTGTATGATTTTTAAGTAATTTATTTGCATTTTATTGCATGACATAAGTATTTGATACATCAGAAAAGCAGAACTTAATATTTGGTACAGAAACCTTTGTTTGCAATTACAGAAATCATACGTTTCCTGTAGGTCTTGACCAGGTTTGCACACACTGCATGAGGGATTTTTGCCCACTCCTCCATACAGACCTTCTCCAGATCCTTCAGGTTTCGGGGCTGTCGCTGGGCAATACGGACTTTCAGCTCCCTCCAAAGATTTTCTATTGGGTTCAGGTCTGGAGACTGGCTAGGCCACTCCAGGACCTTGAGATTATTCTTACGGAGCCACTCCTTAGTTGCCCTGGCTGTGTGTTTCGAGTCGTTGTCATGCTGGAAGACCCAGCCACGACCCATCTTCAATGCTCTTACTGAGGGAAGGAGGTTGTTGGCTAAGATCTCGCGATACATGGCCCCATCCATCCTCCCCTCAATACGGTGCAGTCGTCCTGTCCCCTTTGCAGAAAAGCATCCCCAAAGAATGATGTTTCCACCTTCATGCTTCACGGTTGGGATGGTGTTCTTGGGGTTGTACTCATCCTTCTTCTTCCTCCAAAAACGGCGAGTGGAGTTTAGACCAAAAAGCTATATTTTTGTCTCATCAGACCACATGACCTTCTCCCATTCCTCCTCTGGATCATCCAGATGGTCATTGGCAAACTTCAGATGGGCCTGGACGTGCGCTGGTTTAGCAGGGGGACCTTGCATGCGCTGCAGGATTTTAATCCATGACGGCGTGGTGTGTTACTAATGTTTTTTTTTTTTGACTGTGGTCTCAGCTCTCTTCAGGTCATTGACCAGGTCCTGCCGTGTAGACCAAGGGTGATTGACCGTCATCTTGAACTTCTTCCATTTTCGAATAATTGCGCCAACAGTTGTTGCCTCCTCACCAAGCTGCTTGCCTATTGTCCTGTAGCCCATCCCAGCCTTGTGCAGGTCTACAATTTTATCCCTGATGTCCTTACACAGCTCTCTGGTCTTGGCCATTGTGGAGAGGTTGGAGTCTGTTTGATTGAGTGTGTGGACAGGTGTCTTTTATACAGGTAACGAGTTCAAACAGGTGCAGTTAATACAGGTAATGAGTGGAGAACAGGAGGGCTTCTTAAAGAAAAACTAACAGGTCTGCGAGAGCCGGAATTCTTAATGGTTGGTAGGTGATCAAATGCTTATGTCATGCAATAAAATGCAAATTAATTACTTAAAAATCATACAATGTGATTTTCTGGATCTTTGTTTTAGATTACGTCTCTCATAAGTGTACATATGATAAAAATTACAGACCTCTACATGCTTTGTAAGTAGGAAAACCTGCAAAATCGGCAGTGTATCAAATACTTGTTCTCCCCACTGTATATTAAAACCTCTAAAGGGGTGGGATAATCATTATTATAAACAAAAAGAGCAATTGAAAAAAGACACAAACAGACACCCAAACCCACACACAAAAAAGTTCAAAACAAAAGGGGTGCTTTATTTCATGCCATTAAGTCTCATTACTGGGCTTCATCTTTTAATTAATGTATGTCTTTGTAATCTAAGTGAGTGTGTTATTTTTTTCATCTCATACAGCTCCCAAACCTTTTGCAGCCACAAGTTATATATTGGGGGGTTAGGCTTTAACCAATGAATTGTAATGCCTTTTATGGCAGCTGTGAGCAAAATCTGCAAAAGATAGTTCTGACCCATTCCCTCTATGTCCTCTGAAATTGCCCCCAGAAGAGTCACCAGGGGGTGTTGTGGAATGTCTACATGGTACAACTAATTTAAAGCTGTATAAACATCATCCTAATACACTTTCAACTTTGCACATGACCAGAATGTATGTACAGTTGAAGTCAGAAGTTTACATACACCTTAGCCAAATACATTTAAACTCAGTATTTCACAATTGCTGACATTTAATCCCAGTAAAAATTCCCTGTCTTAGGTCAGATAGGATCACCACGTCATTTTAAGAATGTGAAATGTTAGAATAATAGTAGAGATAATTATTTATTTCAGCTTTTATTTCTTTCATCACATTCCCAGTGGGTCATATTTGGTAGCATTGCCTTTAAATTGTTTAACTTGGGTCAAACGTTTTGGGTAGCCTTCCACAAGCTTCCCACAATAAGTTTGGTGAATCTTGGCCCATTCCTCCTGACAGAGCTGGTGTAACTGAGTCAGGTTTGTAGGCCTCCTTGCTCGAACACACTTTTTCAGTTCTGCCCACATATTTTCTATAGGATTGAGGTCAGGGCTTTGTGATGGCCACTCCAATACCTTGACTTTGTTGTCCTTAAGCCATTTCGCCACAACTTTGGAAGTATGCTTGGGGTCATTGTCCATTTGGAAGACCCATTTCCGACCAAGCATTAACTTCCTGACTGACGTCTTGAGATGTTGCTTCAATATATCCACATAATTTTCCTTCCTCATGATGCCATCTATTTTGTGAAGTGCACCAGTCCCTCTTGCAGCAAAGCACCCCCACAGCATTATGCTGCCACCCCCGTGCTTCACGGTTGGGATGGTGTTCTTCTGCTTGCAAGCGTCCCCCTTTTTCCTCCAAACATAACGATGGTCATTATGGCCAAACAGTTCTATTTTTGTTTCATCAGACCAGAGGACATTTCTCCAAAAAGCACGATCTTTGTCCCCCTGTGCAGTTGCAATCCATAGTCTGGCTTTTTTATGGCGGTTTTGGAGCAGTGGCTTTTTCCTTGCTGAGCGGCCTTTAAGGTTATGTCGATATAGGGCTCTTTTTACTGTGGATATAGATACTTCCTTTGCTGTTGTTCTGGAATTGATTTGCACTTTTCGCACCAAAGTACGTTCATCTCTAGGAGACAGAATGTGTCTCCTTCCTGAGCGGTATGACGGCTGCGTGGTCCCATGGTGTTTATACTTGCGTACTATTGTTTGTACAGATGAACATGGTACCTTCAGGCGTTTGGAAATTGCTCCCAAGGATGAACCAGACTTGTGGAGGTCTACAATTTTCTTTCTGAGATCTTAGCTAATTTCTTTTGATTTTCTCATGATGTCAAGCAAAGAGGCACTGAGTTTGAAGGTAGGCCTTGAAATACATCCACAGGTACACCTCCAATTGACTCAAATGATGTCAATTAGGCTATCAGAAGCTTCTAAAGCCATGACATCATTTTCTGGAATTTTCCAAGCTGTTTAAAATGAGTGTATGTAAACGTCTGACCCACTGGAATTGTGATACAGTGAATTATAAGTGAAATAATCTGTCTGTAAACAATTGTTGGGAAAATTACTTGTGTCATGCACAAAGTAGATGTCCTAACCGACTTGCCAAAACTATAGTTTGTTAACAAGAAATGTGTGGAGTGGTTGAAAAACAAGTTTTAATGACTCCAACCTAAGTGCATGTAAACTTCCGACTGTACATAGCTGCTCACTTGTTCCCCACAGTTCCTCCTAGAGAATGAAGGACCCATTTTACCTGTTATATGTGGTGTTCTAAATAATCTTGTAATCATCTTCCATTTAAATTCCCTACAGGTGTTTGAATAGGTAACTAGGTGGGCCTCAGAGCAGATTTCATCCCATGTCTCTACTGATATTTCCTGCTGTATTTCAGCTTCCCACATATTACACTAGTTTTAAGGTCTCTGCACTGGCTGCCTATGAGTTTTATAATTATTTTAAAGATTATTTTATTGGGTTTTAAATCAATCCACGATTGTGCTCCCCAATACATGTCAGACATGCTTTTAAGTTATGTACCCAGTAGGTACATAACTTAGTGTTTTATCTAATGTTTGTTGTGTAGTAAATATTTCAGCTTTAATTTGATTGTTTTTTGTTTGTTTTTTCCTGTAAAGCACATTGCGTTGCATTCCATGTCTGAAATGTGCTATATAAATAAAGCTTGATTTGATTATATTTTTACATGGAGGGAGCTATTCGGTTCCATGCAGCATCTGATAAATACAAGATATTACCTTCCCTCCTGCGTTGCCCAGTTGCAGGTTTACAAATAACTTCTCTAATGCAGTTGGAAAATTAACCCTGTCTATTTTCTTAAGGTACCTAAAGAAGTCTGTTCTAGGGAGGTCGAACTCCTCTCTAATTTCCTTTAATGACATCAAGGTGCCTCCCCTGAATAAGTGATATACATAGACAAGACCCCATTCTGACCATTTTCTGAAGCCCAAATCCAGAAGGGAGGGTCTGAAATCTTTAATTGGCCCAATAGTAGACAGGTTTGAGATTGACCTGCATAGACCAAATGTTTTCTGTATCCCTTTCCAAAAATGTATACTAAACACAGTCCCTTCATTCATTCTATAGTTCTTTACAGACTTACCATAAAAGAAAAGCCTGAAATTTTAGGACCCCTTTAGGTATAAAAAAATATATACAGTGGGGAGAACAAGTATTAGATACACTGCCAATTTTGCAGGTTTTCCTACTTACAAAGCATGTAGAGGTCTGTAATTTTTATCATAGGTACACTTCAACTGTGAGAGACGTAATCTAAAACAAAAATCCAGAAAATCACATTGTATGATTTTTAAGTAATTAATTTGCATTTTATTGCATGACATAAGTATTTGATACATCAGAAAAGCAGAACTTAATATTTGGTACAGAAACCTTTGTTTGCAATTACAGAGATCATACATTTCCTGTAGGTCTTGACCAGGTTTGCACACACTGCAGGAGGGATTTTGGCCCACTCCTCCATACAGACCTTCTCCAGATCCTTCAGGTTTCGGGGCTGTCGCTGGGCAATACGGACTTTCAGCTCCCTCCAAAGATTTTCTATTGGGTTCAGGTCTGGAGAATGGCTAGGCCACTCCAGGACCTTGAGATGCTTCTTACGGAGCCACTCCTTAGTTGCCCTGGCTGTGTGTTTCGGGTCGTTGTCATGCTGGAAGACCCAGCCACGACCCATCTTCAAATCTCTTACTGAGGGAAGGAGGTTGTTGGCCAAGATCTCGCGATACATGGCCCCATCCATCCTCCCCTCAATACGGTGCAGTCGTCCTGTCCCCTTTGCAGAAAAGTATCCCCAAAGAATGATGTTTCCACCTCCATGCTTCACGGTTGGGATGGTGTTCTTGGGGTTGTACTCATCCTTCTTCTTCCTCCAAACACGGCGAGTGGAGTTTAGACCAAAAAGCTCTATTTTTGTCTCATTAGACCACATGACCTTCTCCCATTCCTCCTCTGGATCATCCAGATGGTCATTGGCAAACTTCAGACGGGCCTGGACATGCGCTGGCTTGAGCAGGGGGACCTTGCGTGCGCTGCAGGATTTTAATCCATGACGGCGTAGTGTGTTACTAATGGTTTTCTTTGAGACTGTTGTCCCAGCTCTCTTCAGGTCATTGACCAGGTCATGCCATGTAGTTCTGGGCTGATCCCTCACCTTCCTCATGGTCATTGATGCCCCACGAGGTGAGATCTTGCATGGAGCCCCAGACCGAGGGTGATTGACCGTCATCTTGAACTTCTTCCATTTTCTAATAATTGCGCCAACAGTTGTTGCCTTCTCACCAAGTTGCTTGCCTATTGTCCTGTAGCCCATCCCAGCCTTGTGCAGGTCTACAATTTTATCCCTGATGTCCTTACACAACTCTCTGGTCTTGGCCATTGTGGAGAGGTTGGAGTCTGTTTGATTGAGTGTGTGGACCAGGGGCGGTGTGTTCAATAGGGCGATATGGGCGACGCACTGCCAAACGGGAAAAGGAAGGGATTTTTTTTCTAATCAATTATATCACGGCAACAGTAGTTATCAGTGTTGTAATCTAGACGTCTGATCTGCCACAGTGCCACTAAATGTCCAATCAGGCTAAAGTCGTGCTTCAAATGGCCCCCCCCCCCTTTTGGGGCGATTTCAGTCAGGTTGAAAATCGCCCAGAAGTATGTCATAGACTCCCATGTAAAATCTATTTTTTTCAAATATCAGAGCTTTCAATACAATCTCTATGGGTTTCTGAGGGCTTGCACTTACGCGCTTTCGTCATACGTAACATATAACCATGAACGTAACTAAGAAAAGAGCGGGTAGCAGCGTCAATCAATTCACTACTTCTATCAAAATGGCTAGGCTTCAGTGCAACTCGATTGTGTCTTTGAAAGAAGTTCCTTTTTGTCGGCGAACAAATGAAGATAAATTGGCAACGAAACAATTAGGACCTCCCAGACCAAATTTAATAATTCAACAGGTTTCTACTAAAGGGGGGAAGTCCTACACCCGAGGATTTTCCAAAAATTGGTACGAACGAAAAACCTGGCTAGCAGGCTGCGATGTAGCTAATGCAGTCTTCTGCTACCCCCTGCTTACTCTTTCACCCTGAAGGCGGCACGGCAGACAGCACCGCTTGGACAGCGACTGGTGTGTAACGGACATGCACCATCTTTCAGGAAAGATTAAGAAACATGAGCTGTCAAAGACCCACATGGATAGCTGTTTGAGATTGTCTGCTTTGGGGAGAGTGAACATTCCCACTCAACTGGATGAGGGATACAGGCTAGCTGTCCGCCGCCACAACGATGAGGTTAGTGTTGATAATCACAAGTTTACTGGAGAACTGAAACTGACAAGGCTGACAAGATAGGACCCTTTTGTCCATTGTTATTGGATAGGAACAGAACTTATAACCAGCTCCTGACCTAAATAGATCTTAGCACAACATTTTACTCAACATATCATATTCCATATTCACTATAACAAATATATTTACTACGACATTAGCAAGAACCGCCACATCCTCAGCCGGCTAATCCAGTGTGTGAAGTTTTGCGGAGTGTTTGAGTTAGCTTTGCGAGGCAAAGATGAAACTGAGGGCTCCACCAACCCTGGTAAGCCAACACTTTTGAGATCAGTCAATAAATGCTTCTGGTATTGACTTATATGCTGCCCCTGTCTTCATGTTGTTGCTGGACATATCTTTTTTAAAATGTGTGTAGGTCACCTAAATCATCAGAAAAATTGCCCCCCCTGAGAATTTTTTCAGGAGCCGCCACTGGTGTGGACAGGTGTCTTTTATACAGGTAATGAGTTCAAACAGGTGCAGTTAATACAGGTAATGAGTGGAGAACAGGAGGGCTTCGTAAAGAAAAACGAACAGGTCTGTGAGAGCCGGAATTCTTACTGGTTGGTAGGTGATCAAATACTTATGTCATGCAATAAAATGCAAATTAATTACTTAAAAATCATACAATGTGATTTTCTGGATTTTTGTTTTAGATTCCGTCTCTCACAGTTGAAGTGTACCTATGATAAAAATTACAGACCTCTACATGCTTTGTAAGTAGGAAAACCTGCAAAATCGGCACTGTATCAAATACTTGTTCTCCCCACTGTATATACAAAAATGATTTAATAAAATATGGAATTTGGCCTTTACTACTATAGCCTCCCCTTTCCATAGTGGGGTCATATTAGTTTGCAGCTCAAACGGTTCGGACTTTACAGACAGAAGTTGGCACATAAGCGTAACCGATTTCAGATGAGTCCTGTGACACTTGTGGGGGATGTAGAGCAAAACGGAGAACACCATCGTGTTCGTGAGAGTCTCCCCTTTCCATAGAGTGATCGTTTTGTTGTAATTGTTTGGTCGCAGAGTGGCCAAACCGTTCGGATGCTACAGACGTTTTCGTGAGAAGACCGCTTTTCGGGATGTCTCATGGTCTGACAAACACTGCTGTGGCTCGGCCACCTGATATCTCTAGATTAAACTGACGGATTTTGATGGGGATTTTTGTATTATGTGCGTCAATAGACTCTTAATATGATATACTGATTTAGTTGCTGGTTTACTATGGTATTTTCAAAAAATGAGAGGACTACTCACACACACAGTGTTGGGAAGGGATCACAGCAGTGATTGAATGAGGGTATGAGGCAAGACTTGATGTCTTCAGAGGCTTGACTTCAGGACACGACAGGACAGGGGTTGATGTCTTCAGAGGCTTGACTTCAGGACACGACAGGCTCATCATGGATGGAGGGTGTTTGAGTAGAGCTCAACAGTTCTGATAAGGGCAGGACAGGATTTGACTGGGAACACAAACAAACAGTACACAACACAGTTAGACAAAAGCTATGAATTAATGACTTTAGTCCAAGCAAGGAGTAAAATCTAATTGATGTGTAATGATGTGATTGTGTTAGTGAATTTTACTGTCTGTTCATGCAGTAATTAAAGAAAATTGACAGGGCTACTCACAGCGCTTGGAGAGGAAACATTCAATGCTCCAGTGGATGGGACATGGCTTCAGTTCATGTCAGGAGAGAGTTGACACTGGTAGTGGAGTGGTCATCACCTCTTAATCAGGGAACGTGAGGGGTCTTAGCTGTAAACACAAATAGTAGACGCATGGAGTTACACGTTAATCTGAACTGAAAATGGAATCTATACATATACTGAAGAGGGCTTCAGTTCTTAAATTCTTATTTTTTGCTTATGTTGTGATTGAGTAATAACTTGACTGGGCAAGACCAAGTTTGGGAAATCCTGCTTTAGACTATTGAACCAGAGAATTGAGCATACTGGAGTTAAAACATTACAACAAAAACTGTTTATTGTGTGCTTTAATGTTGTATGAATGAATATTCACTTCACAAGTGATGCCAGGAGAGTTGATGAGGAATCAGGCTGTCCTACAAGGAAGTTACTGTGGGGTCCAGGATAACCTCTGGCATCAGACAGGATTGGGGGCAGGTGGTACTAGGGCTGTGGCGGTCATGACATTTTGACAGCCTGTGATTGTCAAGCAAATAACTGCCCGGTCTCACGGTAATTGGCCGTTAATTAGCATAAACACATTTAGCATCTACTGGCTTCCATGCATAACCTACGAACCACTGATGCAGACCTTAGGAACACCTACATTTAAACAAGTATAATAAATCCATGTAATATGGCCTACACCATCACAATAAATCCATTATTTATTTTAGACAGGTCTCAGGCAGCCTCTGGAACTGCCGTTCTGCTGCCAACAAGGCAGAGTTCATCTCAGCCTATGCTACCCTACAGTCCCTCGACTTCTTGGCGCTGACGGAAACATGGATTACCACTGAAAACACTGCTACTCCTGCTGCTCTCTCCTCGTCTGACCATGTGTTCTCGCATACCCCGAGAGCATCTGGTCAGCGGGGTGGTGGCACAGGAATCCTCATCTCTCCCAAGTGGACATTCTCAATTTTTCCCCTGACCCATCTGTCTATCTCCTCATTTGAATTCCATGCTGTCACAATCACTAGCCCATTTAAGCTTAATATCCTTGTCATCTATCGCCCTCCAGGTTCCCTTGGAGAGTTCATCAATGAGCTTGACGCCTTGATACGTTCCTTTCCTGAGGATGGCTCACCCCTCACAGTTCTGGGGGATTTCAACCTCCCTACGTCTACATTTGACTAATTTCTCTCTGTCTCCTTCTTTCCACTCCTCTCCTGTTTTGACCTCACCCTCTCACCGCCCCACCCCTACTCACAAGGCAGGCAATACGCTTGACCTCATCTTTACTAGATGCTGTTGTTCTACTAATCTCACTGCAACTCCCCTCCAAGTCTCCGACCACTACTTTGTATCCTTTTCTCTCTCCCTCTCCTCCAACACTACTCACTCTGCCCCTACACAGATGGTAATGCGCCGTCGCAACCTTCGCTCTCTCTCTCCCGCTACTCTCTCCTCTTCCATCCTATCATCTCTTCCCTCTGCTCAATCCTTCTCCCTCCAATCTCCTGATTCTGCCTCCTCAACCCTCCTCTCCTCCCTTTCTGCATCCTTTGACTCTCTATGTCCCCTATCCTCCCGGCCGGCTCGGTCCTCCCCTCCAGCTCCGTGGCTTGATGACTCATTGCGAGCTCACAGAACAGAGCTCCGGGCAGCTGAGCGGAAATGGAAGAAAACTAGACTCCCTGCGGACCTGGCATCTTTTCACTCCCTCCTCTCTACATTTTCTTAATCTGTTTCTGCTGCTAAGGCCACTTTCTACCACTCTAAATTCCAAGCATCTGCCTCTAACCCTAGGAAGCTCTTTGCCACATTCTCCTCCCTGCTGAATCCCCCCCCCCCCCCCCTCCTCCCTCTTTGTGGATGACTTCGTCAACCATTTTGAAAAGAAGGTTGCCGACATCCGATCCTCGTTTGTTAAGTCAAATGACACTGCTGGTCCTGCTCACACTGCCCTACCCTATGCTTTGACTTCTTTCTCCCCTCTCTCTCCAGATAAAATCTTGCGACTTGTGACGGCAGGCCGCCCAACAACCTGCCCGCTTGACCCTATCCCCTCCTCTCTTCTCCAGACCATCTCCGGTGACCTTCTCCCTTACCTCACCTCGCTGATCAACTCATCCTTGACCGCTGGCTATGTCCCTTCTGTCTACAAGAGAGCGAGAGTTGCACCCCTTCTCAAAAAACCAACACTCGATACCTCTGATGTCAACAACTACAGACCAGTATCCCTTCTTTCTTTTCTCTCCAAAACGATTGAGCGTGCCGTCTTTAGCCAACTCTCTTGCTATCTCTCTCAGAATGACCTTCTTGATCCAAACCAGTCAGGTTTCAAGACTGGTCATTCAACTGAGACTGCTCTTCTCTGTGTCACGGAGGCTCTCCGCACTGCGAAAGCTAACTCTCTCTCCTCTGCTCTTGTCCTTCTAGACCTGTCTGCTGCCTTTGATACTGTGAACCATCAGATCCTCCTCTCCACCCTCTCCGAGCTGGGCATCTCCGGCGCGGCTCACTCTTGGATTGCGTCCTACCTGACCGGTCGCTCCTACCAAGTGGCGTGGCGAGAAGCTGTCTCCGCACCACGTGCTCTCACCACTGGTGTCCCCCAGGGCTCAGTTCTAGGCCCTCTCCTATTCTCGCTATACACCAAGTCACTTGGCTCTGTCATATCCTCACATGGCCTCTCCTATCATTGCTACGCTGACGACACACAACTAATCTTCTCCTTTCCCCCTTCTGATAACCAGGTGGCGAATCGCATCTCTGCATGTCTGGCAGACATATCAGTATGGATGACGGATCACCACCTCAAGCTGAACCTTGGCAAGACGGAGCTGCTCTTCCTCCCGGGGAAGGACTGCCTGTTCCATGATCTCGCCATCACGGTTGACAACTCCGTTGTGTCCTCCTCCCAGAGTGCGAAGAGCCTTGGCGTGACCCTGGACAACACCCTGTCATTCTCCGCTAACATCAAGGCGGTGACCCGATCCTGTAGGTTCATGCTCTACAACATTCGGAGAGTACGACCCTGCCTTACACAGGAAGCGGCACAGGTCCTAATCCAGGCACTTGTCATCTCCCATCTGGGTTACTGCAACTCGCTGTTGGCTGGGCTCCCTGCCTGTGCCATTATACCCCTACAACTCATCCAGAATGCCGCAGCCCGTCTGGTGTTCAACCTTCCCAAGTTCTCTCATGTCACCCCGCTCCTCCGCACACTCCACTGGCTTCCAGTTGAAGCTCGCATCTGCTACAAGACCATGGTGCTTGCCTACGGAGCTGTGAGGGGAACGGCACCTCCCGTACCTTCAGGCTCTGATCAGTCCCTACACCCAAACGAGGGCACTGCGTTCATCCACCTCTGGCCTGCTGGTTCCCCTACCTCTGCGGAAGCATAGTTCCCGCTCAGCCCAGTCAAAACTGTTTGCTGCTCTGGCACCCCAATGGTGGAACAAGCTCCCTCACGACGCCAGGACAGTGGAGTCACTCACCACCTTCCGGAGACATTTGAAACCCCACCTCTTTAAGGAATACCTGGGATAGGATAAAGTAATCCCCCCCAAAAAACAAAAACAAAAAAAACATTGTAAAGTGGTTATCCCACTGGCTATAAGGTGAATGCACCTTTTTGTAAGTCACTCTGGATAAGAGTGTCTGCTAAATGACGTATGTGTAATGTAAATGTTTAAAAAATGTAGTCTATTTCAGAAGAACAGAATAGCATACTCTGCCATATGGCTGTGGGCTACACTACTTCATTTAGCAGACAAGATTTGCTTAGAATTCCATGGCATTGTTTTATATTATTTTATAGTATGAAGAATACAATTGACATAGCTGAATAAAATAGAAAGGATCTTTTCCCGGCTGCCCTTTGTGTGGCCGTAATGCCACCTAGCAAATCAATGCCTTTTGCGGCCAGTGGCCGGGGTGCCTTTGGACTGAATATAATAATTATAATTCCCTTCTCCCGGCTGCATGCTGAAGCAACTATTAGTCTATTTCTTCACATCATATGACATGGAGATCTTTATTGTTATCCAGTATCTTGTATTGATGACGGACTAATAAAAAAATATAGTCGCTTCAGGTATTTGGCCAATCTGAGATCTTTGTGCTGATGCTGGGGGTTCCTGGGCAGGAGGAACAGGATGTTGATACCTTCATGTGTATTCCTCCGATGCTGATGGAGTCTACACAGGATATTTCCTGTTCCTGACTTCTCCTGGCTGCACAGACTTTTCGTTTTCTCAATTGCACAATCCTAGCATCTTCTCTTCTCGCTTTCTTCTCAAAAGCCATTGGAGGAGAAGAACACATTGGAGGGGAAGGTCAGAGGGGAGGGACCCCTGGCTTTTTCATCCAATGGGGTTTGAGAAGGAGACGAGGAGAGAGGATGTGAGGATTATGCAGAGAGGTTAGTTTAGTGTGAGGTTTGTGTGTGTGTGTGTGTGTGTGCGCGTACTTGTGTGTGCGTGCATGTGTGGGCGCGTGCATGTGTGTGCGTACCACTTTTAGCTTAATCATCTTCGTCATAAACAGACGTTTAAACATGGAACATGAATTGGAAACTAACATACTTCTGGTGACTTTGGTGGAAGAGTCTATAGAGACCAGAGTCTTCACTTTCCACCTGCATTGCTGAAGCAGGACACAAATCCAGCGACGGCTTCCTCCTTGTCAGGTCTCTCGTACTGGGCACACAGGGGTTCTGGGATTGAGAGCTCACACACCTTCTCCACATATGGTGCTGGATCAGGGATGACCTCATTGAAGAGGAGACCCAGCAGCCTGTCTATGTAGCCTGTAATGTTTGTTAAAAGGAAAATGGTAGATTAAGGGGTAGTTCATTTAATTTCCTTTACTGTTCTGAGTAGTGTCTTTTCTGGAGATAATATGACATTTTCAAGACGCTTTTATCCAAAGCGACCTATAGTCATGTTTGCATACATTTTTACGTATGGGTGGTCGCGGGGATTGAACCCACTACCCTGGCATTACAAGCGCCATGCTCTACCAATTGAGCTACAGAGGACCACAGATGTTGGAAATGTAGTCTACATGAAATATGCATTAAAAAAATTATGTTTATTTTTTGAATGTTTGTGTATCTGAAATGATTTAACAGATTATAAATAAACAATTGGAATTTACGGTATGTTGGGGGAGTTTTTACATGCTTCACGGAATGCTTCCCCTTTTTGGCCTTGGGAAAGCTGACCCACGAAACGCAGCAGTCCCTCTGAAGTTGTAGCCTAGCTGCAGTTTGCATTCTCCTTAAAGTGTAATGCTGCCAGGTACAGCCTAAAATTATATGGGTTTGTTTAGGTAAATGGGTTAGACAGTAATCATTACAAATGATGAAAAACAAGACTCTATTCCCCACTTGCCACATTGCACACCGACCAGTACAGGTGGTTTGTAATGATCTGAATCCACTTCTTCACGGACTGGCGCTCTTTGTCCCTGGCCACTGCTTCTACTTTTCTGGTGACACCTAATAAGGTAGTATTAACAATAAGAATACATTGGAAGTTACATACTGTGACTCAGCAGCATATTTGCTTTTATCAAACACAATTTAAAAAATTAGGGAATTAATGCTTGCTTTAGCTTGACAGGTGAGCAGAGTGAGTACACTTTTTAAACTATTCCATTGGTGGCATTGTACTTGTAAAGTTAAAATCAAGCGCAACGTCTTACCTTTAGCCACATGCAATGAATTAAAGTAATGGATGATCCCAGCGATCCCAGGATGCTCCTCTTGCATGGACTTCAGGACTTGACTGTCCTAGCGAGACAAGGCCTGTCCACTGAGGACATGGTCACCATCTACACCACCCAGGCCATGTCTGGAATATGTTGTGGTCCACCTAGTAGGATGTAACAATAGGCAAGTGGAGCTGCTGGATAACAATATAATTACATTTACATTTACGTCATTTAGCAGACGCTCTTATCCAGAGCGACTTACAAATTGGTGCATTCACCTTATAGCCAGTGGGATAACCACTTTACAATGTTTTTTTTTCTTTATTTTTTAGTTTTTTTAGTTAATTTTTTTAGATAATTATTTATTTATTTATTTGGGGGGGGTTGGGGTAAGCGGGGGGGGGGGGGGGGGGGGGGGGGGGTAGAAGGATTACTTTATCCTCCGGAAGGTGGTGAGTGACTCCGCTGTCCTGGCGTCGTGAGGGAGCTTGTTCCACCATTGGGGTGCCAGAGCAGCGAACAGTTTTGACTGGGCTGAGCGGGAACTATGCTTCCGCAGAGGTAGGGGAACCAGCAGGCCAGAGGTGGAAGAACGCAATGCCCTCGTTTGGGTGTAGGGACTGATCAGAGCCTGAAGGTACGGAGGTGCCGTTCCCCTCACAGCTCCGTAGGCAAGCACCATGGTCTTGTAAAAGATGCGAGCTTCAACTGGAAGCCAGTGGAGTGTGCGGAGGAGCGGGGTGACATGAGAGAACTTGGGAAGGTTGAACACCAGACGGGCTGCGGCATTCTGGAGGAGTTGTAGGGGTTTAATGGCACAGGCAGGGAGCCCAGCCAACAGTGAGTTGCAGTAATCCAGACAGAAGTTGACAAGTGCCTGGATTAGGACCTGTGCCACTTCCTGTGTAAGGCAGGGTCGTACTCTCCGAATGTTGTAGAGCATGAACCTACAGGATCGGGTCACCGCCTTGATGTTAGCGGAGAACGACAGGGTGTTGTCCAGGGTCACGCCAAGGCTCTTCGCACTCTGGGAGGAGGACACAACGGAGTTGTCAACCGTGATGGCGAGATAATGGAACAGGCAGTCCTTCCCCGGGAGGAAGAGCAGCTCCGTCTTGCCAAGGTTCAGCTTGAGGTGGTGATCCGTCATCCATACTGATATGTCTGCCAGACATGCAGAGATGCGATTCGCCACCTGGTTATCAGAAGGGGGAAAGGAGAAGATTAGTTGTGTGTCGTCAGCGTAGCAATGATAGGAGAGGCCATGTGAGGATATGACAGAGCCAAGTGACTTGGTGTATAGCGAGAATAGGAGAGGGCCTAGAACTGAGCCCTGAATGACACCAGTGGTGAGAGCACGTGGTGCGGAGACAGCTTCTCGCCACGCCACTTGGTAGGAGCGACCGGTCAGGTAGGACGCAATCCAAGAGTGAGCCGCGCCGGAGATGCCCAGCTCGGAGAGGGTGGAGAGGAGGATCTGATGGTTCACAGTATCAAAGGCAGCAGACAGGTCTAGAAGGACAAGAGCAGAGGAGAGAGAGTTAGCTTTAGCAGTGCGGAGAGCCTCCGTGACACAGAGAAGAGCAGTCTCAGTTGAATGACCAGTCTTGAAACCTGACTGGTTTGGATCAAGAAGGTCATTCTGAGAGAGATAGCAAGAGAGTTGGCTAAAGACGGCACGCTCAATAGTTTTGGAGAGAAAAGAAAGAAGGGATACTGGTCTGTAGTTGTTGACATCAGAGGGATCGAGTGTTGGTTTTTTGGTGGGATAGGTAACATATGTGGGATATGTATCATAGATGGGAACACTCGCTTGTACAAACTGGACATCTGTGATCTTGCCAGTTTCAAGGTCCATCAGTGAGTATGAGCTGAACTTTGCTGAATAGATATAATATATTAATTTAGTTACAAAAGGAACAAATCTTCTGATATTGTGAACAACACCAAACATACATACACAGTTGCTGAGAGAAACACTATCTGTGTTTACACTAGCTTTGAAATTCAGGTCAGTGGTGCGACATCAGATGTTTTTGATAGTGTGTCCGCACCACAATGGATGTATAACCATTTTTAATCCCTTGTGATGTGGACATACTATCACAAACACCTGATGCTGCACAACTGATGTGTTAACACGGCCACAGATGCACCACAGGAAGAAGAGCAATTTTGGGGTTATGTGTCACCTACCTAAGTGGCCTGGGGAGTCTGTCCTCATTTCCTTCCAATGACAACACTATGATTCAAAAGAGAAGAAGCTTTACAATCGATTTGCGATCTGTTATGCACCAAAACAGATGCATAAAAATCTAATTTAAAAAACAGATAAAAATACACCTTATGGAACAGTGGGGACTGTGAAGAGACACACACACAGGCACATACACACATAGGGAGGTGTGTGTTTGTGTGTGTGGATTAAGCAGAAGACACGTCCAATTCCGATTGAACAATAAAGCACTCTTTTTCTTCTCTTTTTCAGGCTTTAAAGACCATGGTGGGCATGAAATATCAGGAGACCAAGGAGAAGGCGAAGGCTCAGTTGCAGAAGGTGGCGCAATGAGTGTTACATCTGACACGTGGACATCAATCAACCGAAGCTAAAGTTGAGGAGGTTGAGACACGTTGGAACAGCACATTTAACATGATGCAGCGCCTCTTCGAGCAAAGAGAGCCATTGGGGTCAGCCCTAGCTTCACTTAAAACCGATCTCACTCCATTGAGCTCAGAGGACTTCATCTCATTTAAATATGTATTTCTTGCCAACCATTCTAAAACTGACTGCAGCTCTTTGCTCAGTGCCAGTGGTAGGTCATTAGTAAAGATTAAAAAATATAAGGGGCCTAAACAGCTGCCCTGGGGAATGGCTGACTCTACCTGGATTATATAAGAGAACACCCTCTGTGTTTTGTTAGACAGGTAACTCTCGATCCACAATATAGCAGGGGATGTAAAGCCATAACACATTCATTTTTCCAGCAGCAGATTATGATCGATAATGTCAAAAGCCGCACTGAAGTCTAACAAAACAGCTCCCACAATCTTCTTATTATCAATTTCTCTCAACTAATCATCAGTCATTTGTGTAAGTGTCGTATTTGTTGAATGACCTTCCATATAAGCGTGCTGAAAGTCTGTTGTTAATTTGTTTACTTTGAAATAGCATTGTATCCGGTCAAACACCAATTTTTCAAAGTGCACTAAGGGTCGGTAAAAGGCTGATAGGTCCTGAATGACTTTTGCTTCCCTCTAGACCTAGGGCACACACTTTCCTGTAGGCTTAGAATGAAGAGATGGCAAATAGCACTGGCAATATGATCCGCTATCATCCTCAATAATGCCTTGTCACGTTTACTCCTACCCACATGTACATACTCTATTACCTCAATTACCTCGTACTCCTGCACATTGACTCGGTACTGGTACTCATTATTGTTTTTAATTGTGTTACTATTACCTTTTTATTTAGCAAATATTTTCTTACTTTTTTAACTCTGCATTGTTGGGAATGGGCTCGTAAGTAAGCATTGCACTGTAAAGTCTACACCTGTTGTATTCGGCACTTGACCAATAAAATTGTATTTGATGATTTGTATTATTTACCCAATTTCAAACATTTTGAATAATACATATTTTAGGGAAAAATTATTATACACCAACAAACCAACTATTATCACATCTCAGTGCTGACTCCGCGCTAAAGCGTGTGATATCTATAATAATAAATTATTTTTTGACCACTAGTGTACCCTGTGTTGATCAAAGTCTTGAGTAATGAACATATTTCTGACACAATTGGCTGGAAAGCTTCAATGCATCGTTTCACCATCACTATTTTGCAACCCTACCTGCAAGTCACATTATGCTGGCTTGCATAGTGATGCTTAGTTCCTATTAGAATCCAGCCAAAGAAGGATATCCAACAGTTGTAATTTGTATTCACCTACAACCTGCATTCAGAATGACTACCAGAGTCAGGAACATTGTGAGGACAACCATTTCAGTAATGGGTGCAAAAAAATTGAATTACCTAATTGTATTAGTATAGGAAAATATATGTTATTTATCTTTGAGTAGCATAACATGAATCAATCAATCACAGATATTAAAAACAATCCTAAAAAATCTACCTGCAGTAGAACATGCTGGGAAATACGATAATGAAGGTGGGAATGTTTTAATCTCCACAGAGTAACACTGACACATTCACAGTGTCAACACATTAATTAAAACTAACTCTGAGGTTCTTTTACACCAATGAGTGTTAATTTAACACCTTAATCAACACTAAACATTTGCTGTGCATGAAAAGTAGTGCACCTAACCTGAGATCTGGTGTTTGGAGGGTGTTTGAATGTAAACCCAATGTAAGTGTTATGATAAACATAAAGTGTTTTAAAACAGAATTGAAGTACTCTGAAACACCCAAAGTGGTTCTTCAATCTGAATATTGGTGTTGTAAAAACACTTTTTGGGGTTTCAGTGCATGGAAAAGGCAGCATCAAAACACAAAAATATATATTTATTTGCAGACTGTGTCTCATACAATCAAATGTTTAAGAAATGCAAATGGTTTACAGCCTTAATATTGAATCCAACTTAATATGTTGCTCAAAATGTAAGTATCTGTTATGAGGATAGAGACAATTGAGTGACAGAACTCATTGAGTCTCGTTTTAATCTCCTTGCACTTTCTATCTTGCCATGTGTCTCTGTTTTTGGAGGATTATGGGTAATTTAACATGTTTAGACTTCATGATTCTTTTACACAATGTTGTATGCATGTTTGGATAACTTTTTTAAATGAATGCATTGTGCTCTTTTTGTCTATAAAGCCCTCTTGCATAAACGTCTGCCATACCTTACCTCATTGTTAACCTTCAGACGTATGAGTTACCAGACCCGGACTCAGGGATGGCCAACCCTGGAGATACCTTCAATCTCCACCGAGTTACGTAAATCTGCTTTTAGTTTTTTTGCCCCTCATGTGGAATGATATCCAAAAGTCCTTAAAGTTGGTGGATATGGTGCCTCTAGGGCAGGGTTCTTCAATTCCGGTCCTGGAGGGCCGAAACACTTCTGTTTTTTATTTCTACCTGGTAGTTAATTGCGCTCACCTGGTGTCCCAGGTCTGAATTAGCCCCTGATTAGAAGGAGAGGATGAAAAACAGAGGTGTTTCGGCCCTCCAGGACCGGAATTGAAGAACCCTGCTCTAGGGCAATTCAGGTGGATGTTAGAAGGCTTTTTTACTGAAGAATGTGTTTGTTTCATATGATTGTGTTTTTCTTTTCATGTATAGTGTAATTGTTGTTTATTGATGTGTTGTTTATTGATGTGGTTGACAGGTCATCATTGTAAATAACATTTGTTCTTAATTGACTTATCTGTATAAATAAAGGTGACATTTAAAAAAAAAAAGTAAAATGGTAGAGGCAAATACAGTACACTGCAATGCTTGCTGTAAAACCTCTAGTTACTTCAATTTGCTCAACAATGCCTGACAAAATGGGTTAAACTGGCAAATGATGTTAAACATTAAAATACTCCAGAAGAAGTTATCTATTTCTGCACTAGACAGGATTTGAAACATCATAATTGTGATGAGTGTGATAGAAGGAGTCAGGCGCAGTAGGGTTTTCACCGAATGCAGAGTTTATTCCGTCGTACACAAATAGCGCTGGATAGCGACAAACTAAACAGGCACAGGGGAAATCTACACTGGCAATACAAGGTAACGGTAGCTCCAACAATAACAGCCACAGGGGAAATATCTATCCCGGCAATAATAAGGTACGAGTAGCTCCACCGAGCTACACTACTCTCACAAATAAACAATCACCCACAAGGACAAGGGGGGCAGAGGGAACACTTATACACAGACTAATGAGGGGATAAGAACCAGGTGCGTGTGATTGACAAGACAAATGGAATGACGAATAATGGAGCGGCAGTGGCTAGTAAGCCAGTGATGACGAACGCCGAAGCCTGCCCGAACAAGGAGGGGAGGCAGCCTAGGCGGAAGTCGTGACAATAATAGTGTTTAAAAGCTTTAGAGAGAAGAAACGACACCAAAAGAGAAGGTATCTAATCCCACACTAAACAGAACTTGAAACACGAAAATAGTGTTTACAACCTTTTCAAGTAGTATTGTATTTACTGTATTTATTATGGATCCCCATTAGCTGCTGCCAAGGCAAAATTAAGGCAGTTATACCATTTTTAAAACATTACAATACATACATAACTGATTTCACAACACACTAAGTGTGTGCCCTCAGGCCCCTACTCCACTAACACATATATACAACACAAAATCCATGTGTACGTGTGTGTATAGTACGTATGTTATCATGTGTCTTTGCCTATGTTTGTGTTGCTTCACAGTCCCCGCTGTTCCATGAGGTATATTTTTATCTGTTTTTTAAATCTGATTCTAATGCTTGCATCACTTACCTGATGTGGAATAGATTTCCATGTAGTCAAAGCTCTATGTAGTACTGTGCACCTCCCATAGTCTGTTCTGGACTTGGGGACTGTGACGCAACCTCTGGTGGCATGTCTTGTGGGGTATGCATGGGTGTCTGAGCTATGTGCTAGTCGTTTAAACAGACAGCTCGGTGCTTTCAACATGTCAATACATCTCACAAATTCAAGTGGTGATGAAGTCAATCTCTCCTCCACTTTGAACCAGGAGAGATTGACATGCATATTATTAATGTTTGCTCTCTGTGCTGCCCTGTTCTGAGCCATATCTCAGACTGGCCAATAAAAAGAAAAGATTAAGATGGTCAGTCTGAGATATGGCTTTTTCTTTGCAACTCGGCCTAGAAGGTCAGCATCCCGGAGTCACCTCTTCAATGTTGACGTTGAGACTGGTGTTTTGCGGGTACTATTTAATGAAGCTGCCAGTTGAGGACCGGTGAGGCGCCTGTTTCTCAAACTAGACACTCTAATCACTATCAAGCATTTCACACATGTTATCCAGATACTGACTGTTAGCACTTGGTGGTCTATAGCAGCTTCCCACAAGAATGGGCTTTAGGTGAGGCAGATGAACCTGTAGCCATATTACTTCAACAGTATTTAACGTGAGATCCTCTCTAATATTTACAGGAATGTGGTTCTGAAAATAAACAGCAACACCTCCACCACTGTCATTTCTGTATTTTCTGTAGATGTTATAACCTTGTATAGCCACCACTTTATCATCAAATATATAAATATCTAAGTGAGTTTCAGAGATAATCAGAATATATATGTCATCTGTTACTAGCAAGTTATTTGAACCTTGTTTCTTAAGCTACATATTTTAACGTGGGCTATTTTGAGCACTTTTCTGGGATGCTTGCTTGTTTTCATTGCTTTACTGGGAAGCTCAGCAGAAGTAGATATTCTCATGTTATTTATGTTAGGGCAGGGTGAGCTGCACACAGTGGACTTCCTACTAGGGCTCACCACCTCAGTGCTAGCATCATAAATCTGGTTCATAGGCACATTATTGCTGCATACAATGGATGTAGAATCAGCAGAGGCATTCAGGGCAGTTAGAGGGACATACATTGGGTTACTTATATTGTGTCTACCAACGCCCCTGGTATAATGTACATTTGATAAAGCATTATGATGACTCAGCTACACAGTGGTAGGGATTAACTGAGCTGGGCTTGGGTCATTGAAAAGTCATTGTCTCAATGCAGCATTATACTGCTATGAAATGATCCAGGAACCCAAATGATTTGGGTGGATCCCATCATATAAAACATGTTTTGTTTCCAAAAGGTATCAAAATTGTAAACAAAAGTTACCCATTGAGCTGCAATAATCACGTATCCAATTGTGATGAGAAATTATCCTGCTAAAGCGTTCAATACCACGATTCACAAAGGGCACAGGGCCAGATCCGATGGGTCTTTTATTAGTGTCTAGCAGAGAGTCAAGCAGTTCTTTAAAATACAGTTTCAACTGTTCAGAGATGCCCTTCATAATGTCATTAAAACCCACATGGACTACGACAGAATCGATGCCCATATCCAGGCATAGTACATTCGGGACAAGCTTAGTAATGTAATTTACTTGAGCTCCGGGATAGGACACTGTTTTTGAACTGTCACATTTGTTACCATGGAGCTGCACAAAATCACGGCTGGCGAGAAGGACAAGGACATCCGCCCACTCCCACGTTTCACAGGATTCTGAGAACCCTTTCAGCACGGGAGAGAGACAGGATCATTTGAGCCCGTAGCTCCTGACCCTTGGAGCAGGCCTCCGATCTAGGGACGGAAGGTTGCGGAATGAAGGAGTAGGATGCACAGCTTCCGCAGACAAAGGTATCCCCAGTGACGAAGGCCAGGAAGATCAGGCTCCAGGGCGGTGAAACTATTCATTTTTTGTGTCCGCTCCAGGCCTCTCGTCTTTGGCTTCCACGGCTAGTGACATTCAACCATCGTTGATTGTCATGCTCATCTTGCTGTGCTCCTTCGACTCCGCTATCAGATGGGGGAGGAAAGGCAGGACATGGCTCCCCTGGTGAACGAACTCCGGGCAACACAGGCCAGTTGGATAACGACAAACGACAAGGCAGAGATGCATCCAAAAAGCACAAACGCCGTCCAGCTACCGGCGTAGAAAAGGTAAACATTCCACTCTGCGTTTCCCCCAGTTTCTTACGTAGGCTGGTGACCTGCGTGATCAAGGAAGCCACTTCAAGCCTATAATCCTCAGCAAGCAAACAATTGCTACATTGGAACTCTGAGTGATCCCGTTTGTCCCGAAACAAAGTGTAGTAGATACAGCTTCTACAGTGCTAAAACCATTCATTTACTTCTCCAGACAAAGAGGGCTCCATTGTAAAACTCATAGCAGACTTTGAAAAGGCATTTGATAAAGTACAACTGGAGTTTATATATAAATGCCTGGAGCATTTCAATTCTGGAGAATCTCTTATAAAATGGGTTAAAATCATGTGTAGTAACCCTAGGTGTAAAATAGTAAATAATGATTATTTCTCAGAAAATGTTTAACTGTCAAGAGGAGTGAAACAAGGTTGTCCACTATTGGCATATCTATTTATTATGGCCATCGAAATGTTAGCTATTAAAATCAGATCCAACAATAATATCAAGGGATTAGAAATCCAGGGCTTAAAAACAAAGGTGTCATTGTACGCTGATGATTCATGTTTTCTTTTAAATCCACAACTTGAATCCCTCCACAGCCTCATAGAGGGTCTAGATACATTTTCTAACCTGTGGATTACAACAAAATTATGAAAAATGTACTATATTACGTATTGGATCACCAAAAAAAATTTTTTTTACATTACCATGTTGTTTACCAATAAAATGATCTCACTCCAATAAATGTTAATAGAAAATTAGCAAAAATAGATACGATCTTGCTACCATGGAAAGGTAAATACCTGTCGATTTGTGGAAAAATCACCCTGATTAACTCTTTACTATTATCCCAGTTTACCTATTTGCTTATGATCTTGCCTACGCCTAGCGAACAGTTTTTAAATTACATGAGAAAAAAATATTCCATTTTATTTGGAACGACAAGCCAGACAAAATTAAATTATTTATATAATTAATATGAATTCGGAGGACAGAAATTATTAAATATTAAAGCATTAGACCTATCACTAAAAGCTTCAGTCATACAAAAGTTATACTTAAATCCGAACTGGTTCTCTAGCAAATTAGTAAGATTTTGTCACCCAATGTTTAGAATGGCCTTTTCCCCTTTATTCAGATTACAACCTCTCACTTTCAGTTATTTTAAAAGGAAATCATCTCCCAAATATCACTATTTATAAAACAAGCCATAGAAAGTTGGTTGCAATTTCAATTGAATCCTCCAGAAACGGCAAAACAAATAATGCAACAAATATTGTGGTTAAACTAAAATATACAAATTGATTAAAAAACATTATTTCTTGAACAAATGTTTAAAACAGATATAATCTTCGTAAATGACATCATTGTGACGAGTACTGAGTATACGAAGAGGCAGGACGCAGATGCAGGAATTAACAAGGTCAACTTAACAATGAGCAAGAGAAATAATAAAGATAGCGTAAACGACACGAAGCTTAACAATCACACACAACATCATCCAGAACAGTCCAGGGCTAAATAGGGGTGGTGATGAGATGATGAGGTGCAGCTGCGCTGGAGGTGATTAGGGTGTGTTGGGTTTCCATTCCGGTGTTGCCGAGGTGGTGCGCTCAGACCGGTGGCTTAGTAGACCAGCGAATCAGAGCGCCGGAGGGGAGCAACGGGAGGAGACGTGACAATCATAGATAGGACTGGTGGAGTTATGTCGCACATGCAGCTAACAAAAACATATGGAAATGTCTGCTCTACCCAGAATTACAACCAAATAATTGCAGCATTACCGCAAAAATGGAAGAGGAAAGTGGAATGGGGAAAAAGTAAGGAACTTGTCTGTCGGCCCTGCATTAAAGAACATAATTGGTTAAAGAAAATTGTGATAAATAAAAAAGTATACAAGTTTCATTTAAGGACCAAAGGATTGACAGCCTTCCCAAGTAGATTGCAAAATAGTTGTGAAGAGATTTTTGACGAACCGATTCCATGGCATAGTGTTTATGAACTGATACGCAAAACGACACCGGATTCAAAACTTAGAATTCTTCTATTTAAATTATTATACAAAATTCTTGCTTCCAATAGAATGTTATTTATTTATTATTATTATTTATTTGTTTTGGTACTGTCTATTTGTAGCTTGTTTTTGGACACAGGTCCAGGAATGTTAAAGGATTGCAATATTTACCTGGAGCTAACCCTGCAGATAGCACTACTGGGTGATCTGAAAAGTCATAGTTAATCGATCAATAATATAATATTACTTTTAGCAAAAATGTTTATTTTCAATTAACAATGTGCAGGAACAATGAGAATAGAAGGGTTCAGAACTTTTGTAAAACATCACAGTACAGTTGAAAAATATATTGAATGAAGTTGAAGGATGGGACTAATACCAACTAACAACAACTAATAACAACAATATAACTTATGTAAAACATGCTGTGTCCATAATAAGGTTATAGGTTGAGAGCTTTTTGTGAAAGAGCACAGTTAGAAAGATATGGCATATCGAAGCAAACCAGATGGACATCATGAAAATGATCGGAGAGGTTGAGGGTAGAGGAAGTTCAGGAGTAAAAACAAACAAAATATAATTATTGTAAAATTGACTGTGTCCTTAAAATGTATATATTATGTATAAGCTGGAAGTAGAGGCCTAAGCATTGTTGTTCACTAGTTTACTCCAATTAGGGATGGGGTGGTGGGGTTAGAAAGTAATAAAATGAAATATATTTTAAAAAAGGATATGTACTGTATATACAGTGAGGGAAAAAAGTATTTGATCCCCTGCTGATTTTGTATGTTTGCCCACTGACAAAGACATGATCAGTCTATAATTTTAATGGTAGGTTTATTTGAACAGTGAGAGACAGAATAACAACAAAAAAATCAAGAAAAACGCATGTCAAAAATGTTATAAATTGATTTGCATTTTAATGAGGGAAATAAGTATTTGACCCCTCTGCAAACCATGACTTAGTACTTGGTGGCAAAACCCTTGTTGGCAATCACAGAGATCAGATGTTTCTTGTAGTTGGCCACCAGGTTTGCACACATCTCAGGAGGGATTTTGTCCCACTCCTCTTTGCAGATCTTCTCCAAGTCATTAAGGTTTCGAGATTGACGTTTGGCAACTCGAACCTTCAGCTCCCTCCACAGATTTTCTATGGGATTAAGGTCTGGAGACTGGCTAGGCCACTCCAGGACCTTAATGTGCTTCTTCTTGAGCCACTCCTTTGTTGCCTTGGCCGTGTGTTTTGGGTCATTGTCATGCTGGAATACCCATCCACGACCCATTTTCAATGCCCTGGCTGAGGGAACGAGGTTCTCACCCAAGATCTGACGGTACATGGCCCTGTCCATCGTCCCTTTGATGCGGTGAAGTTGTCCTGTCCCCTTAGCAGAAAAACACCCCCAAAGCATAATGTTTCCACCTCCATGTTTGACGGTGGGGATGGTGTTCTTGGGGTCATAGGCAGCATTCCTCGTCCTCCAAACAGGCGAGTTGAGTTGATGCCAAAGAGCTCGATTTTGGTCTCATCTGACCACAACACTTTCACCCAGTTCTCCTCTGAATCATTCAGATGTTCATTGGCAAACTTCAGACGGCCCTGTATGCTTTCTTGAGCAGGGGGACCTTGCGGGCGCTGCAGGATTTCAGTCCTTCACGGCGTAGTGTGTTACCAATTATTTTCTTGGTGACTATGGTTCCAGCTGCCTTGAGATCATTGACAAGATCCTCCCATGTAGTTCTGGGCTGATTCCTCACCGTTCTCATGATCATTGCAACTCCACAAGGTGAGATCTTGCATGGAGCCCCAGGCCGAGGGAGATTGACAGTTCTTTTGTGTTTCTTCCATTTGCGAATAATAGCACCAACTGTTGTCACCTTCTCACAAAGCTGCTTGGCGATGGTCTTGTAGCCCATTCCAGCCTTGTGTAGGTCTACAATCTTGTCCCTGACATCCTTGGAGAGCTCTTTGGTCTTGGCCATGGTGGAGAGTTTGGAATCTGATTGATTGATTGCTTCTGTGGACAGGTGTCTTTTATACAGGTAACAAGCTGAGATTAGGAGCACTCCCTTTAAGAGTGTGCTCCTAATCTCAGATCGTTCCCTGTATAAAAGACACCTGGGAGCCAGACATCTTTCTGATTGAGAGGGGGTCAAATACTTATTTCCCTCATTAAAATGCAAATCAATTTATAACATTTCTGACATGCGTTTTTCTGGATTTTTTTGTTGTTATTCTGTTTCTCACTGTTCAAATAAACCTACCATTAAAATTATAGACTGATAATTTCTTTGTCAGTGGGCAAACATACAAAATCAGCAGGGGATCAAATACTTTTTTCCCCTCACTGTATATGTATGTATATGTATTCATATGTATGTATATTTGCAAGAAAAAAAACATATGGGGGATTGGAAGTGATGCAGACAATTACATTGATGGAAGTTACAATCTATCAGCAATATTAAAGCTGATCTACCACCTAAAAAAAAAAATGTTGTTAGCTTGATGGCTAGCAGCATAGCTAGGTAGTGCTCCCAGTCCCTGGCAAGGTGTTGCACATTACTTAATTAAGGGCTCTATTCAATCAGATCTGCTATAGCCGACATCTGCATAGCGGTTGTTTTAGCGGTGTCAGAGATGGAACGGCTTTAGAGCTGTCAATTCCACAAGTGGGTCCTGAATTATACCTAAAGTGGACATTACCATTGGCTGAACAGAGTGCTATTAAGATAAATCCTATACAGCCTTGTTTACAAGTTCGAACACTAGAATGTGAGATGTACACCTCGATTAGGATGATAGAAATCCTCATTATTTTAGTTGAATGATTTTTCAATTTAAGAGTAATTATTTCTATATAGCCTACACTTTCTCATTCTGAACTTCTAATATGAGTGGGCGGGTGTGGCTTAGTGACAATGATCGCAAGAGCAGCTGCTCACCGATTTGACGTCTCCAAAGCAGTTCCAAGTTACCGTTACTCATTGTGTATTTATTATTACTTTTATTACTACATGTTTTACTTTTTATTTCTCTCTGCATTGTTGGGAAGTAAGTAAGCATTACGGGGGTTTAAAGTGTAGTTGTCACGACTTCCTCCGAAGCTGCCTCCACTCCTTGTTTGGGCAGGCTTCGGCGTTCGTTGTCACCAGCCTTCTAGCCACTGCCACTCCATATCTCATCATTCCATTTGTCTTGTCTTGTCAATTACACACACCTGGTTCATATTCCCCTCATTAGTACGTGTTTAAGAGTTCCCTCTACCCCCTTGTCCTTGTGGGTGATTGTTCATTGTGAGTATTAGTAGCTCGGTTGAGCTCAGTATTTTGTATTGCCAGGGTATTTTTCCCTGTGTGCATGTTTGTTCCAGTGCGCCTGTTTTGCGCACTGGACTGGTTACACTGGATTACGGAATAAACTCGGTATACTGTGATTTACCCTCCTGCGCCTGACTCCTTCAAATCACGCATCAGGTGCAGTCTATTGTATACCAGTAGTTGTCATGCTGTCCTCAATGTGTGAAGATAAAGCATGCATTGCCAGATGTTTTTCCCCTGTTCACCAGCAAACCCATCCACAACCACAACCGGCAGATAGCCATTGTACTGTGCTTGGTCATGACTGTTTCAAGATGTTTGTTGGCTTTAATGTAACTACTTAATGTTGTAACGACACATATACTGAAGTTATTCAGTCTTTGATGGCATATGGTAAACTGAGAATAAAGAAAGAGAAAGGAGAATGTCTGTTTCCATGATTCTTTCTTTTTTCGTTACTCTCATAGCCTCGCTCAGGGGTACTCTCATCCAAGCCTTGAGGTCCGCACGTAGCACTGGTTACCATCCTTTCCCTCTAATCAGTAAATAATTCAAGCCTGTGTCACTAGGTCAGTGAACTCTGGTCAATCAATGACATCAATTGATAGTTAAAATCAAATCAAATTTGATTGGTTGCATACACAAACACTACATGACCAAAGGTATGTGGACACCTGCTCGTCGAACATCTCATTCCAAAATCATGGCCATTAATATGGAGTTGGTCCCACCTTTGCTGCTATAACAGCCTCCACTCTTCTGGGAAGGCTTTCCACTAGATGTTGGAACATTGCTGCTGGGACTCCCATTCAACCACAAGAGCATTAGTGAGGTCGGGCCCCGATGTTGGCTGATTAGGCCTGGCTCGCAGTCGGTGTTCCAATTCATCCCAAAGATGTTCGATGGGGTTGAGTTCAGGGCTCTGTGCAGGCCAGTCAAGTTCTTCCACACCGATCTCGACAAACCATTTCTGTATGGACCTCGCTTCGTGCACGGGGGCATTGTCATGCTGTAACAGAAAAGGGCCTTCTCCAAACTGTTGCCACAAAGATCGAAGCACAGAATCGTCTAGAATGTAATTGTATGCTGTAGTGTTAAGATTTCCCTTCACTGGAACAAAGGGGCCTAGCCCAAACCATGAAAAACAGCCCCAGAACATTATTCCTCCTCCACCAAACTTTACAGTTGGCACTGTGCATTGGGGCAGGTAGCGTTCTCCTGGCATCCACCAAACTCAAAATCTGTCGGACTGCCATATGCTCGGCCATGGAAACCCATTTTATGAAGCTCCTGACGAACAGTTATTGTGCTGACTTTGCTTCCAGAGGCTGTTTGGAACTTGGTAGTGAGTGTTGCAACCGAGGACAGAAGATTTTTACAAGCTACATGCTTCAGCACGCAACGGTCCCATTCTATGAGCTTGTAACAGCACTTACAGTTGACTGGGGCAGCTCTAGCAGGGCAGAAATATTACGAACTGACTTGTTGGAAAGGTGGCATGCTATGACGATGCCACGTTGAAAGTCACTGAGCTCTTCAGTGAGGCTATTCTACTGCCAGTGTTTGTCTATGGAGATTGCATGGCGGTGGGCTTGATTATTTACTACTGTCAGCAATGGGTGTGACTGAAATAGCCAAATCCACAAATTTGAAGGGGTGTCTATATACTTTTGTATATATAGAGTCTGGACTATAAATATATATGTATATGATGGTGTGTATAGACATTATGGACATAACATGAATAGAAAAGTGTGTACAGCAGTAGTTATATAGGATCAGCCTTGACCAGAATACAGTATATGCATATGAAGTGGGTAAAACAGTATGTAAACATTATTAAAGTGGCGAGTGTTCAATAACTATGTACATAGGACACTCTAAGGTGTACGGTTGAGTACCGGGTGGTAGCCGGCTAGTAACAGTGACTAAGGTTCAGGGCAGGGTACTGGACACAGGCCGGCTAGAGGTGACTCTTTAACAGTCTGATGGCCTGGAGATAGAAGCTGTTTTTCAGTCCCTCGGTCCCAGCTTTGATGCACCTGTACTGTCTCCACCTTCTAGATGGTAGCGGGGTGAACAGGCCATGGCTTGGGTGGCTGAGGTCCTTGATGATCTTCTTGGCCTTCCTGTGACACCTGGTGCTGTAGATATCCTGGAAGGCAGGCAGTGTACCCCCGGTGATACGTTGGGCATTTTAAGGGCTGGATTGTCCCCATTTGAAAAGTCCTTTATTACAGGGGTATAGCTCAGCGCAAAATCACAGGTTCTATCATTATACTAGGACATACTGTAATTATAGATCCAGAGCCCCAACTTTGAATAGCCCAGGCCTAGTTCATATATCACCAAACATTGGGTGAGTATTCACCTGAATTCACCTATTAGATATTCAACCAGCACTAGTTCATCCATGGAGAATGATCTGTCTGAAAACAGGCAATGCATCTATAATCATCTTATTACTGGCCTTTTCAGCAGCCACTTTCTCTATCTGCCACCTTTATCGTCAACTAACTTTCTCAGCTGTGACTCTGAATGGCCCCTGTAGGAATTGAACCCACAGTAAAATTGTCACCACATTCGTTCCTTGAGCATTTGCAGATTGATTTCATCAGCGAGTGCAAAGATCAATTTCAGATTACTGTAGACTGGGAATGTGTGTTGGTTATGTAAGTGACTGAGAGAGAGTGAAGTGCAGAAGTTTAGCTTTCCGATTTTTGGCTTAGTATATTCCTGACAAAGGGTTGCATTTCACACAGTTTTATTAAATTGTTAACATTTTTAATATGACATTTCATCTATTTGAGTTGCGCTTTATACTTGTTTGCATTTGCTTGATGTAAATACAGTACATAGCTAGGAGTGTTTGTGCATGGAAGAATTCAGTAGAAAAAAGGTTCAAAAGAAAACATCTTGGAAAATATAGATTTTCTATCCTTCTACCACTGGAGGCAATTAACCTGAGAGACGCAGGTGCGTTGGTATGTTCAGTTGAAGTTGGACGTTTATTTACACCTTAGCCAAATACATTTAAACTCAGTTTTTCACAATTTCTGACATTTAATCGTAGTAAAGATTCCCTGTCTTAGGTCAGTTAGGATCACCACTTTATTTTAAGAATGTGAAATGTCAGAATAATAGTAGAGAGAATGATTTATTTCAGCTTTTCTTTCCATCATCACATTCCCAGTGGGTCAGAAGTTTACATACTGTCAAGGTTCTGATGTGGATGCGGTGGTGGAGTCAAGCGCAGGACACAGAGGAATAGTCAAGACGACTTTACTAAATACCTCTTAAGGTACACACAAAAATAACAGCCTCCAAAACACAAGAGGTGTAACAAATACGCGAGTGCGTAAATCCCACAAAAGCCAAAGACACAGAACCTAAACATACAAGACAGGCGGACAATAACACACAAAATGCAAACCTAATACAGGGGAACTTATAGGAGACATAATCAAGACAGAATACGAGACAGGTTTACCAACTAGACATAACCAAACAAACATCGAAAACATCAAGCGGTAGTAGCTAGTACTCCGGGGACGACGAACGCCGAAGCCTGCCCGAGCAAGGAGGAGGAGCAGCCTCGGCGGTCTCCGTGACAGTACCCCCCCCTTGACGTGCGGCTCCAGCCGTGCGCCGACCCCGGCCTCGGGGACGGCCAGGAGGACGCGGAGCAGGGCGCGTAGGATGACTCCTGTGGAACTCCGTCAGGAGGGAGGGATCTAAAATGTCCCTCCTAGGCACCCAGCACCGTTCCTCCGGTCCGAACCCCTCCCACTCCACGAGATACAGCAGACCCCCCATCCGACGTCTCGATTCTACGATGGACCGGACTGAGTACGCCGGAGCCCCCTTGATATCCAGTGGGGGCGGAGGAGTCTCCTGTATCTCACTGTCCTGGAGTGGACCAGCTACCACCGGCCTGAGGAGAGACACATGGAACGAGGGGTTAATGCGATAATCGTTAGGCAGTTGTAACCTGTAACAAACCTCGTTCAATCTCCTCAGAACTTTAAATGGCCCCACAAACCGCCGACCCAGCTTCCGGCAGGGCAGGCGAAGGGGCAGGTTTCGAGTCGAGAGCCACACCCGGTCTCCTGGTGCATACACTGGAGCCTCACTGCGGTGGCGATCGGCGCTTGCCTTTTGCCGCCTGATGGCACGCTGCAAATGAACGTGCGCAGCATTCCACGTCTCCTCCGAGCGCCGAAACCACTCGTCCACCGCAGGGGCCTTGATCTGGCTCTGATTCCAAGGTGCCAGAACCGGCTGGTAACCTAACACACACTGGAAAGGTGTCAGGTTAGTAGATGAATGACGAAGGGAGTTCTGGGCTATCTCTGCCCAGGGAATATATCCTGACCACTCCCCCTGCCGGTCCTGGCAATATGATCTCAGAAACCTACCCACATCCTGGTTCACTCTCTCCACCTGCCCAATACTCTCAGGGTGGAAACCCGAGGTAAGGCTAACCGAGACCCCCAAGCGTTCCATGAATGCCCTCCAGACTCTAGAGGTGAATTGGGGACCCCGATCAGACACTATATCATCGGGTACCCCGTAGTGCCGGAAGACGTGGGTAAACAAAGCCTCAGCAGTCTGTAGGGCAGTAGGGAGACCCGGCATTGGGATGAGACGACAGGCTTTAGAGAACCGATCCACAACGACCAGAATGGTGGTTTTCCCCTGGGAGGGGTGAAGGTCCGTGACAAAGTCTACCGAGAGGTGAGACCACGGCCGTTGTGGAACGGGTAGGGGTTGTAACTTCCCCCTGGGCAGGTGTCTAGGCGCCTTACACTGAGCGCACACCGAGCAGGAGGAGACATAAACCCTCACGTCCCTAGCCAATGTTGGCCACCAGTACTTGACACTAAGGCAGTGCACTGTCCGGCCGATACCAGGATGTCCAGAGGAGGGTGACATATGAGCCCAATATATGAGGCGATCACGAATCTCGAGCGGAACGTACGTCCGCCCCACCGGACACTCTGGAGGAGTAGGGTCGGTGCGTAACGGCCGCTCGATCTCCGCATCGACCTCCCACACCACCGGTGCCACCAGACAAGACTCCGGCAGTATGGGCGTGGGCTCAATGGACCTCTCCTCTGAATCATATCGCCGGGACAGGGCATCTACCTTACCGTTCTGGGACCCTGGGATGTACGTGAGCTTAAACACAAACCGGGCCAGAAACATGGTCCACCTAGCCTGACGAGGGTTCAGTCTCCTAGCTGCCCGGATGTACTCCAGGTTACGATGGTCAGTCAGAATGAGAAAAGGGTTGTTGAGCCCCCTCAAGCCAATGCCTCCACACCTTTAGGGCTTGAACCACAGCGAGCAGCTCCCTGTCCCCCACGTCATAATTACGTTCCGCCGGGCTGAGCTTCTTAGAGTAAAAAGCGCAGGGCCGGAGTTTAGGGGGGTTGCTTGAGCGTTGAGACAGTGCAGCACCTGCCTGGAGGTCTATCGCACAATCCCCCTGACTATGAGGTGGCAATCGCGTCGCCCTAGTCTTGCTGAACACTAGTGCCAAATCATCATACTCAGGAGGAATGTGCAGTGCGGGCAATTGGTTCGGACTCTCCACCGTGGTCGCCCCTACGGAAACACCTAGACATCGCCCAACACACTGGGCAGACCACTCCTTGAGAGCCCTCTGTTGCCACGAAATGGTGGGGTCATGGGCGATTAACCAAGGAAGCCCCAGCACCACGGGATACGCAGGAGAGTCGATCAGATATAACTGAATGAACTCCTCATGACCCCCCTGCGCCTTCATCTTTAGTGGCGCTGTGACCTCCCTAATCAACCCAGATCCCAACGGACGGCTATCTAAGGCATGAATCTGGAAAGGCACATCTACTGGTCGGAGGGGAATCCCTAACTTAACACAAAAATTACGATCAATAAAATTCCCAGCTGCGCCTGAATCGACTAGCGCCTTATGCTGGGAATGAGATGCAACCTGGGGGAATACTACAGGTATACACATGTGACCAACAGAGAGCTCTGGGTGAGTGGGGCGCCTACTCACCTGAAATGACTCCCCAGTGCGTGACCTGTTGCCTCGATCCCCTGGAGACCCTCCCCAGCACCGAACCGCAGTGTGTCCTCTACGGCCACAGTTGGTGCAGGGGACGGCCTCCCTCCAGATCTCTCTCCTCCTCTCTCTAGCGCCAGCCCCCCCGAGCTCCATAGGGCTTGGCTCGGAGGTGCTGGGGGATGGAATGGACGGTCCCAACTCCGGACGTCCGCGGGTGGCCAGCAGTGTATCCAGACGGATTGACATGTCCACCAACTGGTCGAAGGTTAAATTGGTGTCCCTGCAGGCCAACTCTCGTTGAACGTCCTCTCGCAGGCTGCACCGATAGTGGTCGATGAGGGCCCTCTCATTCCACCCCGCATCCGCCGCTAGAGTCCGGAAGTCCAGGGCGAACTCCTGTGCGCTCCTCTTCCCCTGTCGGAGGTGGAACAGATGCTCCCCCGCCGCTTTACCCTCTGGGGGATGATCGAAAACAGCCCTGAAGCGGCGGGAGAACTCCGCGTAGCTGATGGTGGCGGCGTCTATTCCCCTCCATTCGGCTTTGGCCCACTCCAAAGCCTTGCCGGAGAGACAGGAGATGAGGGCGGAAACGCTCTCTTATCCCGAGGGCGCCGGGTGTATGGTTGCCAGGTAGAGCTCCACCTGAAGGAGGAACCCCTGACACCCGGCTGCGGTGCCATCATATGCCCTCGGGAGCGAGAGCCGAATCCCACTGGACTCCGGAGCTGGTATGATGGGGCTGGCCGATGGTGGTGGTACTGTAGGAGGAGGTGTGGGCAAGCCTCCTCTCTCCAATCGGCGCAGGGTGTTCATGACTTCTTGCATGGCGGCGCCGAGTTGCTGGATCATGGCGTCCTGGCTGCTGCCCGCTCCTCCAGTGACTCGGTCACCGCCGCTGCTGCTCCTGCTGACTCCATAGGTGGTGAGTTATTCTGTCAAGGTTCTGATGTGGATGCGGTGGTGGAGTCAAGCGCAGGACACAGAGGAATAGTCAAGACGACTTTACTAAATACCTCTTAAGGTACACACAAAAATAACAGCCTCCAAAACACAAGAGGTGTAACAAATACGCGAGTGCGTAAATCCCACAAAAGCCAAAGACACAGAACCTAAACATACAAGACAGGCGGACAATAACACACAAAATGCAAACCTAATACAGGGGAACTTATAGGAGACATAATCAAGACAGAATACGAGACAGGTGCACCAACTAGACATAACCAAACAAACATCGAAAACATCAAGCGGTAGTAGCTAGTACTCCGGGGACGACGAACGCCGAAGCCTGCCCGAGCAAGGAGGAGGAGCAGCCTCGGCGGTCTCCGTGACACATACACTCAATTAGTATTTGGTAGCATTGCCTTTAAATTGTTTAACTTGGGTCAAACATTTTGGGAAGCCTTTCACAAGCTTCCCACAATAACTTGGGTGAATTTTGGCCCATTCCTCCTGACAGAGCTGGTGTAACTGAGTCAGGTTTGTAGGCCTCCTTGCTCGCACACTTGCTTTTTCAGTTCTGCCCACAAATGCTCTATAGCATAGAGTTAATCAGACTGTTAAAATGCTCTATAGGATTGAGGTCAGGACTTTGTGATGGCCCCTCCAATACCTTGACTTTGTTGTCCTTAAGCCATTTTGCCACAACTTTGGAAGTATGCTTGGGGTCATTGTCCATTTGGAAGACCTATTTGCGACCAAGCTTTAACTTCCTGACTGATGTCTTGAGATGTTGCTTTAATATATCCGCATAATTTTCCTTCCTCATGATGCCATCTATTTTAAGAAGTGCACCAGTCCCTCCTACAGCAAAGCACCCCCACAACATGATGCTGCCACCCCTGTGCTTCACGGTTGGGATGGTGTTCTTCGGCTTGCAAGCGTTCCCCTTTCTCCTACAAACATAACGATGGTCATTATGGCCAAACAGTTCTATTTTTGTTTCAACAGACCAGAGGACATTTCTCCAAAAAGTACGATCTTTGTCCCCATGTGCAGTTGCAAACTGTAATCTGGCTTTTTTATCGCGGTTTTGGAGCAGTGGCTTCTTCCTTGCTGAGCGGCCTTTCAGGTTATGTCGATATAGGACTCGTTTTACTGTGGATATAGATACTTTTGTACCTGTTTCCTCCAGCATCTTCACGAGGTCCTTTGATGTTGTTCTGGGATTGATTTGCACTTCTCGCACCAAAGTACGTTCACCTCTAGGAGACAGAATGCATCTCCTTCCTGAGCGGTATGACGGCTGTGTGGCCCATGGTGTTTATACTTGCGTACTATTGTTTGTACAGATGAACGTGGTACCTTCAGGCGTTTGGAAATAGCTCCCAAGGATGAACCAGACTTGTGGAGGTCTAAAATGTTTTTCTGAGGTCTTGGTCTTCTTATGATTTTCCCATGATGTCAAGCAAAGAGGCACTGAGTTTGAAGGTAGGCCTTGAAATACATCCACACGTACACCTCCAATTGACTCAAATAATGTCAATTAGCCTATCAGAAGCTTCTAAAGCCAAGACATCATTTTCTGGAATTGTCCAAGCTGTTTAAAGGCACAGTCAACTTAGTGTATGTAAACTTCTGACCCACTGGAATTGTGACACAGTGAATTATAAGTGAAATAATCTGTCTGTAAACAATTGTTGGAAAAATTAATTGTGTCATGCACAAAGTAGATGCCAAAACTATAGTTTGTTAACAAGAAATTTGTGGAGTTGATGAAAAACGAGTTTTAATGACTCCAACCTAAGTGTATGTAAACTTCCGACTTCAACTGTATGTGTGTTCAGGTAGAAGTGAATTAATAAACTGTGTTCTGAGGCATGTGTATGGAATGAAGAGGACCAAAATATTAATGTGAGCTGGGGCCCTTGACATGGAGTCCATGAGTATGGTTCCTTGTAAACAAAAAAAAAGAACAACTTTGAATGCATCCTTTGTGATCCAAGTGATGTATACTGAAAAAAAATAGAAATGCAACATGCAACAATTTCAATGATTTTACTAACAGTTCATATAAGAGAATCAGTCAATTGAAATAAATTCATAAGGCGCTAATCTATGGATTTCACATGACTGTGAATACAGATATGCATCTGCTGGTCACAGATACCTTAAAAAAAGGTAGTCATGGATCAGAAAACCAGTCAGTATCTGGTGTGACCACTATTTGCCTTATGCAGCGCGACACATCCCCTTCGCACAGAGTTAATCAGACTGTTGAATGTGGCCTGTGGAATTTTGTCCCACTCCTCTTCAATGGCTGTGCGAAGTTGCTGGATATTGGCGGGAACTGAAACACGCTGTCGTACATGTCGATCCAGAGCATCCCAAACAGGCTCAATGGGTGACATGTCTGGTGAGTATGCAGGCCATCGAAGAACTGGGACATTTTCAACGTAGAGGAATTGTGAACAGATCGTTGCGACTTGGGGCAGTGCATTATCATGCTGAAACATGAGGTGATGGCGGCGGATCTCGTCACGGTATCTCTGTGCATTAAAATAGTGTTTGTTGTCCGTAGCTTATGCCTGCCCATACCATAGCCCCATTGCCACCATAGGGCACTCTGCTCACAACGTTGATATCAGCAAACCGCTCGCCCACACAACACCATACATGTGGTCTGCGGTTGTGAGGCCGGTTGGATTTACTGCTATATTCTGTAAAGCGACATTGGAGGCGGCTTATGGTAGATAAATGAACATTAAAATCTCTGGCAACAGCTCTGGTGGACATTCCTGCAGTCAGCATGCCAATTGCACATTCCCTTAAAACTTGAGACATCTGTGGCATTGTGTTGTGTGACAAAATGGCACATTTTAGAGTGGACTTTTATTGTCCCCAGCACAAGGTGCATCTGTGTAATGATCATGCTGTTTAATTAGCTTCTTGATATGCCACACCTGTCAGATGGATGGATTATCTTGGCAAAGGAGAAATGCTCAAAAACAGGGATGTAAACACATTTGCACACAACATTTGAGAGTAATAAGCTTTTTGTGTACACTGCTCAAAAAAATAAAGGGAACACTTAAACAACACATCCTAGATCTGAATGAATGAAATAATCTTATTGAATACTTTTTTCTTTACATAGTTAAATGTGCTGACAACAAAATCATACAGTGGGGAAAAAAAGTATTTAGTCAGCCACCAATTGTGCAAGTTCTCCCACTTAAAAAGATGAGAGAGGCCTGTAATTTTCATCATAGGTACACAGCAACTATGAAAGACAAAATGAGAAAAAAAAATCCAGAAAATCACATTGTAGGATTTTTTATGAATTTATTTGCAAATTATGGTGGAAAATACGTATTTGGTCAATAACAAAAGTTTCTCAATACTTTGTTATATACCCTTTGTTGGCAATGACACAGGTCAAACGTTTTCTGTAAGTCTTCACAAGGTTTTCACACACTGTTGCTGGTATTTTGGCCCATTCCTCCATGCAGATCTCCTCTAGAGCAGTGATGTTTTGGGGCTGTCGCTGGGCAACACGGACTTTCAACTCCCTCCAAAGATTTTCTATGGGGTTGAGATCTGGAGACTGGCTAGGCCACTCCAGGACCTTGAAATGCTTCTTACGAAGCCACTCCTTCGTTGCCCGGGCGATGTGTTTGGGATCATTGTCATGCTGAAAGACCCAGCCACGTTTCATCTTCAATGCCCTTGCTGATGGAAGGAGGTTTTCACTCAAAATCTCACGATACATGGCCCCATTCATTCTTTCCTTTACACGGATCAGTCATCCTGGTCCCTTTGCAGAAAAACAGCCCCAAAGCATGATGTTTCCACCCCCATGCTTCACAGTAGGTATGGTGTTCTTTGGATGCAACTCAGCATTCTTTGTCCTCCAAACACGACGAGTTGAGTTTTTACCAAAAAGTTATATTTTGGTTTCATCTGACCATATGACATTCTCCCAATCCTCTTCTGGATCATCCAAATGCACTCTAGCAAACTTCAGACGGGCCTGGACATGTACTGGCTTAAGCAGGGGGACACGTCTGCCACTGCAGGATTTGAGTCCCTGGCGGTGTAGTGTGTTACTGATGGTAGGCTTTATTACTTTGGTCCCAGCTCTCTGCAGGTCATTCACTAGGTCCCCCCGTGTGGTTCTGGGATTTTTGCTCACCGTTCTTGTGATCATTTTGACCCCACGGGGTGAGATCTTGCGTGGAGCCCAGATTGAGGGAGATTATCAGTGGTCTTGTATGTCTTCCATTTCCTAATAATTGCTCCCACAGTTGATTTCTTCAAACCAAGCTGCTTACCTATTGCAGATTCAGTCTTCCCAGCCTGGTGCAGGTCTACAATTTTGTTTCTGGTGTCCTTTGACAGCTCTTTGGTCTTGGCCATAGTGGAGTTTGGAGTGTGACTATTTGAGGTTGTGGACAGGTGTCTTTTATACTGATAACAAGTTCAAACAGGTGCCATTAATACAGGTAACGAGTGGAGGACAGAGGAGCCTCTTAAAGAAGAAGTTACAGGTCTGTGAGAGCCAGAAATCTTGCTTGTTTGTAGGTGACCAAATACTTATTTTCCACCATAATTTGCAAATAAATTCATTAAAAATCCTACAATGTGGTTTTCTGGATATTTTTTTCTCAATTTGTCTGTCATAGTTGACGTGTACCTATGATGAAAATTACAGGCCTCTCTCATCATTTTAAGTGGGAGAACTTGCACAATTGGTGGCTGACTAAATACTTTTTTTCCCCACTGTACAAACATTATCAATGGAAATCAAATTGATCAACCCATGGAGGTCTGGATTTGGAGTCACCCTCAAAATTAAAGTGGAAACCACACTACAGGCTGATCCAACTTTGATGTAATGTCCTTAAAACAAGTCAAAATGAGGCTCAGTAGTGTGTGTGGCTTCCACATGCCTGTATGACCTCCCTACAATGCCTTGGCATGCTCCTGATGAGGTGGCGGATGGTCTCCTGAGGGATCTCCTCCCAGACCTGGACTAAAGCATCCACCAACTCCTGGACAGTCTGTGGTGCAACGTGGCGTTGGTGGATGGAGCGAGACATGATGTCCCAGATGTGCTCAATTGGATTCAGGTCTGGGGAACGGGCGGGCCAGTCCATAGCATCAATGCCTTCCTCTTGCAGGAACTGCTGACACACTCTAGCCACATGAGGTCTAGCATTGTCTTAAATTAGGAGGAACCCAGGGCCAACCGCACCAGCATATGGTCTCACAAGGGGTATGAGGATCTCATCTCGGTACCTAATGGCAGTCAGGCTACCTCTGGTGAGCACATGGAGGGCTGTGCGGCCCCCCAAAGAAATGCCACCCCACACCATGACTGACCCACCGCCAAACCGGTCATGCTGGAGGATGTTGCAGGCAGCAGAACGTTCTCCACGACGTCTCCAGATTCTGTCACATCTGTCACATGTGCTCAGTGTGAACCTGCTTTCATCTGTGAAAAGCACAGGGTGCCAGTGGCGAATTCTTTTCAGTGGCAAATTGTTCTCTGGCAAATGGCAAACGTCCTGCACGGTGTTGGGCTGTAAGCACAACCCCCACCTGTGGACGTCGGGCCCTCATACCACCCTCATGGAGTCTGTTTCTGACCGTTTGAGCAGACACATGCGCATTTGTGGCCTGCTGGAGGTCATTTTGCAGGGCTCTGGCAGTGCTCCTCCTGCTCCTCCTTGCACAAAGGCGGATGTAGCAGTCCTGCTGCTGGGTTGTTGCCCTCCTACAGCCTCCTCCACGTCTCCTGATGTACTGGCTTGTCTCCTGGTAGCGCCTCCATGCTCTGGACACTACGCTGACAGACACAGCAAACCTTCTTGCCACAGCTCGCATTGATGTGCCATCCTGGATGAGCTGCACTACCTGAGCCACTTGTGTGGGTTGTAGACTCCGTCTCATGCTACCACTAGAGTGAAAGCACCGCCAGCATTCAAAAGTGACCAAAACATCAGCCAGGAAGCATAGGAACTGAGAAGTGGTCTGTGGTCACCACCTGCAGAACCACTTCTTTATTGGGGGTGTCTTGCTAATTGCCTATAATTTCCACCTGTTGTCTATTCCATTTGCACAACAGCATGTGAAATGTATTGTCAATCAGTGTTGCTTCCTAAGTGGACAGTTTGATTTCACAGAAGTGTGATTGACTTGGAGTTACATTGTGTTGTTTAAGTGTTCCCTTAATTTTTTTGAGCAGTGTATATGGAAAGTTTCGGGAATATTTTATTTAATAATATGCCATTTAGCAGACGCTTTTATCCAAAGCGACTTACAGTCATGCGTGCATACATTTTTGTGTTTGCATACATTTTTGTGCGTGCATACATATTTCAGCTCATGAAACATGTTGCATTTATATTTTTGTTCAGTGTAGATCAAGTTAGATCAAACAACCTTCGTTAAAGGTTCATTGCCCCTTAGAATCAACTTCTCTGATTCTAATCTGCCTATGTGACATCAAAATTGACTATAAAGTCTAAATAGGATAATTTTGGTCATAAATTCATAACTTTTTGTGAGTTTGTCACGACTTACTGGAGGGTTGGGTATGGGTTACGATCATGCCAACTTGCCCAGTGCCCACTAACAAGAGAGAAACAGCTGTGCTGATTCCGCCCTGTCAGCTGCACACTCTCTATCGAATACTAGCAGCCAGAACCTCCAGAGAGTGAGACAGACCTGCACAAGACTTGTTTACATAAGACAACATGTCACCAATGTTATGAACCCTTGGCTCTAAGCCCTTTATGGAGTGGTCACTTGCTGATGTGTTTGATAGTTTCAATCACTCGGGTCTGCCACTTCTTTGGGCAAAATGAGAATTGAGACGATCAGAGAGCATTTGTATCCCAACTGCAAGTTGTCAATATTCCAAACCCCATTCGTGAACTGTTTTGTATCGTGATTCCCTATGAAACACAGCCAGACAGATGCACACTCTGGTAATGTCAAAAATTCAGGCGAGGCTGCTCCTCCTCCTTGCTCGGGCAGGCTTCGGCGTTTGTTGTCACCGGAGTACTAGTCTACTTGTTTTGTCTTTATTGCACACAGCTGGTTCCAATGTACGTTAATTTGTTTCCCTATTTTACCCTCTGGTTCTCTCATTCGTTGTCTTGTTGTCATTTGCTTTGAGAGTCTGTATTTTCTTCCCTGCATGGAGGATATGTATTTTTAATTGTGATAAGTAAAGTACGTCGTTGACCAAGTTCTGTGTCCTGCACCTGACTCCGTCCTACCCCTACACACTGACGCATGACAGGTAATAAACTCAGCAAAAAAAGAAATGTCCCTTTTTCAGGACCCTGTCTTTCAAAGATAAGTCGTAAAATTCCAAATAACTTCACAGATCTACATTGTAAAGGGTTTAAACACTGTTTCCCATGCTTTTTCAATTAACCATAAACAATTAATGAACATGCACCTGTGGAACGGTCGTTAAGACATTAACAGCTTACAGACGGTGGGCAATTAAGGTCACAGTTATGAAAACTTAGGACACTAAAGAGGCCTTTCTACTGACTCTGAAAAACACCAAAAGAAAGATGCCCAGGGTCCCTGCTCATCTGCGTGAACGTGCCTTAGGCATGCTGCAAGGAGGCATGAGGACTGCAGCTGTGGCCAGGGCAATAAATTGCGATGTCCGTACTGTGAGACCCCTAAGACAGTGTTACAGGGAGACAGGATGGACAACTGATTGTCCTCGCAGTGGCAGACCACGTGTAAAAACACCTGCACAGGATCGGTACATCCAAACATCACACCTGTGGGACACGTACAGGATGGCAACAACAACTGCCGAGTTACACCAGGAACGCACAATCCCTCCATTAGTGCTCAGACAGACCACAATAGGCTGAAAGAGGCTGGACTGAGCGCTTGTAGGCCGGTTGTAAGGCAGATCCTTACCAGACATCACCAGCAACAATGTCGCCTATGGCCCAAACCCACTGTCGCTGGACAAGACAGGACTGGAAAAAAGTGCTCTTCACTGACGAGTCGCGGTTTTGTCTCGCCAGGGGTGATGGTCGGATTCGCGTTTATCGTCGAAGGAATGAGCGTTACACCGAGGCCTGTACTCTGGAGCGGGATCGATTTGAAGGTGGAGGGTCCGTCATAGTCTGGGGCGATGTGTCACAGCATCATCGGACTGAGCTTGTTGTCATTGCAGGAAATCTCAACGCTGTGTGTTACAGGGAAGACATCCTCCTCCCTCATGTGGTACCCTTCCTGCAGGCTCATCCTGACATGACCCTCCAGCATGACAATGCCACCAGCCATACTGCTCTTTCTGTGCGTGATTTCCTACAAGACAGGAATGTCAGTGTTCTGCCATGGCCAGCGAAGAGCCCGGATCTCAATCTCATTGAGCACGTCTGGGACCTGTTAGATCGGAGGGTGAGGGATAGGGCCATTCCCCCCAGAAATGTTGGGGAACTTGCAGGTGTCTTGGTGGAAGAGCGGGGTAACATCTCACAGCAAGAACTGGCAAATCTGGTGCAGTCCATGAGGAGGAGATGCACTGCAGTACTTAATGCAGCTGATGGCCACACCAGATACTGACTGTTACTTTTAATTTTGACCCCCCTTTTGTTCAGGGACACATTATTCAATTTATGTTAGTCACATGTCTGTGGAACTTGTTCAGTTTATGTCTCAGTTGTTGAATCTTGTTATGTTCATACAAATATTTACACGTACATTTTGCTGAAAATAAACGCAGTTCACAGTGAGAGGACGTTTCTTTTTTTGCTGAGTTTAGATAGTGAGAAAGTAAAAAAAAAATAAACGGCACCGAAGCACACACATCGGCACTCGCCAGTGAGTTGATAAGCTGATTGTGGCCTGGCTGCTCAATATGCCTGCTAGTTACTACAGTGAGGGAAACAAGTATTTGATCCCCTGCTGATTTTGTACGTTTGCACACTGACAAAGACATGATCAGTCTATAATTTTAATGGTAGGTTTATTTGAACAGTGAGAGACAGAATAACAACAACAAAATCCAGAAAAACGCATGTCAAAAATGTTATAAATTGATTTGCATTTTAATGAGGGAAATAAGTATTTGACCCCTCTGCAAAACATGACTTAGTACTTGGTGGCAAAACCCTTGTTGGCAATCACAGAGGTCAGACGTTTCTTGTAGTTGGCCACCAGGTTAGCACACATCTCAGGAGGGATTTTGTTCCACTCCTCTTTGCAGATCTTCTCCAAGTCATTAAGGTTTCAAGGCTGACTTTTGGCAACTCGAACCTTCAGCTCCCTCCACAGATTTTCTATGGGATTAAGGTCTGGAGACTGGCTAGGCCACTCCAGGACCTTAATGTGCTTCTTCTTGAGCCACTCCTTTTTTACCTTGGCCGTGTGTTTTGGGTCATTGTCATGCTGGAATACCCATCCACAACCCATTTTCAATGCCCTGGCTGAGGGAACGAGGTTCTCACCCAAGATCTGACGGTACATGGCCCAGTCCATCGTCCCTTTGATGCGGTGAAGTTGTCCTGTCCCCTTAGCAGAAAATCACCCCCAAAGCATAATGTTTCCACCTCCACGATTGACAGTGGGGGTTGTGTTCTTGGGGTCATAGGCAGCATTCCTCCTCCTCCAAACACGGCGAGTTGAGTTGATGCCAAAGAGCTCCATTTTGGTCTGATCTGACCACAACATTTTCACCCAGTTCTCCTCTGAATCATTCAGATGTTCATTGGCAAACTTCAGACGGGCCTGTATATGTGCTTTCTTGAGCAGGGAGACGTTGCGGGCGCTGCAGGATTTCAGTCCTTCAAGGCGTAGTGTGTTACCAATTGTTTTCTTGGTGACTATGGTCCCAGCTGCCTTGAGATCATTGACAAGATCCTCCTGTGTAGTTCTGGGCTGATTCCTCACCGTTCTCATGATCATTGCAACTCCACAAGGTGAGATCTTGCATGGAGCCCCATGCCAAGGGAGATTGACAGTTATTTTGTGTTTCTTCCATTTGCGAATAATCGCACCAACTGTTGTCACCTTCTCACCAAGCTGCTTGGCGATGGTCTTGTAGCGCAATCCAGCCTTGTGTAGGTCTACAATCTTGTCTCTGACATCCTTGGAGAGCTCTTTGGTCTTGGCCATGGTGGAGAGTTTGAAATCTGATTGATTGATTGCTTCTGTGGACAGGTGTCTTTTATACAGGTAACAAACTGAGATTAGGAGCACTCCCTTTAAGAGTGTGCTCCTAATCTCAGCTCGTTACCTGTATAAAAGACACCTGGGAGCAAGAAATCTTTCTGATTGAGAGGGGGTCAAATACTTCAAGATGACTGTCAATCACCCTCGGTCTGGGGCTCCATGCAAGATCTCACCTCATGGGGTATCAATGATCATGAGGAAGGTGAGGGATCAGCCCAGAACTACACGGCAGGACCTGGTCAATGACCTGAAGAGAGCTGGGACCATAGTCTCAAAGAAAACCATTAGTAACACACTACGCCGTCATGGATTAAAATCCTGCAGCGCACGCAAGGTCCCCCTGCTCAAGCCAGCGCATGTCCAGGCCCATCTGAAGTTTGCCAATGACCATCTGGATGATCCAGAGGAGGAATGGGAGAAGTTCAGGTGGTCTGATGAGACAAAAATAGAGCTTTTTGGTCTAAACTCCACTCGCCGTGTTTGGAGGAAGAAGAAGGATGAGTACAACCCCAAGAACACCATCCCAACGTGAAGCATGGAGGTGGAAACATCATTCTTTGGGGATGCTTTTCTGCAAAGGGGACAGGACGACTGCACCGTATTGAGGGGAGGATGGATGGGGCCATGTATCGCGAGATCTTGGCCACCAACCTCCTTCCCTCAGTAATAGCATTGAAGATGGGTCGTGGCTGGGTCTTCCAGCATGACAACGACCCGAAACACACAGCCAGGGCAACTAAGGAGTGGCTCCGTAAGAAGCATCTCAAGGTCCTGGAGTGGCCTAGCCAGTCTCCAGACCTGAACCCAATAGAAAATCTTTGGAGGGAACTGAAAGTCCGTATTGCCCAGCAACAGCCCCGAAACCTGAAGGATCTGGAGAAGGTCTGTATGGAGGAGTGGGCCAAAATCCCTGCTGCAGTGTGTGCAAACCTGGTCAAGAACTACAGGAAATGTATTATCTCTGTAATTGCAAACAAAGGTTTCTGTACCAAATATTAAGTTCTGCTTTTCTGATGTATCAAATACTTATGTCATGCAATAAAATGCAAATTAATTACTTACAAATCATACAATGTGATTTTGGGGATATTTGTTTTAGATTCTGTCTCTCGCAGTTGAAGTGTACCTATGATAAAAATTACAGACCTCTACATGCTTTGTAAGTAGGAAAACCTGCAAAATCGGCAGTGTATCAAATACTTGTTCTCCCCACTGTATCTCGCATGCAATTAATATTTATCTGCAACTGTTCAGGTCAGTAATCTCCATTAATTACAGGTCGATTATTCCTGCCACTTCTGTGCCAATTTCAGCATGCCAAATTATCCACTGCCCTTGACTTTTATAAGACCTACCTATAATTGTTTCATTCCTTTCTTACAGTATATGTGAGACTTGATTTCTCAAGTTTAGGTTTCTTGTTACAGCAGTGTAGCCTACCTATCCTGGTATTACACTTTATTATAACCTCTTATAAACTGGTATTATAACCTGTTGTTACAATTCTTCAGTTAGACAGCAGTACTTGCATAATAAGCTAATGCTTGCCAGCTGGCCAAAGCAAGCAGACCACAATGGAAATACATTGTTCAGCTTTGTGTTATCATTGATTATTTTAAATGCAGTGTATCCATGTGGTTGAATGGTGTTTTTAAATTGTCAAAGAAATTAAGTATTTTATACTGGGTTATGGTTATTACAATATTATTACTATGGTGTAAGGTAAAGTGAAGTGTGACTTCCTTCTGAGGAGCTACATTCAACAGCAAGCTATTTCAAGAGAAGAAGCCTGCACAAGAGCACATGAAGTCTCAAAGAATAAACCTGATAAAAGTGGGGCTTGAATCCAGGGTTTTGAATGTTATTACATTTCTTTCCCCTTTACACTAAAAGTTACTCTTTGCACACACACACACACACACACACACACCGCTGCCAAGATGGTTTGGCAATATTTTATCAGGGGAATGGCAGAAGAGCTGGATAATCCGAGTGTTCCCCGTATGTGTTGTCAGTACTGATGGAGGCAGGCTCGAATGCTGGTCTATTTGTAATCGCAGGTGTGTGTGTGTGTGTGTGTTGCAGATGTGTGTTTGTGAGAGTGTGTGTGTTGCAGTAATCAATGGTAGGGCTCAATATTTATGGGAGAGCATCTAGTACTCTAATTACTCACAAGGTGAGGTTATTGACTGTACCCATACATGACAAATCTTTAAACACAGTCCTGCAATTAAGAAGGGCTTAGATGGTATATTTTATGCATCCTTAGATACGATTTCAAATGTACATTTTTACGGAACACATGAAATTTGAAGCTACATTTTTGTTTGCTCATTTTCAAGTGCTTGTAGAGTATAGTAGACCATTACCACATTTCCTTGATGTATTTGTTCATTTGAGTGTGGCTATCTACACTCACAGGCCAGTTTATTAGGTACACCAATCTAGTACCGGGTCAGACCCACCTTTGCCTCCAGAACAGCATGAATTCTTCAGTGCATTCTACAAGGTGTCGGAAATGTTCGTTGCTCAGTTGGTATCAAGGGACATAATGTGTGCCATTAAAACATTCCCCACACCAGTACACCACCGCCACCAGCCTGTACCAGGCAGGATGGGTCCATGGACTCGTGCCGCGTACTACAAATCCTGACTCTGCCATCAGCATCACGCAACAGGAAGCGAGATTCGTCGGACCAGGCAATGTTTTTCCACTCCTCAATTGTTCAGGGTTGGTGATCCCTGCCCACAGGAGCTGCTTCTTCTTGTTTTTATCTGATAGTAGTGGAACCCGGTGTGGTTGTCTGCTGCAATAGCCCATCTGTGACAAGGATCAACGAGATGTGTGTTCTGAGATGTTGTTTCGCACACCGCTGTTGTACTGCGTTATTTGTCTGTTTGTGGCCTGTTAGCTTGCACAATTCTTGCCATTCTCCTTCGACCTCTTTCATCACAGGACTGCTGCTGACTGGATGTTTTTTGTTTGTCACACCATTCTCTGAAAAACCCTAGACATTGTTGTGCGTGAAAAGCCCAGCAGGGCGGCTGTTTCTGACATACCGTTTCATGCCACTCTCAACGTCGCTTAGGTCACTCGTTTTGCACATTCTAATGATCAATCGAACAGTAACTGAATGCCTTGATGCCTGTCTACCTCCTTTATATAGCGAGCCATGGCCATGTGACTCACTACCTGTAGGGGTGATCCATTTTCATAAACGGGTACCTAATAAACTGCCCGTTGAGTGTATATTCTAATAAGAGATTGCCCCATTTGATCTTGTAAGACAATGGGAACTGAACATTGATACACTGCACTCTCTCTCAACCAGTGGCACCGAAATCCATTGCACAGTGAACCCAGACCACAAACATCTCTTTCTCTTAATCCTCTCCCTTTATTTTTTTACTGAAAAGATCAAGATAGAGAGAATTGGACCAAGACAAAGAAAACTCTTGGTCATTACCAGATAATATAATGTCCATATGTTTGGGGGTTGAAAGCTGTTCAATAGAGATAGGCCCCAGCGTGTTTAGTAGAATTATCTTTTCCATTGCTCAGGATGTGGGGCTGTGATGGGAGAGATACCATCCAATCCCATAAGAGATGAGGGTAGTGTCCCTCCCAAGTATAGGAGCCCAAGGGACAGACCTTAGGCTGCATTTCAAATGACACCCCATTTTCCATGTAGTGCACTACCTTTGAGAAGAGCCCCACTCATTATGTATGTCCCAAATAACACCCTATTCCCCATGTAGTGGCCTATGATTGGCCAATATTTTGAACCACATGGGGAAATCGGGTCATTTGGGACATAGCCATAAGTAGAATTGTTCATGGTGGCCCAGTGGTGAGCAGCAACAGAAGAGAAGGAGAAATCAATGGGCATCGCCTTCTGGGATGAGGGGGGACAAGGAGACAGACTTAATGAGGGTAATTCATCAGGTCACAGGGGGGATAAAGTGGGATTACATGCTGCCTTGGAATCTCTGTCCATTTCCTAGGAGACATGGTTAAATGTACCTATGATCTAATCGTCTTTATTCAACGTGACATGGTGATTGTATGCATACGTGCAAGTGTGTGTGTTTGTGTGTGTGAATCATCTGATTGATTTGATCATACATTAAATGAAGGGCAATTATTAGCACATTATTTTGCAAAGCCTCTTGTATACAGTGCGTAAATCTAATGAAATGTTTTAGTTTGTGCATCTTACAACAAGGGGAACTGTAGAAAAACAGCCTGCGGTACAGAGGCCAACATCTGTCTGCCTTTGTGCGGGCCTTTGATTTGTGTTTGCTCCAGATGGCCCATCATGTATTGCTGTTTTACACCACAAACACTGGAGTACACAGAGGATTCCTGCCTCCAGTCAACGGGAATAATAATAATAAGCCATTTAGCAGATGCTTTTATCCAAAGCGACTTACAGTCATGTGCGCATACATTTTTATGTATGGGTGGTCCCGGGGATCAAACCCACTACCCTGGCATTACAAGCGCCATGCTCTACCAATTGAGCTACAGAGGACCACACTACAAGGAAGACTTTCCAGCTGCACACCATTGAACGCCAGATAAATGAGTAATCTGCACCATGGTTACAATGCACCAGCAGTCTCTCCTGATAATTACTCCCCCTGCCTAATGAAATAAAACTTTAAGTGTTCAATTGAAATCATTCTGCCATTGATTGTGTTTTTGACGTCGCTGGGTGCAGGAGTCAGTGACACACTGCTCCCAGTGGATAAGCTAATTGATGAGCTGCCTGTGGCACACAACAGCATTCTGGAGCCTGGGAGGCTATGTGTTTTAGTTGGTACACAAAACTATTGTTTTGGGCCAACTGTTATATTTCAGGGTGGGCTTTGTGGGTATGAGCTGGTATTAATTTACAAGGTGTAATGTTGCTTGAGACCTGAAGTATTGAGTTATCTTCCAGAGCTAATGTCCTTAGTTTAACAGGCTAACAGTCCATTTTTTAACAGTTTCTGTTTCTTGACTTCCATTGAAATGGCAAATCTGTGCCACATGTGATGGAGTGTGTCATTACTGCAGCCTCCCAGATCCACGTACCTTAGGGTCCACCCCACATCCTGCAGCCCCTGCCTGACTCCCTTGTGATCAGGAGGGGAAAGGAGAGAGGGGGAGATCTGTGAGGAGGAGAAGAAAGAGGGAAGAGGTCGATGTGGCTGTGGGACCCAGGAGAGCAGTCCGGGCCTCTTTTTATACTGATCAAAAAAATTAATTACATATTTTATACTGAACAAAAATATGTGAATACAGATATGCATCTGTTGGTCACAGATACAGTACCTTTAAAAAATGGGCCTCACAATGGGCCTCAGGATCTCATCACGGTATTTTTGTGCATTCAAATTGCCATCAATAAAATGTGATTGTGTTCGCCTGCCCATACCCTAAACCCACCATTGGGCACTCTGTTCACAACATTGACATCAGTAAACCGCTCGCCCACACAATGCCAAACACGTGTTCTGCGGTTGTGAGGCCGGTTGGACGTACTGCCAAACTCTCTAAAATGGCGTTGGAGGTGGCTTATGGTAGAGAAATGAACATTAAATTATCTGGCAACAGCTCTGGTTGACATTCCTGCAGTTAGCATGCTAATTGCATGCTCCCTCAAAACTTGAGACATCTGTGGCATTGTGTTGTGAGACAAAACTGCACATTTTAGAGTGGCCTTTTATTGTCCCCAGCACAAGGTGCACCTGTGTAATTATCATGCTGTTTAATCAGCTTCTTGATATGCCACACCTGCCAGGTGGATGGATTATCTTGGCGAAGGAGAAAGGCTCACTAACAGGGATGTAAACACATTTATGCACCAAGTTTGAGAGAAATAAGCTTTTGGTACGTACAGTAAATGTATGTTTTATTTCAGCTCATGAAACATGGGACCAACACTACATGTTGCATTTATATTTTTGCTAAAAGTATATTGTGGCATTAGCGGGTCCACTCCTTAGCTAGGTAACTAACTAGATCAACGAGGAGCCGGTTGAACCGGAAAAAATTGTTTTATTGCCCTCGGAATACAGGCTAATACAGGGTTAGGGAGCTTGCCCTAAACAATAACAGCTGTATCTGGCTCACTAACCAACTAGCACATTTGGTTCCATGGAAGTTGTGGGAAAGTATGTTTTTGGTTTCACATTGGTAGTGGGAACGAAGCCATATGTTTCCTGACCGTTCTGAGAACAGCAGTGAAAATGTTGCCTATTTTATGGCTGCAGGGAGGTTCTGAGAACGTTTCACTCTGGTTCCTTAAAAGTTTTCCTGAGAGGTTTTATTAACGCTCTGAGAATGGAAATCATAGGGTATTTTGAGATTTTTGAATAACGTCCTTAAAACTTTCACTGAATGTTTCAATAAGACTCCAAGCACAGATAGGACAAATGGAAATTAATTTCCTGAAGCGTTAATCATGCAAAAACTTTTTTATTGTGACACAGTATCAGTGAGATTCAAACCTTCTGTTCTCTATTCATGGTTAGTTCAGTGCGCCACCAGGATGGAGCTAGCATGCCATGTTTATCTATGCATAAAAAGCTGGGCAACACACCTGAACACACTTAACAAGATAGAGGATAGAGAGAATTTTGTTGATGCTGAGAACACAATGTATATGTTATTAAATGACATTCTTAGAATGTTCTCTGAACGTTACTTATGTTTTCTTGTGGTTTTTACAAAAATTCTCTTAATGTTCCTGAAACAATTTGAGAACATGACTTTAAAGAAAACCATGAGGAAACCTGTAGGAAACGTTATGCTGAATTACTGAAATTCCCACAGAAGAGCATTCATCTTTTTTTTTTTTTTTTACTTTCTCTGAACTATTTGAGGACATTCTCAAATGTCAAACCAGTGGGATAATGTTCCTAGAACATTACAAACATTTTTATGAAATGTAACCACTTTTAGGATATTTATTTTAATGGGTTGAGAATGTTCCAAAGCAAGCAACTACCCTGCACTAATTCCCAGATAGTTGTGGGAAGGCTGTATGCTAAATAACAATAGGATAACCTAGGGCTGTTACGGTGACAATATTACCGCCACACCAGCGGTCACAAGTCATGACCACAGTCAAATTCCACGTGACCGTTTAATCACAGTAACTAGGCTTTTCCAAACTCTGATGCTGCTGATGGTCATTAGTAGCCTACAAAACTTTCTAACTGCCTGTAGGACCTGCCTTGTTGATAGTGCTGTTTAAAAGGTAGATCAAAGCTTTATTATGGACAGACTTCTCCCATCTTACCTACTGTTGTATCAATATATTTTGACCATGACAGTTCACAATCCAGGGTTACTTAAAGCAGTTTAGTCACCTCAACTTGCTCAATTTCCATATTGTTCATTACAATATTTAGTTGAGGTTTAGGGTTTAGTGAATGATTTGTCCCAAATACAATGCTTTTGCTTTTGAAATATTTAGGATTAACTTATTCCTTGCCACCCATTCTGAAACTAACTGCAGCTCTTTGTTAAGTGTTGCAGTAATTTCAGTCGCTGTAGTAGCTGACGTGTATAGTGTTGAGTCGTCCGCATACATAGACACACTGGCTTTACTCAAAGCTAGTGGCATGTCCTAGGTAAAGATTGAAAAAAGTAAGGGGCCTAGACAGCTGCCCTGGGGAATTCCTGATTATACCTGGATTTTGTTGGAGAGGCTTCCATTGAAGAACACCCTCTGTGTTCTGTTATACCGGTAACTCTTTATCCACAATATAGCAGGGTGTGTAAAGCCATAACACATACATTTTTCCAACAGCAGACTTTGATCGATATTGTCAAAAGCCACAATGAAGTCTAACAAAACAGCCCCCACAATATTTGTATCATCAATTTCTCTGAGACGATCATATCAGTTATGTAAGTGCTGTGCTTGTTGAATGTCCTTCCATATAAGCATGCTGGAAGTCTGTTGTCAATTTGTTTACTGTAAAATAACATTGTATCTGGTCAAATAAAATTTTTTGGTTGGTAACAGGCTGATTGGTTGGCTATTTGAGCTAGTAAAGGGGGCTTTACTATTCTTAGGTAGCGGAATGACTTTTGCTTCCCTCCAGGCCTAAGGGCACATACTTTATAGTAGGCTTAAATTGATGATATGGCAAATAGGAGTGGCAATATCGTCCGCTATTATCCTCAGTAATTTTCCATCCATGTTGTCAGACCCCGGTGGCTTGTCATTGTTGATAGACAACAATAACTTTTTCACCTCTTCCACACTCACTGTACAGAATTCAAAATTAAAATTGTATTTCATAATTTGGACAGATACACTTGGATGTAGTGTCAGTATTTGTTGCTGGTTTGTCATGCCTAAATTTGCTAATCTTGCCAATGAAAAAAATCATTGAAGTAGTGGGCAATATTAGTGGGTTTTGTGATTCAATGAATGATGGAGTTTGCCTTTTTTCAAAAAAATTCATTGACGGTGCTCCAAAGCTTTTTATTATCATTCTTTATGTATTTTATCTTTGTTTCAATATGTAGTCTCTTCTTCTTTTTATTCAGTTTAGTCACATTATTTGTCAATTTGCAGTATGTTTGCCAATAGGTTGTGCAGCCAGACTTATTTTCCATTCCTTTTGCCTCATCCCTCTCAAACATACACTTTTTCAATTCCTCATCAATCCACGGGGATTGAACAGTTTTTACAGTCATTTTCTTAATGGGTGTATGCTTATTAGTAACTGGGATAAGCATTTTCATAAATGTGTTAAATGCAACGTCTGTTTGCTCCTCATTACACACCACGGACCAACAAATATTCTTTACATCATAGAATACATTTTGTAGTGATTCCTATGGTGTTGACCTCTTATATAAGGCCCAGCCTTTGGAACTTTGGTTTTCCTAGATATGGCTACCATATTGTTTTCACTATAGCCGATGGATCTGGATACTGCTTTCAAGCACATTTCTGCAGCATTAGTAAAAATGTGATCATCATTTCATTTCTGTGCTGTTAAAGCATTACATGCATAATCACTTTTTAAACCTGCGTTTTCCTGCTAATTGATTGCATTTTGGAACATTCGCGGTTATAGCCTACTGCCTTGTGCGCATTGCTGTGCATATAATGTGAAGAAATAGATTAGTAGTTTATCAACATTTTAAGCTAAACATTCTGATCTGTTGCACCAGCCTCATTGCTTTTAAAAGGTATTTTGATGCAAGTGGTTGTATTAATTTGAGATCTATTGCATCCCACAACTGTCCCAGAGTATTTTTGGAATATTTCTTTCTCGCAATAGAATAGGTCAACTTTTGTATTAATGGGGGATAGTAGATCGACATAAACTAGTGCTCTTGCTGTTTATGCCTACTCATCTTGTTGGCTGATGAAAAGTAAATGTGGACAGTTCTTCTAACATCTTCAATGTGCACCTCGGAATTCGATAAGAAGGACGATCGCAGTTGTGTCCCCGATGTGTCTGTCTTCACTTGTAGCCTACTTTGGAGCTGAGATGCTGGTGAGAAGGACCCAATGAGGTGAAGGGCATTGGCTAATAAGAATTGAGATATCTGAAAAGCCATGTGAGTGAGAGATGTTTCGGAGCACAGCGATTGGCAGCCGGGAGAAGATAATTATAATTATTATATTCAGCCGAAGGGCACAACGGCTACTTTGGCTGCAAAGTCCATGGATTTTTTAAAGGGAGCATTATGGCCACACAAGGGGGATGCCGCCAGGAAATTTGAAGCCTGGTGAGAATACTATCAAGTGCTTGTCAAATTGTGAATGAGAGACTGATGTATGTGCAGCCTTGGAAAGAAACAAAGCAGAGCTCATGCCTTTCATGCAACTTTTTTTCTAATCATCACTAGAGTCGCATCATGCAGCCTTAGAATGTTTTAAAAATCTAAAAATGTAGCCCAACGTTTGTGACACAATTAAACTCTAAGCACATAGAAGGACCTGTTTCCAGCTTTAATATATCAGATAGATTGTAATTTCCATCAATGTAATTGTCTGCATCACTTCCAATCCCCCGTATGTTTTATTTTCTCGCAAATATATATATATATATATATATTTACTACCGTTCAAAAGTTTGGGGTCACTTAGAAATGTCCATAAAAAAAAATAGTCCATTAAAATAACATCAAATTGATCAGAAATACAGTGTAGAAATTGTTAATGTTGTAAATGGCTATTGTAGCTGGAAACGGCTGATTTTTAATGGAATATCTACGTAGGCGTACAAAGCCCATTATCAGCAACCATCAGTCCTGTGTTCCAATGGCACGTTATGTTTGCTAATCCAAGTTTATCGTTTTAAAAGGCTAATTGATCATTAGAAAACCCTTTTGCAATTATGTTAGCACAGCTGAAAACTGTTGTGCTGATTAATGAAGCAATAAAACTGGCCTTCTTGAGATTTAGTTGAGTATCTGGAGCATCAGCAATTGTGGGTCCATTTACAGGCTCAAAATGTCTGGAAACAAACTAACTTTCTTCTGAAACTCGTCAGTCTATTCTTGTGCTGAGAAATGAAGGCTATTCCATGCGAGAAATTTTCAAGAAACTGAAGATCTCGTACAACGCTGTGTACTACTCCCTTCACAGAAGAGCACAAACTGGCTCTAACCAGAATAGAAAGAGGAGTGGGAGGCCCCGGTGCCCAACTGAGCAAGAGTACAAATACATTAGTGTATAGTTTGAGAAACAGATGCCTCACAGGTCCTCAACTGGCAGCTTCATTAAATAGTACCCGCAAAACACCAGTCTCAACATCAATAGTGAAGAGGCGACTCCGGGATGCTGACTTTCTAGGCAGTGTTGCAAAGAAAAATCAATATCCATATCTGTTAGTGATCCAATTCGTAATATAGTACATTTATCATAATTTGGTTGTAATCCAGAGAGGTTAGAAAATGTATCTAGATCCTCTATGAGGCTGTGGAGGAATTCAAGTTGTGGATTTAAAAGAAGAAATGAATCATCAGCGTACAATGACACCTTTGTTTTTAAGCCCTGGATTTCTAATCCCTTGATAGTATTGTTGGATCTGATTTTAAAAGCTAACATTTCGATGGCCATAATAAATAGATATGCCGATAGTGGACAACCTTGTTTTACTCCTCTTGACAGTTTAAAACTTTCAGAGAAATAGCCATTATTTACTATTTTACACCTAAGGTTACTATACATGATTTTAACCCATTTTATAAGAGATTCTCCAAAATTGAAATGCTCCAGGCATTTATATATAAACTCCAGTTGTACTTTATCAAATGCCTTTTCAAAGTCTGCTATGAATAGCAGGCCTGGTTTCCCAGATTTTTCATAGTGTTCTATTGTTTCCAGTACTTGCCTTATATTATCTCCAATGTATCGTACATGAAAAAAACTTGTCTGATTAGAATGAACAATGTCCTACAATACCTTTTTAATTCTATGCGCTATACATTTTACTAGAATTTTTGCATCACAACACTGAAGTGTAAGGGGCCTCCAATTTTTTTTATGGACTGGATCTTTATATTTCCCCTTTGTATCCTGGTTCAGTAATAATGAAATCAGATATTTTTCTTGAGTGTCTGATAATCTACCATTTACATAGGCGTGGTTAAAACATGCTAATAACGGTCCTCTGAGTATATCAAAAATGGTTTGGTATACCTCGACTGTTATGCCATCCAACCCTGGAGTGTTCCCGACTTAAAGTCTTTAATTGCATCCAGAAGTTCCTCCTCTGTTATTTCACCTTCACATGTGTCTTTCTGTATGGCTGTTAATTTAACATTATCAATAGAAAAAAATTCCCTACAATTAGCTTCAGTTAGAGGAGATGGAGGCGACTGAAATTAAAACATATGCTTAAAGTACTTTGACTGTCATTTGTAACAAGTTTCAGTAAATTATTCTTGGTAGCATGTCTATGTTGAAGATTAAAAAATAATTTGGTGCATTTTTCCCCATATTCCATCCAGTTTGCTTTATTTTTATAATATATTACACTTGATATTTTTTGAATAAGTTTCTCCATTTCGTTTTGTTTTTCCTCTAATTTATTCTGATCCTCTATGTTACAGTTTTTATTGCCATCTATCTGTTCTGTTAGACTTTCTATTTCCTTTGTTAGTATGGACTCTTTTGATTTCGAGATGAGTACTGAATTGCATGGCCTCAAAAGGCACATTTAAAAAGTGTCCCATACAATAAGGGGATTTGCTGTACCTATGTTATGTCGGAAAAAAACAGTTATAAATTGCTCTGTCCTAGTAAAAAACAAGTTATCATCCAATAGGCTTTGACTAAATTTCCAATATCGCCCATGTGGAAATTCAGTAAGAGTAATGTACATGCCAATTAGATGATGGTCCAACCGCATTCTGTCCCCTATCAACACTTTTTAAACTTTTGGTGCCAACGAGAATGACATAAGAAAGAAGTCAAGACGCTTAGCTTGATTGAGTCTCTGCCATGTATATCTCATTAGGTCAGGATATTTAAGCCTCCATATATCTACTAGTTCTAATGTATCCATTACATTCATGATTTCCTTAAGAGCATGAGGGTGATAGTTTGTAGTGTGATTTCCTTTATGGTCCATTGAGCTATTTAAAACAGTATTATAATCTCCCACCATAATAATAGAGTCTTGTATTGCTTGCAGGGTTGATAATTTATTATATACAGTGGGGAAAAAAAGTATTTAGTCAGCCACCAATTGTGCAAGTTCTCCCACTTAAAAAGATGAGAGAGGCCTGTAATTTTTATCATAGGTACACGTCAACTATGAGGGACAAAATGAGAAAGAAAAATCCAGAAAATCACATTGTAGGATTTTTAATGAATTTATTTGCAAATTATGGTGGAAAATAAGTATTTGGTCAATAACAAAAGTTTCTCAATACTTTGTTATATACCCTTTGTTGGCAATGACACAGGTCAAACGTTTTCTGTAAGTCTTCACAAGGTTTTCACACACTGTTGCTGGTATTTTGGCCCATTCCTCCATGCAGATCTCCTCTAGAGCAGTGACGTTTTGGGGCTGTCGCTGGGCAACACGGACTTTCAACTCCCTCCAAAGATTTTCTATGGGGTTGAGATCTGGAGACTGGATAGACCACTCCAGGACTCCTTGAAATGCTTCTTACGAAGCCACTCCTTCGTTGCCCGGGCGGTGTGTTTGGGATCATTGTCATGCTGAAAGACCCAGCCACGTTTCATCTTCAATGCCCTTGCTGATGGAAGGAGGTTTTCACTCAAAATCTCACGATACATGGCCCCATTCATTCTTTCCTTTACACGGATCAGTCGTCCTGGTCCCTTTGCAGAAAAACAGCCCCAAAGCATGATGTTTCCACCCCCATGCTTCACAGTAGGTATGGTGTTCTTTGGATGCAACTCAGCATTCTTTGTCCTCCAAACACGAGGAGTTGAGTTTTTACCAAAAAGTTATATTTTGGTTTCATCTGACCATATAACATTCTCCCAATCCTCTTCTGGATCATCCAAATGCACTTCAGACGGGCCTGGACATGTACTGGCTTAAGCAGGGGGACACGTCTCGCACTGCAGGATTTGAGTCCCTGGCGGCGTAGTGTGTTACTGATGGTTGGCTTTGTTACTTTGGTCCCAGCTCTCTGCAGGTCATTCACTAGGTCCCCCCGTGTGGTTCTGGGATTTTTGCTCACCGTTCTTGTGATCATTTTGACCCCACGAGGTGAGATCTTGCGTGGAGCCCCAGATCGAGGGAGATTATCAGTGGTCTTGTATGTCTTCCATTTCCTAATAATTGCTCCCACAGTTGATTTCTTCAAACCAAGCTGCTTACCTATTGCAGATTCAATCTTCCCAGCCTGGTGCAGGTCTACAATTTTGTTTTTGGTGTCCTTTGACAGCTCTTTGGTCTTGGCCATTGTGAAGTTTGGAGTGTGACTGTTTGAGGTTGTGGACAGGTGTATTTTATACTGATAACAAGTTCAAACAGGGGCCATTAATACAGGTAACGAGTGGAGGACAGAGGAGCCTCTGAAAGAAGAAGTTACAGGTCTGTGAGAGCCAGAAATCTTGCTTGTTTGTAGGTGACCAAATACTTATTTTCCACCATAATTTGCAAATAAATTCATAAAAAATCCTACAATGGGATTTTCTGGATTTTTTTTTCTCAATTTGTCGGTCATAGTTGACATGTACCTATGATGAAAATTACAGGCCTCTCTCATCTTTTTAAGTGGGAGAACTTGCACAATTGGTGGCTGACTAAATACTTTTTTGCCCCACTGTATATATTGTCAAAGAAGTGTGGATCATCATTATTTGGTCCGTAAAGGTTAATGAGCCATATCTGTTTGTGGTCCAATACCATATTTAAAATCATCCATCTACCTTGCGGATCTGTTTGGACAATTTGCACATTAGGATCAAAATTACTGTTAATTAATATCATCACCCCTTTTGAGTTTCTTTGCCCATGGGAGAAGTATATTTCGCCCCCCAGTCCTTTTTCCACCCAACTTCATCTAGAATTGTTGAATGAGTTTCCTATAAACAATAGATATTCCTTCTCTTTGAGCCATGTAAATATTGTTATTCTTTTGTTATTATCTGCTAAGCCATTACAATTATAACTGGCTATACTTATTTCACCACTTACCATAATGAGATACAAGTTCCAAATATATTTATCATAATATATGTTTGTAAATTTACCAATAAAAAATACCATAGTGATTGAGTGTCCATATAGCTGTACCATGATACTTGCATTGCTACTAAGAAACCTCCAATTGTTCTCCACTATTCCCCCCGCTAAAGCCCCTCCCCATCCCAAGTTGGGTTGTCATCCCAGTGATCGGCATACCACCCCCGTCCCCCGGATCCCTAGGCGCCCGAGAGGCCAGGACCCATCCTTCGAAAACAGCACACAGTGCCACCCACAAAACACAAGCAGGTAAACCGCCAAAAGCATTTCCAATGCTCTCACCTCAATATATATATATATATATATATATATATATATATATATATATATATATATATATATATGCTATTAAAAATACAGATCTATTCAAATATCTTGCATATCTTAATTTCCATCATTATCAATTAATATGCGTAATAATGTCAGTAGTCAATGCGAAGGATTGTTACCTATAACCCGGATTGCCATTGTATTATATTACATTTTTGTCAAGCAAATATTATTTTAGTAAACAATTATTGTGGTTCATCCTATATTCTCCGTAACATCCTTACCCCCTTGCAACAGATGTGGGATACACACACACACACACACATACTCTAACACACTCAACCCCTTTCCTCCACAACCAACCATAAGCTCAGATGCTCAACGGTTGTTACATCCCAGAGCCCAACTCAAGAAAGGACCTGATTTACGAATGCATATACAGTTACAGCTGTTTGAGAAAGCATGCAAGATTGAGCCAAAATTGACAAAGAATTGAGATTTGATTAACCTATGTCAAGTCCTAGGTGATGGAGATCAGATCCACCCTCTTCCCCCTGAGACACAAACACTCTGGTCCCCTGTTGTAACCATTTTCCCCAAGCATCTCTGTGCAGTCAGACCTTTGATTATTTTGTGCCACCAGGGCCATCCCCCTTTGTGATTGTCCAAGTGTGACCCCCTCCCCATGGGTTACAGCAGCCAGTGTTGCCAGCACTGCCACTACCTGGGTGGGGGTACCCCACCTGAATCCCCACCGGCTAGGTACAAGGTCGTCAAGGTTCTCATTAGCAGCTTTGAGAATGTTTTTGTATATTATGCTCTCCCATCAGGGGGCTCTGGCTTTGTAGGACAAAGTCTGCCAGGCAGGCTCAGAATCTTGAGGACATAATAGCCGCATGTGCGCACACCCTCAGAAATCATTTGGAAAAAAATATAATTTCTATTTTATTCAGCTATGTTCAATTGTAATCTTCATACTATAAAATAATATAAAATATTGCAGCAGAATTCTAAGCAAATCCTATCTGAGAAAATGAACTAGTGTAGCCCACAGCCATATGGCATAGCCAGATCACGGCCAAGCATAAGGACAACTCAGGGTATGCTATTCTGTTCTTCTGAAGTAGACTACATTTTCTTCATATCATGTTTCTTTAGACCTATTTATTGTGATGGTATAGGCTATATTAAATGGATTTATTAGATGTTTTAAAATGTAGATGTTCCAAAGGTCTGCATCAGTGGCCTGTAGACTATGGGTGGAAGCCAGGAGATGCTAAACCTTTATTTTAATTAACGATCAATTACCGTGAGACCGGCAGTTATTTGCTTAACAATCACCGGCTGACAGAATTTCATGACCGCCACAGCTCTGGGCCAACCACGCTTTCACCAAGCTCTAAGAAACATATGGTTCTCAGAACGTTATGTGCTTGCTGGGTAGCTAATAGCTAACTTGGTAGAATTCAAGAGTGGGGCTATCACTGTCAGTCCAGTTTTGATCTGCCTTCAATCTCGCTCAAACCCTCCTCAACCCATAAACCTGTGGCCTATCAGAGTTGAACTAGGGGAAACTACTCCCCCCATGATTTCCCCATGAACAACCCACATGATAAGTCCTAGAGAGTCGCTACAATATTCTATATGATCTATATATACTTAATATGCGGTATAGTGTTAATCTAATTTTCTGTTGAAAATGTGATTAGGAAGAAAATCCAAATTGATCTCCTTTGTGTGCATTATCTTACTTTGCAAGAATAATACATTATTGATCAGACGCAGCATGAATAGGAGACAACATCAGATATTTATTTAGCATTGTAGACAGGGCACTAATACTCAGTGGCTAATACACTAGCTTCTGTAATCTCAGCATGGGTAATCCCTTCTGCCATCCTGGGACAAGGAGTAGGAATCGCTGTCATTATTTTATTTATGAGATATGTTGATACTGTAGCTTATCAGACTCCGATAGAGTCCTATGATTATGTTTTGGGGTTTTGTTCGCTGGAGGGTGTTCAAGTCTCCATTCCTATGTAGGTCACCGTCTGTTTAAAAAAAAAGGTGAACTGCCTCCTAGAACCAACTTCAGAAACATTAATTATATTGTCAAAATTGACTACAAAGTGTAAATAGGATAATTTTGGTCATAATAATAATAATAATAATAATATGCCATTTAGCAGACGCTTTTATCCAAAGCGACTTACAGTCATGCGTGCATACATTTTTGTGTATGGGTGGTCCCGGGGATCGAACCCACTACCTTGGCGTTACAAGCGCCGTGCTCTACCATAAAGTCAGTCTCGTCCAAAACAACATTTGGAAGTGAGTGCGTCACAACGGCTATGGATGGGTTGTGTATGGATTACTTACATGCCCACTTTTGCCAATTATGTCCAATTGCCCAGAGACAACAAGGTGTGGTCAAATAAAATACAATTGTATTTGTCACATGCGCCGAATACAACAGGTGTAGAACTTACCGTGAAATGGTTACATACAAGCCCTTAACCAACAATGCAGTTCAAGAAATAGAGCTAAGAAAATATTTACTAAAGTAAAAAATTAAATAAAAATAACGTGGCTGTATACAGAGGGTACTGGTACCGAGTCAATGTGTGGGGGTACAGGTTAGTCCGCTCCCAGCTGCCATGTTGTCAAGTCTGCATATGGGTGCAACGCATGCACACTTGCTCGGCATCGGAGTGAAAATGGGCTTACTTAAAGTAAGGTGCAAACATGTAATGCATTCAACAATATTGCACAAGATGGCAAGAAATGGATTACATACAACAAACGTACAACATGATGGCTGTGACTGGTGTGTGGTGAGTAGCTAGCTAGCTATGATACTGTGATGTAACTAGCTCAATACATCGCCTCTCCCTAATGTGATGTAATGTCATAGAGTTGTTTGTATTAGCACTTGCTCTCGATATCTCAGGGCAGCATTCTGCTTAGTGGCGACCTGTCATTTTTTTTGACTTGCCTGTTTTGTATGTTATTTTGGCATTAATACGTGTCACATATCAGTTTGCAAACAATGTAAAAAATAAATAATAATAATCATTCAGTTAATAAAGAGGCATACAAACATGGTCTCTTTATTGCTTTCTTTAGTAAGCTCCAAAATGCAGGTGTTTCAGCCTAGCTCAGTGCTTTCTGTGGTGGTGGGGCAGCCATCGGAAAATACGGAGCGTAATGGTAATGTTCTCTAGTTGCGCCGTGATTGGCTCAGTGTTCTGTCACTCATGGGGACACTACGTCACCGCCAAGTCTAAGGGTAGAGCTTGAAAATTCAAGCCCCTTTGAGTGCGGCCATAGAGTTACATTAGAAGTGCCCATCCAAGAAGGGTCAAGGTCATTGGCCACAGATAAAATGACGTCACATCACATTATATCTACAGTAGCTTTGATTGGGCTGATCATGTCAACATCATACTTTCAAAATCTTAGCTAGCAGTCATCATCATGAATGAAGTCGACAATCTACTGGAAAATAATTTTTAATCCTTGTCATATGAAGAGAAATAATGAAGAGGATTTATAGATCAAACTTATCGGTGCTCATCGGCCATTGGACATAAACATTACACAACAAGTTGGAAATCGCAAATTCAACAATTAGTGGTTTGGAAGGAATCAGTGGCTAACTGCAAGCATTGCAAAGCAATCACTAGCATGATATTCAGTGGATTGGCTGTGTGGTCCCAAGTCTGGGTTTAAGGGTCTCTTTTCCAAGCTTAAAATGATAAACATTCAACATTGGCCATGCTGTCAATTTAGCATGATTTGTGCCGCACTCAAAACAACTGTTAACTCGGAAGTGGGAAATCTGACTTCAGTGAGTTCAAGACAATTGGGAACTCGGGAAAAAAGGAGGGCCGACTGGGAAAATACGTTTTGAACGATCATAGAACTCGTAATTGTAAGTTGGGAACTCGGGCCTCTTTCTAGAGCTATGACCTGAAGATCACTGACGTCATCATGATTGAAAGCACCATAAATCCAGAGAATGACAGGCTTTGATGACAAAGTTTGATGACAGAATTTGCCCACGAAGGTCCGCAGCGCCACTTTCCTGTTCAAGTGAGCACAACAATGTAAGTCCAAAAATGTATTGTATGCTGCTGCATAAATAACGTAATATGCCAGGGAGATATGTATACTGTAGCTAAGAAAGTAATACTAAGTGTATGTTGTGTAGAAAGCTGTTAGTAGCCCCTGGTGCCTCACCCTAATATTTGGGTCTATTTTCCCCTCTTAATTTCGCCTAGTGTTCTGACTTGGTGGTGCACATGTAGTCTATAGCCTGGTTTAGAGAAATGTAATCATCAAATATGGTAAGAGCTTTCATTGTCTTTTTATATTCCCCCTTTATTTATCCTACGGTTCTGACTTGGTGTACAGGGAGAACACTGTAAGAACGGCCCATGTTCTGAATTCTGTCGCTGTACATTACAAAAGTGCTGAACAAATAGTTATATTGATTACGTCCGTCCTAGCTCGCTCATTAATGTCTTAATCGAAATTACAGATTGCCTCTTATCCGCTTGTCGTCCCCTTATGCCATAGTTTGTACATCTCAATTGTCAGTAGAAACCACTTTTTTTTTTTTTTAAGGCAGTAAATGAGGCTGAATGAACTGTTTTGCTGCCAGACAAGGCTCCACTGATAGCCATGTATAGCAGTGGTAAGGTGTTGGGACTGCTGCTGGGACTCTGCTGTTGGGAAAGCGTTATGTAGGCCCTAACAGTTTGTGGGCACTGTTTGTCACCATTATAGTGCAATTAATGTATTGTTTAGTGTTGTGTTGTGTTGTGTAGTGGCTTTGCTGGTATGCATCCCACATTTTTGTTTTTGTTTGCCCCACCAAGATTTACATGCTAAATTTGCCACTGATTCTGCCTTTAATGTAATGGATGATCAAGGGCTAGATTAGCACTAGCTCAGACCTTGCACTCATACATTTTTTTTACAAGACACTTATATTACTTTTCATTTTGTTATTATTGAATTGAATGGTGGGGGCTGTGTATTCTTGTGTATTCTTCAAACCTGTCAGGGAACTGTCTTAAATTGGACATCATACAGGAAGAGATGACGACTAACATGTATCACCAGACAAAATGCTGATAGGTACAGTATCTGTATCAGCTGTGAATGACAATAGAAGATGAAAGTGTAATATTTGCACATTTTTATATTAGCAGAACACTGCTTCCACAGTATGTGAATTATGGTTTATTCTACATGGAACTGTTACACTTGAAAGTTATCAAAACATTTTGTTTAGAATATCTACATAAGTTCAGCAATTTCACTCTCCTCATATTACTCTCCAAGCTACTGACCAATTCATAGCTTCTTCCTGGAGGAAGCTTGGTCAGTAGCTACAGAGTGGTATGAGAAGAGTGCCATCCTCCTGCATCTCACATCTGCCGGTATTCATTGAACCCTGCCTGCTGGACCAATGGGTTGAGGCAAACTCTGTCATATTCAGGATGGAGTGTCATGCACTCCACCCCTCCTGCCACCTGACTGCACCTGTCCATAACTTGTAATAGATTACATAGATGGAAGGGTCTTCATCAACCACTGGAGACTTGAAGACAGAACCTCACCCAGAGAGCTGTGCATGTCAGTGTTTGGTTAGACAGCCAAATCTTTAAAATAGACCATCTAAATATAATAGAATGCCATGCTAGTTCTGGGACAGCTGAAATTGTACAAACTTCTTGTTCTATCTGTGGTTGTACTCTACACACAACTTATTTTAATTTGCCAAGTAAAGTGTAGGTATAATGTCTTTATAAGCAAATCAATGATAGCCTATTTAGTGCTTCATTCTATAGCTAGAGGACTCCTGATATCTCCAGGAGTGATAAGCATAATTTTTGTCTTTATCTGTTGTTTTCTAGTACTGTCTTTTTGCTAGCTACAGCCATCTACTTTAAGTGCTGCCTGTCTTCTCAGAGACCTACTTGGTGTGTGAACTGCTGACCGCTCATAACTTGCAGATAGTTGTTGAGACATCAACCAGGATTAAGGGGCAGGGGAATTAATCCATAGATTAGGGCCTAAATCATTTATTTAAATTGACAGATTTCCTTATATGAACTGTAACTCAGTAAAATCTTTGAAATGGTTGCATGTTGCGTTTATATTGTTGTTCAGTGTATTTCAGACTCTGTTGGTGATCCATCTACATTTAGGAAAACAGTTAATTTGATAAGTGATGCTTTTAATCAGCATTTTATCTCGCCAGTTTAAAAAAAAATACATTTTGGTTTAGCTGACCCTCCAGTTGGCAGGATGGAAGATCAGTCAACTTCCAGTGAATCTCTGTTTTCATTTCAACAACGTTCTACTTGTGATGTGCAAGATGCTTTGCTTGAGATTGATGTAAAAATAATCCACCGGGGCAGATTTGTTTGATCCTTTCTTGCGTTCTACTCCTCTGATTGCAGTCTTTAACACATATTTTAACCTGAAGATTATTTCTGATACCATCCCCAGGGTCTGGAAGGCGGCCCATATACTCCCCCTTCACAAAGATGGTGAACTGTGTGACCTAAATAATTATCGACCAATTTCCAAACTCTCTTGTCTAGATTTTTAAAAAATATTTAACTTAGACACTTTCTAACTATGAAATGTATTATAAATGTACACCAGTTGGGATCAGACCAGGTAATAACACCATCGCTGCTACTTCTTTGGTTTTAAATTATGTTTTTAATTGTTTGGATAAGAAGAAACACTGTGCAGCCCTTCAACACTGTGGATTACTCATTACTTATTCAGAGGCTTTCATCAATTGGCCTCTTCACAAAGGTGGTGACCCGTCATCAATTGGCCTCTTCACAAAGGCCTATCACCCTCCGAACACTGATTTATGGCTCCTTATGAATATTAATTAATCGGGCGTGCACAGCCCACACTCCGCGATTTGTAAACATACCAAAAAGCCAGGGTCAGGATAGCTTAGCTAATTGCTATGGAGCACAGGACAGCTAACATCAAGGCCGAAGACGATCCACTCTCCTCCTCCCTCTTCTGCAACAGAATCGAATGATCAAGGATGAACAGAGTTTAGAGGTAATACTGGAGTTTTCCTGGTGAAGCTAGAGGCTAGCTAACCTACTCACCGGACCAATAAAGATAGCTAGCTAAGCTACCGGTAACTATTAGAAACTGTGGATTACAAAGCTGTTTCAAGCATTAGAGCACCTGTAATTATGTTAGCTAGCTACCATTCAGCTGTTTTTCTGATAACCTAATTATCTGAAAAGTAAAGGTTAGGTAGTTAGTTGTACTCACAATTTAGCTAGCTTGTTAGCTAGCTAGCACTACCTGGCCAGCTAACTAAACAGCTGGAACGACCTACCTGTAATGTATACAAGTATCCCCATTAGCTGGCTACTAGACAACCAATATAACAGTAGTGGTGTAACGTACTTAAGTAAAAATACTTTAAAGTACTATTAAGTAGTTTTGGGGGGTATTTGTACTTTACTATTTACATTTGACAACTTTTACTTTTACTTCACCACATTGGTATAGACAATAATGTACTTTTTACTCCCTACATTTTCCCTGACACCAAAAAGTACTCATTACATTTTGAATGCTTAGCAGGACAGAAAAAATATTAAATTCACACACTTCTCAAGGTCATCCCTACTGCCTCTGGTCTGGCGGACTCACTAAACACACATGCTTCGTTTGTAAATTATGTTGGAGTGTTGGAGTGTGCCACTGGCTAAAAAACAAGAAAATGGTGCAGAATTTGAAATGATTTATACTTGTACTTTTTATACTTAAGTATATTTTATCAATTACATTTACTTTTGACACTTAAGTATATTTAAAACCAAATAATTTTAGACTTGCTAAAATAGTATTTTACCGGGTGAATTTTACTTGAGTCATTTTCTATTAAGGTATCTTTACTTTTACTCAAGTATGACAATTGGGTACTTTTTCCACCACTGTATAACAGTTGGCCCTAAAGCTTTTTGTAGGGAGCCAAGGAAAGCAACTAATGCCTGTATCAGTGATGGACACTAGCTAAAATGTAGACCAATACCTTTCTTGCACATTGTTTGTTTTGATGAGTCGGTTAGAATAAGGCTGTCACTTGGTCAACTCATGAATCACACTCTCTACAAAATGCATTGCCTATCAATAAACATCTTACAATTTATACATACCATGTAATTCAATTCAGTTCTGCCCACAAATTCTCTATATGATTGAGGTCAGGGCTTTGTGATGGCCACTCCAATACCTTGTCTTTATTGTCCTTAAGCCATTTTGCCACAGCTTTGGAAATATGCTTGGGGTCATTGTCCATTTGGAAGACCCATTTACGACCAAGCTTTAACTTCCTGACTGATGTCTTGCGATGTTGCTTCAATATATCCACATAATTTTCCAGCCATCTAATTTGTGAAGTGCACAACTTCCTCCTGCAGCAAAGCACCCCCACAGCATGATGCTGCCACCCCAGTGCTTCACGGTTGGGATAATGTTCTTCGGCTTGCAAGTGTTCCCCTTTTTCCTCCAAACATAACGATGGTCATTAAGGCCAAACAGTTCTATTTTTGTTTCATCAGACCAGAGGACATTTCTCCAAAAAGTATGATCTTTGTCCCCATGTGCAGTTGCAAACCGTAGTCTTGCTTTTTTATGGCGGTTTTGGAGCAGTCGCTTCTTCCTTGCTGAGCGGCCTTTCAGGTTATGTCGATATGGGACTCGTTTTACTGTGGATAAAGATACTTTTGTACCTGTTTCCTCCAGCATCTTCACAAGGTCCTTTGCTGTTGTTCTGGGATTGATTTGCACTTTGCTCACCAAAATACGTTCATCTCTAGGAGACAGAGCGCGTCTCCTTCCTGAGCGGTTTGACGGTTGCGTGGTCCCATGGTGTTTATACTTGCATACTATTGTTTGTACAGATGAACGTGGTACCTTCAGGCATTTGGAAACTGCTCCCAAGGATGAACCAGACTTGTGGAGGTCTACAATTTTTTTTCTGAGGTCTTGGCTGATTTGTTTTGATTTTTCCATGATGTCAAGCAAAGAGGCACTGAGTTTGAAGGTAGGCCTTGAAATACATCCACAGGTACATCTCCAATTGACTCAAATGTGTCATGATTTAACTGGATTAGAACCCAAATGCAGACAAGTACACCAAGCCAGAGAAGGTTTAACAGGTTTATTTACAATGTTCAAAAAGTCCAGGTTTCCAATAATAGGGGAAGAGCAAGTCCAGGTTACAGGGAGGGTAACAGATCCAGGTCAGGGCAGGTGTGGTACCGTAATGTCCTAGTGTCCGTGGTGAGTCCAAAAGGGAGGTCCGGTAGTGGGGAGCAGGATGGTGGTGGCAGGAGTGAAGCGGAGGCAGAAGTCAGGTTCCCATAATCTGTGGCACAGGAGAAAAGTAAATAGAACAGGCCAAAAACACAAAGAGCGAAAACAAACAGGTTGAGTCGGCAGCGAGACTAACATGGTCGTCTTGACTATGATCTGACGATGAGTGGAAAGTTTGACCGGGTCTTAAAGGCTGAGGTGATTATGGTGAATGAGCTGCAGCTGGAACCCTGACTCCCGCACACCAGACTTCACTCCTGCAATCAAGGACAGACAGAGGGGAGGGGGAGAGCAGAGAGAGAGCTACCTAGCAGCAGTAGGCCTAACAAAATGATGTCAATTAGCCTATCAGAAGCTTCTAAAGCCATGACATCATTTTCTGGAATTGTTCAAGCTGTTTAAAGGCACAGTCAAATTAGTGTATGTAAACTTCTGACCCACTGGAATTGTGATACAGTGAATTATAAGTGAAATAATCTGTCTGTAAACAATTGTTGGAAAAATGACTTGTGTCATGCACAAAGTAGATGTCCTAACCGACTTGCCAAAACTATAGTTTGTTAACAAGAAATTTGTGGAGTGGTTGAAAAACGAGTTTTAATGACTCCAACCTAAGTGTATGTAAACTTCTGACTTCAACTGTATACACACACACACACACACACACACACACACACACACACACACACACACACACACACACACACACACACACATTCATTATATATCTATATACATTACCAGTCACAAGTTTGGACACACCTACTCATTTAAGGGTTTTTCTATATTTTTACTATTTTCTACATTGTAGAATAACAACTATGAAATAACACATATGGAATCATGTAGTAACCAAAAAAGTGTTAAACAAATCAAACTATATTTTAGATTCTTCAAAGTAGCCAAACTTTGCCTTGATGACAGCTTTAAACACTCTTGGCATTCTCTCAACCAGCATCATGAGGAATGCTTTTCCAACAGACTGAGCACTCCCATATATGCTGAGCACTTTTTGGCTGCTTTTCCTTCAGTCTGCAGTCCAACTCATCTCAAACCATCTCAATTGTGTTGTTGTCGGGGGATTGTGGAGGCCAGGTCATCTGATGCAGCACTCCATCACTCTCCTTGGTCAAATAGCCCTTACCCAGCCTGGAGGTGTGTTTAGAGTCATTGTCCTGTTGAAAAACAGATGATAGTCACACTAAGCGCAAACCAGATGGGATGGCGTATCGCTGCAGAATGCTGTGGTAGACATGCTGGTTAAGTTTACCGTGAATTCTAAATAAATCACAGACAGTGTCACCAGCAAAACACCCCCACACCATAACACTTCTGCCTCCATGCTTTACGTTGGGAACTACACAGGCAGAGATCATCCATTCACCCACACCGCGTCTCACAAAGACCAAAATTCTCCAATTTGGACTTCAGACCAAAGGATACATTTCTACCTGTATAATGTCCATTGCTCATGTTTCTTAGCCAAAGCAGGTATCTTCTTCTTATTGGTGCCCTTTAGTAGTGGTTTCTTTGCAGCAATTCGACCATGAAGGCCTGATTCACACAGTCCCCTCTGAACAGTTGATGTTGAGATGTGTCTGTTACTTGAACTATGTGAAGCATTTATTTGGGCTGCAATTTCTGAGGCTGGTAACTCTAATATATTTATCATCTGCAGCAGAGGTAACTCTGGGTCTTCCTTTCCTGTAGCGGTCCTCATGAGAGCCAGTTTCATCATAGTGATTGATGATTTTTGCGACTGCGCTTGAAGAAACCTTCAAAGTTTAACTTTTCCAGATTGACTGACCTTCATGTCTTAAAGTAATGATGGACTTTCGTTTCCCTTTGCTTATTTGAGCTGTTCTTGCCATTACATGGACTTCGTCTTTTACCAAATAGGGCTATCTTCTGTATATACACCCCCCCCCCCCCCCCCCCCCCCCCCACACACCTTGTCACAACACTAATTGCCTCAAACACATTAAGGCGGAAAAAAACTCCACAAATTAACTTTTAAGAAGGCACACCTGTTAATTGAAAAGCGTTCCAGGTGACTACCTCATGAAGATGGTTGAGAGAATGCCAAACGTGTGTATTTATGTATTTATTAAGGATCCCCATTAGCTGCTGTCAAGGCAGCAGCTACTCTTCCTGGGGTCCTGCAACATTAAGGCAGTTATATACAATTTAAAATATTACATTACTTTATATTTCAAAACACTTTACCCAGTCCATTTAGTGTTTTCCCTCAGGGCACTACTCCACTATCACATATTTACAATACAACATCCATGTGTACGTGTGTGTAGAGTTTTAGCTGACCTTCTAGGCAGAGTTGCAAAGAAATAGCCATATCTCAGACTGCCCATCTTAATCTTTTATTTTTATTAGCCAGTCTGAGATATGGCTATTTCTTTGCAACACTGCCTAGAAGGTCAGCATCCCGGAGTCACCTCTTCACTCCTGTCCTCTTTCTATTCTGGTTAGAGCCAGTTTGTGCTCTTCTGTGAAGGGAGTAGTACACAGCGTTGTATGAGATCTTCAGTTTCTTGGCAATTTTTCACATGGAATAGCCTTCATTTCTCAGAACAAGAATAGACTGACGAGTTTCAGAAGAAAGTTGTTTGTTTCTGGCCATTTTTATTCTGTAATCGAACCCACAATTGCTGATGCTCCAGATACTCAACTAGTCTCAAGAAGGCCAGTTTTATTGTTTCTTTAATCAGCACAACAGTTTTTAGCTGGGCTAACATAATTTGAAAAGGGTTTTCTAATGATCAATTAGCCTTTTAAAATGATAACTTGGATTAGCAAACACAATGTGCCATTGGAACACAGGACTGATGGTTGCTGATAATGGACCTCTGTACGACTATGTAGATATTCCATAAAAAATCTGCCATTTCCATCTACAATAGCCATTTACCACATTAACAATGTCTACACTGTATTTCTGATCAATTTGATGTCATCTTAATGGACAAAAAAATTGCTTTTCTTTTGAAAACAAGGACATTTCTAAGTGACCCCAAACTTTTGAACGGTAGTGTATATACAGTGCATTCGGAAAGTATTCAGACCCCTTCACTTTTTCCACATTTAGTTACATTACAGCCTTATTCTAAAATGGAGTAAATAAAATACAAATCTCATCAATCTACACACAATACCCCATAACGAGAAAGTGAAAACAGGTTTTTAGACATTTTTGCAAATGTATTAAAAAACAGAAAGACCTTATTTACATAAGTATTCAGACCCTTTGCTATGAGATTAGAAATTGAGCTTAGGTGCATCCTGTTTCCATTGATCATCCTTGAGGTGTTTCTAAAACTTGATTGGAGTCCACCTGTGGTAAATTAAATTGATTGGACATGATTCGGAAAGGCACACACCTGTCTATAGAAGGTCCCACAGTTGACAGTGCATATCAGAGTAAAAACCAAGCCATAAGGTCGAAGGAATTGTCCGTAGAGCTCCGAGACAGGATTGTGTCGAGGCACAGATCTGGGGAAGGGTACCAAAACATTTCTGCTGAATTGAAGGTTCCCAAGAACACAGTGACCTCCATAATTCTTAAATGGAAGAAGTTTGGAACCACCAAGACTCTTCCTAGTGCTGGCCACCCAGCCAAACTGAGCAATCAGGGGGAAAGGGCCTTGATCAGGGAGGTGACCAAGAACCCGATGGTCACTCTGACAGTGCTCCAGAGTTCCTCTGTGGAGATGGGAGAACCTTCAAGAAGGACAATCATCTCTGCAGCACTCCACCAATCAGGCCTTTATGGTAGAGTGGCCAGACGGAAGCTACTCCTCAGTAAAAGGCACATGACAGCCCACTTGGAATTGCCAAAAGGCACCTAAAGACTCTCAGACCATGGGAAACAAGATTCTCTGGTATGATGAAACCAAGATTGAACTCTTTGGCCTGAATGCCAAGCGTCACATCTGGAGGAAACTTGACACCATCCTAAAAGTGAAGCATGGTGGTGGCAGCATCATGCTGTGGGGATATTTGTCAGCGGTGGGACTGGGAGACCAGTCAGTATCGAGGGAAAGATGAATGGAGCAAAGTACAGAGATCTTTGATAGAAACCTGCTCCAGATGGCTCAGGACCTAAGACTGGGGCGAAGGTTCACCTTCCAACAGGACAACGACCCTAAGCACATAGCCAAGACAACGCAGGAGTGGCTTCGGGACAAGTCTCTGAATGTCCTTGAGTGGCCCAGCCAGAGCCCGGAATTGAACTTGATCTAACATTTCTGGAGAGACCTGAAAATAGCTGTGCAGCGACACTCCCCATCCAACCTGACAGAGCTTGAGAGGATCTGCAGAGAAGAATGGAAGAAACTCCCCAAATACAGGTGTGCCAAGCTTGTAGCGTCAAATCCAAGAAGACTTGAGTCTGTAATCGCTGCCAAAGGTGCTTCAACAAAGTACTGAGTAAAGGGTCTGAATACTTATGTAAATGTTATATTTCAGTTTTAGTATTTTTCATAAATTTGCTAAAATTTCTAAAAACCTGTTTTTGCTTTGTCATTACGGGGTATTGTGTGTAGATTGATGAGGGAAACAAACAATTGTATCAATTTTAGTACAAGTCTGTAACGTTTTTTTTGGGGGAAAAGGTCAAAGGGTCTGAATACTTTCTAAATGCACTGCATATATATATATATATATATATATATATATATATATGCAGTGCATTTAGAAAGTATTCAGACCCTTTGACCTTTTCCCCCCCAAAAAACGTTACAGACTTATATATATACTCACACACGAAAACACAGTCATGGTTAGCACAAATAAAACATCACAAATCACCCAGAAAAACAGTTGCATTCGGTCACAAATGAATCCACAATCAATACTTTAAATTGCCCGAAAGGCACCAGAACATCAAGATGAAATGTATTTTGAATTTTGTTCCAGCAATACGTTGCACTAAAACTAAAAGCTGATTTATCTAGCTTGGTGGAGACTCTAGGAACCTCAAGAGTTAACCAATCCTGTGAACGGGTTAGGCAACTCAGGTTGTCTGTACTTCTTCAGCAAAGTTAGATAAGACAGAAGTTTATGAAGTAGGGCCTTGTAAACAAAAAGGGAGTAATGTAGAGATCTATGGGTCTTTAGCGAAGTCCAGCCAACCTTCTAATACAGGATGTAGTGATGAGTATCAAAACTGTCACCTGTAACAAAACGAAGGGCACTATGGTAGATGGCATCCAAAGGTTTAAGAGTAGTATCAGCTGCACTTTGATAAATAATATCACCACATTCAAGAACAGATAAAAAGGTTGACTGAATAATCTGCTTCCTACTGCTTAGAGAAAGGCATGATCTGTTTCTGTAGAAAAAGCCAACTTTAAATCTTAGCTTCTTAACCAGCTCATCTATATGTTTTTTAAATGTCAAATCCATAGAATTCCAAATGCCTAAGTATTTGTATGAGGGAACACTTTTGATTTGAGAACCATGTAACGACTGAACATGCAGTTCATCTGACACATACTTACGAGAGCTTAAAAACAACATGTACAGTTGAAGTCGGAAGTTTACATACACTTAGGTTGGCGTCATTAAAACTCGTTTTTCAACCACTCCACACATTTTTGTTAACAAACTATAGTTTGGGCAAGTCGGTTAGGACATCTACTTTGTGCATGACACAAGTCATTTTTCCAACAATTGTTAACAGACAGATTATTTCACTTATAATTCACTGTATCACAATTCCAGTGGGTCAGAAGTTTACATACACTAAATTGACTGTGCCATTAAACAGCTTGGAAAATTCCAGAAAATGATGTCATGGCTTTACAAGCTTCTGATAGGCTAATTGACATCATTTGAGTCAATTGGAGATGTACCTGTGGATGTATTTCAAGGCCTACCTTCAAACTCAGTGCCTCTTTGCTTGACATCATGGGAAAGTCAAAACAAATCAGCCAAGACCTCAGAAAAAAAATTGTAGACCTCCACAAGTCTGGTTCATCCTTGGGAGCAATTTCCAAATGTCTGAAGGTACCACGTTCATCTGTACAGACAATAGTATGCAAGTATAAACACCATGGGACCATGCAGCCGTAATACCGCTCAGGAAGGAGACGCGTTCGGTCTCCTAGAGATCAATGTACTTTGGTGCGAAAAGTGCAAATCAATCCCAGAACTACAGCAAAGGACCTTGTGAAGATGCTGGGTGAAACAGGTACAAAAGTATCTTTATCCACAGTAAAACGAGTCCCATATCGACATAACCTGAAAGGCCGCTCAGCAAGGAAGAAGCCACTGCTCCAAAACCGCCATAAAAAAGCAAGACTACGGTTTGCAACTGCAAATGGGGACAAAGATCGTACTTTTTGGAGAAATGTCCTCTGGTCTGATGAAACAAAAATAGAACTGTTTGGCCATAATGACCATCGTTATGTTTGGAGGAAAAAGGGGGATGCTTGCAAGCCGAAGAACACCATCCCAACCGTGAAGCACAGGGGTGGCAGCATCGTGCTGTGGGGGTGCTTTGCTGCAGGAGGGACTTGTGCACTTCACAAATTAGATGGCAGGAAAATTATGTGGATATATTGAAGCAACATCGCAAGACATCAGTCAGGTAGTTAAAGCTTGGTCGCAAATCGGTCTTCCAAATGGACAATCACCCCAAGCATATTTCCAAAGCTGTGGCAAAATGGCTTAAGGACAACAAAGTCAAGGTATTGGAGTGGCCATCACAAAGCCCTGACCTCAATCCTATAGAAAATGTGTGGGCAGAACTGAAAAAGTGTGTGCGAGCAAGGAGGCCTACAAACCAGACTCAGTTACACCAGTCAGGAGGAATGGGCCAAAATTCCCACAACTTATTGTGGGAAGCTTGTGGAAGGCTACTCGAAACGTTTGACCCAAGTTAAACAATTTAAAGGCAATGCTACCAAATACTAATTGAGTGTATGTAAACTTCTGACCCACTGAGAATGTGATGAAAGAAACAAAGGCTGAAATAAATCATTCTCACTACTATTATTCTGACATTTCACATTCTTAAAATAAAGTTGTGATCCTAACTGACCTAAAACAGGGAATTTTTACTAGGATTAGATGTTAGGAATTGTGAAAAACTGAGTTTAAATGTATTTGGCTAAGGTGTATGTAAACTTCCGACTTCAACTGTATTTAATCAAGGGATTCCTGCACAGCTATAAAATCTGACTGTAGCTTTGACACAGCCAGATCAAGAGTCAGGGCAATAGCATACATAATAATATCATCCATATATAGATAAAGTTAGAACATTTTGACAGATTGACCAATGGTGTTTATATAAATAGCGAAGAGAAAAGGTCCTGAAATTGACCCCTGTGGAACACCTTTATGTACTTCAAGAAATTCAGACTTAACCCTATCCATCACGATGGCCTGAGTTCTGTCACTAAAATAATCATGAAACCAAGAACATGCGTCAGAGCTCAGGCCTATCGAGGACAACTTACTCAATAAAATAACATGATCAACAGTATCAAAAGCTTTTGACAGATCCACAATCCACAATTCATTTTAGTGTCTAAAGCATTGACAAGATCATTAACAACTAAAGTGGTTGCTGTAATATTGCTATGCCCTACACCCTGATTGATTTACATTCAAAATACATTTCTCAGATAAAAACGAGCAAAGTTGTACATTTACCAAGGATTTGAGAATCTTAGCTAGATAAGGAAGCCTTGAAATTGTGCGATAATGATTAAGATCACTGCTATCCCCACCCTTATGGAGTGGCAGCACCAAAACTGATTTACATACTTTCTGAATATTTCCTGATAACAATGTTAAATAAAAAATGTGGGTTATTGAGCCAACAATGATGGGCGCTACACACTTAAGCAGACCAGGATCCAATTTGTCGGCCCCTGTGGGTTTCTTATTGTCTATTGCTACAGTGGTTCTTCCTTTAAAAGTTGCGTCATTGTGCAGCACAGCTTGCGGTGTGCTGCGGAATGGTATGGTACTGTTGGAATGCATGACATCATAGTATTTTACTGTCAGCCATTGTTTCCATTAATGCTAGTTTGACCACCAGAGGGCATCTTTGAGAAGCTAAGTTATTGAAAGCTGTAGGCCTAAGAGTCCTGTTTACTGTAGCTGTTTTAGCGTAACTTACTTTTTGGCATAAACGCCTACTTAAATATACAGTATACCAATAAATCATTCATTCATTTGTGCATGTCATCACACAGCAAACAAGTCATCCATGTCTTTAAATACAGTCAAGCATTTTAGTTATAAAACGAAATAACAAACGGAGCCTTGAATAATTAAACAATGAATAAACCGCAACATGTCGGCTAAAGTGATTAAATTCAAGAATGCATTTGACTGTTTTTAATATTGGCTGTACAAAATATTTTTTGTTAGAACAGACTATATGGGATTGATTATAATTTGTTTGTAAATTATTATTGTATTTGTTGTGCTGTTTATACTGTTAGAAATTTTTCTTAATAAAATTTATTAATATTATGGCGTTTCTATTCCAAGAAAAACAAAAATGCATTTTACACTAGCCTATGTAGGCCTCAGGGTTTCCGTTAGGAAAATACGGCTCTGTACGTGACCGGTCAGGAGTAGGCCTAGGCTTCTAACCGACTGCGAGTTAAGAGCAAAATAATCCTAACATTCCCACACCGTAATTGTAGGCTAACCAATACCCAAACGGAGATTCAGTGAAAAAAAAAATCTGATGATTGATTTAACAAGACCAGTCCCCATGCTTGTCTCAAAGCAGTGCGACACGGTGCTGAAATAGTTGACCACACGCGGGTAGGCTATTGCTTCAAATCCTATTATAACAATTGGATGACTTTGGGTGTTTCAGTAAGCAACTATTTGTTGCCTTCAATTGCATTAGCCTACTTTATTCCAATATTTCTGTCATTCAGTGAAATTTATTCCCATAGTAATTCGTTATGATCCATCCAGATGTGGTTAGAAAACAGTGCATGTAGCTCAGTTGGTAGAGCATGGCGTTTGCAACGCCAGCGTTGTGGGTTCGATTCCCACGGTGGACCAGTATGAAAAAATAAAAAATAATAATAATGTATGCACTCACTAACTGTAAGTCGCTCTGGATAAGAGCGTCTGCTAAATGACTAAAATGTAAATGTGGTGGGCTATGCAAAGAGATGGGTGGAGTGACATGTCTTGCAAACATCCATTAATACATTTAAAGTCCCTAAACTTGGCAAGAGTCTATTGTCCTGCTGATAGCCCATCAAGAGTTGATGGATTCTTTTGTATTCCAATTTATTTTAAAGGCTGCTAAACCATTTACACCTGGTCCACAGTGTTGTTGCGTACTTACAGTACAGTGCACTTACAATTTACATTTTAGTCATTTAGCAGACGCTCTTATCCAGAGCGACTTAAAGTTAGTGAGTGCATTTTATTTTTTCATACACTTTCACTCCATTCTCTGCTTGACTCTCTACAAATGCCACCAAGATAACAATTGTTGTTATCTATTCGGTAACATTCCACAAGTAAATGTAATATATAAATTACCTATATTAAATAGCTTAGGTCTTGAAAAAATGTGAAACTTTTGTTTAATATGTGCTTAGTAGGGAGGCTTTATGGTTTCGCCATCAACTTGTTAATTTAACAGACATCACCTGCGTATATTCAGTCAACACATATATTTTAAGAATATAATGGAATATAACAGACCATTTTTGTTTCTCTTCGAATAAAAACCTTACAGTGTAAAATCATTGTCAAAAGTGCAAGAGATACTGTTGCATGACAAACAGGTGTTATTAGATTACAATATAATGTATCTACCAGTTTGGAAAAGTGTAACAAATACGAAATAAAATATAAGTAATACCAGAGAGTCTGTTCTAATAAAAAAATGTTTTTTTTGTAAAGCCTTTAATACAGCATAGCAAAGTTTAAAAACAGCCGGATTTGTGAAATTGCTTTATCTGACATTTTGCAGTTGCATGAGGCTTGGTGATCACAGAATCAGTAAGATATTAAACTAACACTCCAATAGGCAACAGAAGCAGAAACAGCATAGGGCTGACTCATTCCTGGCTTTCATTCAAAAAGTTATATTATAATGCAGGGTTAAAGACACATTCTTTCTGATTGTCTTTAGCATTCAGTCTCTCTTCTCACTACAGCTAATTACCTTTAAATTATTATGTGGATTATAATTAATTAATATTTTTGTAGGGATTGATGCATTTTTCGTTAGGGTAAATTTGGGCTGTGATATTGAGTTAGAAATGTAAAACTTCAGAGTACTTAAGCATCGAATACATTACAAGTTTGCCCTTTTTGGGCCATTACGATACACTTTACAATAGGACTCAACTCTGACTGACCGCAGCATCTATCAGTAGTCTAAACTGTGCCACAAATTGTGGGATTTTTCACACCTAGCCAAGCTATTAGACTATCCTTTTGTAAATTTAGTAAATTAAATTCATTTACGAAAAAATAGTCAATTTGTGCCACAGTTCAGACTACCTATAGATCAGTGTTCTACTCCCCCTTGTGATAGTGTGATGCAATGACAGAATGACGCAATTTAACACAATCTGCCACCATCTACCACAAATGGTCGCAGCATCAGCTCAAAACTTTTAATTGAGGAACCACTGAAGCGAACCATCCAGGACTTATTTTTCTGTAAACAGCCTAAAAGCTAAAAGAAAAGCTTTGACTATAATTTCTCTGATCATTCAGCAAGTTTCCCCTATCAGCATCTAGCCCAATATCATTGTGAATAGGCTTAGAAGTAGCCCGCTGAAATAAAATGGTGATTAAATGAATAAATGATGGTAATTTTTTCCTTAATAAGGACAGTGTCTGAATTAATTTGTTGTGGCAGAGAGGAGGAAGTAGAACCCTTCAAAGCTAAATCAGTTTCAGGGATGGTTGAAATACAATCAAGGTCAGTAAAATAATTAACATGTAAAAAAGCCTGTTCACTGAAGTTTCTAATGTTCCTCTTTGACATTTTTGTATTCTCACATCTCTAATGCAAACAACTGGGCAATGGTCACTAATGTCTTGGGCGAATACAGCAGTAAAAACATATTTCTCTGGTGTATTTGTTAAAATAAGTTCAATCAGAGATGACTTTGAAGGATCTCCAGGGTTGGACCGTGTAGGCTTTGTCACCAGCTGGGTTAGGTTTTGTGACGAGGTGTGAAAGAAGGAGTCAGGCGCAGGAGGTAAAATACCAAAGTCCACAATTTATCCGTTTGCATAAATCAAACGCCCCAAGCGTCAAACGAAACTATACAAGGGAAAACTTCCACCTTGGCAATAACACAGTGAAATGTAGCTCAACCGAGCTACATGCTCTCACAACAAACAATCACTCGAAAAGACAAGGGGAACAGAGGGAACAATTGGGCACATACTAATTAGGGGAATGAGCACCAGGTGTGTTTGATTGACAAGACATGACAAGTGGAGTGATGAGAATGGGATCGGCAGTAGCTAGTAAGCCGGTGACGACGAACGCCGAAACCTGCCCGAACAAGGAGGGGAGGCTGCCTTGGCGGAGGTCGTAACAGTACCCCCCCCCCCCTCGGTCTGGCTCTGGTGCCACGATGCCAGGACCGGTTGGTAAACCAAAACACATTGGAAGGGTGTTAGGTTAGTGGAGGAGTGGCGGAGAGAGTTCTGAGCATATTCTGCCCATGGCAGGAACACCGTCCACTGCCCCGGAAGTCCTGACAGTAGGTCCGCAGGAACCTACCCACATCTTGATTCACCCTTTCCACCTGCCCATTGCTCTCGGGGTGAAAACCAGAGGTCAGGCTGACCGAGACCCCCAGACGTTCCATGAACGCCTTCCAGACTCTAGACGTGAACTGGGGACCTCAGTCGGACACTATATCCTCTGGTACCCCGTAGTGCCGGAAGATGTGAGTAAATAGAGCCTCCGCAGTTTGTAGGGCCGTGGGGAGACCGGGCAGAGGAAGGAGGAAGCAGGACTTTGAAAAGCGATCCACAACAACCAGGATAGTGGTGTTACCTTGGGAGGGGGGAAGATCAGTGAGAAAATCAATGCTCAGATGAAACCATGGTCGTTATGGAACTGGTAAAGGTTGTAGCTTACCCGCTGGGAGGTGCCTAGGTGCCTTACTCTGGGTGCACACTGAGCATGAAGAAACATACACCCTCACGTCCTTAGCCAAGGTAGGCCACCAGCACTTTTCGGTCAGGCAGCGCATTGTACGACCGATACCTGGATGACCAGAGGAGGGTGACGTGTGTGCCCAGTAGATCAGACAATCACGGATAAGCGCAGGCACGTACTGCAGCCCAGATGGACACTGCGGTGGAGAGGGATCTGTGCGTAATGCCTGCGCTATATCTGCGTCAATCACCCATACTACTGGCGCCACAATGCATGAGGCCGGGAGTATGGGGGTGTTGTCTCTGGGCCTCTCCTCTGTGTCATACAGCCGAGACAGTGCGTCTGCCTTCACGTTCTTCGTATCCGGAATGTATGATAGTGTGAAATCAAACCGGGTGAAGAAGAGGGCCCACCTGGTCTGGCGAGGATTCAGCCTCCTCGCTGCCCGAATGTACTCCAGGTTACGGTGGTCTGTCCAGATGAGGAAATGGTGTTTCGCCCCTTTGAGCCAATGTCTCCACACTGTCAAAGCTCAGACAACAGCCATTAAGTTTTCCGATGACACAACAGTAAATAACCGATAACCTGATAACCGACAACGATGAGACAGCCTAAAGGGAGGAGTTCAGAGACCTGGCCATGTGGTGCCAGGATAACAAACTCTACCTCAATGTGATCAAGACAGAGGAGATGATTGTGGACTACAGGAAAAAAAAGAGGACTGAGCACACCCCCATTCTCATCGACGGGCTGCAGTGGAACAGGTTGAGAGCGTCAAGTTCCTTGGTGTCCACATCACCAACTAACTATCATGGTCCAAACACACCAAGACAGTCGTGAAGAGGGCACAACAAAGCCTATTCCCCCTCAGGAGACTGAAAGGATTTGGCATGGGTCCTCAGATCCTCAAAAAGTTCTACAGCTGCACCATCGATTGCATCCTGACTGGTTGCATCACCGCCTGGTATGGCAACTGCTTGGCCTCCGACCGCAAGGCACTACAGAGGGTAGTGCGTATGGCCCAGTACATCACTGGTGCCAAGCTTCCTGCCATCCAGGACCTCTATACCAGGCGGTGTCAGAGGAAGGCCCTAAAAATAGTCAAAGACTCCAGCCACCCTAGTCATAGACTGTTCTCTCTGCTACCGCACAGCAAGCGGTACCAGAGCGCCAAGTCTAGGTCCAAAAGGCTTCTTAACAGCTTCTACCCCCAAGCCATAATACTCCTGAACAGCTAATCATGGCTGCCCGGACTATTTGCATTGTCCCCCCCCACCCCACCACACCCCCTCTTTTACGCTGCTGCTACTCTCTGATTATTATCTATGCATAGTCACTTTAACTCTACCCACATGTACATATTACCTCAATTACCTCGACTAACCTGTGCCCCCGCACATTTACTCTGTACCGGTACGCCCTGTATATAGCCACCCTACTGTTATTTTATTTTACTGCTGCTCTTTAATTATTTTTTTATTCTATTTTTTATTCATTTTTCTTAAAACTGCATTGTTGGTTAAGGGCTTGTTAGTAAGCATTTCACTGTAAGGTGAATAAGGTGTTGTATAAGGTGCATGTGGCAAATAACATTTGATTTGATTTAACGCAGCCTGTAAATATGCAGAGAGGGTCCAGGCTCCTAGATGGTTTGGGTGGAGTCCATCATTCCTGTAGATCATATTTTGTTTCCAAAAAGAGTCAAAATTGTTAATAAAAGTTATGCCAACATAGTGGCAGCAGTCTTTAAGCCAGATATGAAGTGTCCAGAGCCTGCTGAACCTTGTCACAACCTCGAGGCCTGATATGCGAGGGAGCCCGGGAGTTACGGGCCTGTAGTAGAGACCACCTGAGCTGGACCCTCAGGAGACAGGGTAGAGGATGAAGGAGAAGGAATCTCTGGAAGTAGGTGGGTGAAACTGTTGGTCAGCAGGAGAGGATCCCTCAAAGCCATTTCAGCCCCATTCACCAAAGACCGCTGCCTTGCACTGGGCTTACAGTGTGTGATGTGCCTCCACTGGGATGCAGGATCGATAACCGTGGCATCCGCCAGCTCCTCATGAAGTGTCCTTGCTCCTTCATTCTCCAAGGGGGGTGGAGAGGGGGGGCCGGGATGGGATGGGAGGTTGGGGTAGGATGGGAAGGGCAGGGCAGGTGAGATGGGAGGGGAGAGGTAACTTCACTAGGGAGGGGTCTCTGCAGGGCAGCACTGGCCAGTCAGACAGAGAGTGGCAACACGGTCGCGAGTCAGTGGGACAACGACCAGGCTGAGGAGTAGAAAAGGAAAAGGTCTTAGAGTGGGACCTATCCAGGATACAGTGCAATGTGTCAAATTCCTTACTCTGGACGTCCAGCCCAGATATATATATTCCTCCTGCATGGGATGAAACTTTCACCATAATCTCTGAAGGTGGTTGCTGCCAATTTGGAAAAGGTCAGTTTCACCGTATGGCGGAAAGTGTTAGACGTCATTCAGCTAAAAGTCAATCAATCCACACAGTTTGTTAGTTAGTTTGAATCACCACAGTTATAGGCAGCACGCCAGAACCCAACCACAGACTAAAATCCAGCCAGCACTAGGACACACACTAAACACAAGGCACAAAACTGGACAACCGCAAGGAGAGAGAGGTGATTTACTCAATACGATTACATTTTGGGACCCATCAAAACAGCAACACAACGGAGGCCGTGTTACCATTATGATAGCCATGAGAGAAGCACCTTGGAGTATATGTAGTTTCCAGTACAGACTGGTGGAAAGCTGGGAGGTTGGCAAGTGCTACACCGGGCCGCGGGAGCATCCAAAATAGTAAATCCAAGTGGAGTTCAAGTTTGGCAGTAGTCCAAAAACATCCAAGGCTCAATGTCAAGTGGAAGGATGAAAGCAACAGTAGGCAGGTGTCTACTTAGATAATGCCCCAGTGCAGGCCCTAGTGCAGGGTAGCGGCAGGTAGCTTAATGGTTAAGAGTGTTGGATCAGTAATCGAAAGGTCACTGGTTCGACTAGGTGAAAAATCTGTCGATATGCCCTTGAGGAAGGTACTTACGTACCTCTCCCTGTCCCAGTCAATCAACAGCCTGGGCATAGCCTGGACCACCGCTCTGGATCAGAGCTCTGTCCATTTCATGGTTGTGGCCTGCACGCAGCCGGCATCTCAGCAGCCCTCTTTTCAGGTGAGTTCTGTGGCTCTGGCCTCGCAATCTGCTTCGAGACACGGCAGAGGCCAAATCATTCCGGTGATTGTGATTGGGAATTCGAAGGTGAGGCATATATCTGTACCTGGGGCAAAAGTTCAGGATATCACCAGTTTGATTCCTGAGGCTGTGAGTCAGTCACCGGGGGCTGATACTGTCATGGTTCATGTGGGGTCAAATCACATTATGAAGGGCAGCTCAGAACAGCTGAAGATGGATTTTAAAGAACTGATTGGGTCTCTATTTGACACCAACAAACACCCCATAATATCTGGCCTCCCTAAATCGTGGCATTGAACGGTTCAGCAGATTTTTAGCAATCCATGACTGATGCAGCTCTCTGGGTGTAACATTTATTGACAATTTTGATACCTCTGGAAACAAAGCTCCTATTATAAGGAGGATGGGATCCACCCAAATCATTTGGGTTCCTGGAACCTTTCACAGCATTATACGGCTGTATTGAGACAATGACACATCAATGACCCAAGTCCAGCTCATTTAATCCCTACCATTGTGTTGCTTGAGTTGTCATAATGATTAAGCAAATGTACATTATCCTAGGGGCATTGGAAGACACAATGTAAATAACCTAATTTATGTCCCTCTTACTGCCCTGAATGCCTCTGCTGATCCAACAGCTATTGTATGCAGTACTCAAATCCCTATGAACCAGAGTAATACTGTCAGCACTGAGGTGGTGTGCCCTAGTAGGAAGTCTACTGTGTGCAGCTCACCCTGCACTAATCAAAATTACACAAGTATGTTTACCTCTGCTAAGCTTCCCAGTGAAGCGAAACAAAAAGCATCCCAGAAAAGTGTTAAAAATAGTCAACGTTAGCATATGTAAATTAAGAAACAAGGTTCATGAAATCAATAATTTCCTAGTAACAGATGACATTCATATTCTGACAATCTCTGAAACTCACTTAGATAATACCTTTGATGACACAGTGGTAGCTATACAAGATTATAACATTTATAGAAAATACAGAAATGCCAACAGGGGTGGTGTTGCGGTCTATATTCAGAACCACATTCCTGTAAAGCTTAGAGAGGATCTCATGTTAAATACTGTTGAAGTAATATGGCTACAGGTTCACCTGCCTCACCTAAAGCCCATTCTTGTGGGACGCTGCTATAGACCACCAAGTGCTAACAGTAAGTATCTGGATAACATGTGTGAAATGCTTGATAATATACACTGCTCAAAAAATAAAGGGAACACTTAAACAACACATGTAACTCCAAGTCAATCACACTTCTGTGAAATCAAACTGTCCACTTGGGAAACAACACTGATTGACAATAAATGGCACATGCTGTTGTGCAAATGGAATAGACAACAGGTGGAAATTATAGGCAATTAGCAAGACACCCCCAATAAAGGACTGGTTTCGCAGGTGGTGACCATAGACCACTTCTCAGTTCCTATGCTACCTGGCTGATGTTTTGGTCACTTTTGAATGCTGGTGGTGCTTTCACTCTAGTGGTAGCATGAGACAGAGTCTACAACCCACACAAATGGCTCAGGTAGTGCAGCTCATCCAGGATGGCACATCAATGCGAGCTGTGGCAAGAAAGTTTGCTGTGTCTGTCAGCGTAGTGTCCAGAGCATGGAGGCGCTACCAGGAGACAGGTCAGTACATCAGGAGACGTGGAGGAGGCCGTAGGAGGGCAACAACCCAGCAGCAGGACTGCTACCTCCGCCTTTGTGCAAGGAGGAGCAGGAGGAGCACTGCCAGAGCCCTGCAAAATGACCTCCAGCAGGCCACAAATGTGCATGTGTCTGCTCAAACGGTCAGAAACAGACTCCATGAGGGTGGTATGAGGGCCCGACGTCCACAGGTGGGGGTTGTGCTTACAGCCCAACACTGTGCAGGACGTTTGGCATTTGCCAGAGAACACCAAGATTGGCAAATTCGCCACTGGCGCCCTGTGCTCTTCACAGATGAAAGCAGGTTCACACTGAGCACATGTGACAGACGTGACAGAGTCTGGAGACGCCGTGGAGAACGTTCTGCTGCCTGCAACATCCTCCAGCATGACCGGTTTGGCGGTGGGTCAGTCATGGTGTGGGGTGGCATTTCTTTGGGGGGCCGCACAGCCCTCCATGTGTTTGCCAGAGGTAGCCTGACTGCCATTAGGTACCGAGATGAGATCCTCAGACCCCTTGTGAGACCATATGCTGGTGCGGTTGGCCCTGGGTTCCTCCTAATGAAAGAAAATGCTAGACCTCATGTGGCTGGAGTGTGTCAGCAGTTCCTGCAAGAGGAAGGCATTGATGCTATGGACTGGCCCGCCCATTCCCCAGACCTGAATCCAGTTGAGCACATCTGGGACATCATGTCTCGCTCCATCCACGAACGCCACATTGCACCACAGACTTTCCAGGAGTTGGCGGATGCTTTAGTCCAGGTCTGGGAGGAGATCCCTCAGGAGACCATCCACCACCTCATCAGGAGCATGCCCAGGTGTTGTAGGGAGGTCATACAGGCACGTGGAGGCCACACACACTACTGAGCCTCATTTTGACTTGTTTTAAGGACATTACATCAAAGTTGGATCAGCTTGTAGTGTGGTTTTCCACTTTAATTTTGAGGGTGACTCCAAATCCAGACCTCCATGGGTTGATAAATTTGATTTCCATTGATAATTTTTGTGTGATTTTGTTGTCAGCACATTCAACTATGTCAAGAAAAAAGTATTTAATAAGATTATTTCATTCATTCAGATCTAGGATGTGTTATTTTAGTGTTCCCTTAATTTTTTTGAGCAGTGTATGTGATATCAATAGAAAGGTATATTTTCTGGGTGATTTAAATATTGACTGGCTTTCATCAGGCTGCCCACTCAAGAGAAATATTCAAACTATAACTAATGCCTGCAACCTGGTTCTGGTTATCAATCAACCTACCAGGTTAGTTACAAACACTACAGGAATGAAATCATCAACATGTATTGATCATATCTTTACTAATGCTGCAGAAAGTTATTTGAAAGCAGTATCCAAATCCATCAGATGGGCCTAATATTTTGTATAAGAGGTCATAAAATAGTGATTCCTATGTTGTTGATGTGAATAATATTTTTTGGTCTGTGTTGTGTTATGATGAGCAACCAGATGCTGTACTTGACACATTTATGAAATTGCTTATCCCAGTTAGTAATAAGCATGCACCCATTAAGAAAATGACTGTAAAAACTGTTCAATCCCTGTGGATTGATGAGGAATTGAAAGGGATGAGGTAAAAGAGATGGCAAATAGGTCTGGCTGTAAATCCGATTGGCAAACATACTGCAAATTGAGAAATCATGTGACTAAACCGAATAAAAAGAAGAATAAACTACACTATGAACCAAAGATAAATGACATAAAGAATGAGAGTAAAAAGCTTTGGAGCACCTTAAATGAAATGTTGGGAAAAAAGGCAATCTCCCCTCCATCATTCTTTGAAACAGATGGCTCATTACTCACAAAACCGACTGATTTTGCCAACTACTTTAAGGATTCTTTAATTGGCAAGATTAGCAAACTTAGGTTTGACATGCCGGCAACAAACGCTGACACTACACATCCAAGTATATCTGACCAAATTATGAAACACAAACATTGTAATTTTGAATTCCGTAAAGTAAGTGTGGAAGAGGTGGAAAAGTATTATTGTCAATCAACAATGACAAGCCACCGGGGTCTGACAATTTGGATGGAAAATTACTGAGGATAATAGCGGACGATATTTCCACGTCTATTTGCCAAATCTTCAATTTAAGCCTACTAGAAAGTGTGTGCCCTCAGGCCTGGAGGGAAGCAAAAGTTATTCCCCTACATAAGAAGTGTAAAGCCCCCTTAACTAGCTCAAATAGCCGACCAATCAACCTGTTACCAAACCTTAGTAAACTTTTTGGACAAAAATTATTTGACCAGATAAAATGCGATTTTACAGTAAACAAATTGACAACAGACGCACGCTTACAGGGAAGGACATTCAACAAGCACAGCACTGACACAAATTACTGATGATTGGCGGAGAGAAATTGCTGACAAAAAGATTGTGGGGCCTGTTTTGTTAGACTTCAGTGCGGCTTTTGACATTATCGATCATAGTCTGTTGCTGGAAAAAAAGTATGTGTTATGGCTTTACACCCCCTGCTATATTGTGGATAAAGAGTTACCTGTCTAACAGAACACAGAGGGTGTTCTTTAATTTAAGCTTCTCCAACAAAATCCAGGTAGAATCAGGAATTCCCCAGGGCAGCTGTCTAGGCCCCTTACTTTTTTCAATCTTTACTAACGACATGCCACTGGCTTTGAGTAAAGCCAATGTGTGTATGTATGCAGATGACTCAACACTATACACTTCAGCTACCACAGCGACTGAAATGACTGCAACACTAAAGTAGTTCCAGTTAGTTTCAGAATGGCAGGCAAGGAATAAGTTAATACTAAATATTTCACATTCTAAATGCATTGTATTTGGGACAAATAATTTACTAAACCCTAAACCTCAAATAAATCTTGTAATGAATGATGTGGAAATTGAGCAAGTTGAGGACACTGGATTGTAAACTGTCATGGTCAAAACATATTGATACAACAGTAGCTAGGATGGGGAGAAGTATGTATATAATAAAGTGCTGCTCTGCATTCTTAACAGCACTATCAACAAGGCAGGTCCTACAGGCCCTAGTTTTGTCGCACCTGGACTACTGTTCAGTCTTGTGGTCAGGTGACACAAAGAGGGACTTAGGAAAATTGCAATTGGCTCAGAACAGGGCAGCACGGCTGGCCCTTGGATGTACACAGACATGCATACCACACAAGACATGCCAACAGAGGTCTCTTCACAGTCCCCAAGTCAATAATAATAATAATAATAATAATAATAATAATAATAATAATAATAAATAATAAATAATAATAATATCCCATTTAGCAGACGCTTTTATCCAAAGCGACTTACAGTCATGTGTGCATACATGTTTACCTATGGGTGGTCCCGGGGATCGAACCCACTACCCCGGCGTTACAAGCGCCGTGCTCTACCAGCTGAGCTACAGAATGGGAAGCGCATAGTACTACATAGAGCCATGACTACATGGAACTCTATTCCACATCAAGTAACTCATGCCAGCAGTAAAATTAGATTAAAAAAACAGATAGAAATACACCTTATGGAACAGCAGGGACTGTGAAGCAACTCAAACATAGACACATGCATACAAACACACGATAACATATGCACTATACACACCTACTCATGGATTTTGTGTTATAGATATGTGGTTGTAGAGTAGGGGCCTGAGGGCACACACTTAATATACTGTGAAATCTGTTATGAATGTATTGTAATGTTTTAAAAATGTATACCTGCCTTAATTTTGCTGGACCCCAGGAAGTAGAGTTTGCTCTTCTCAGTTTAGCCCAGAGAACTGAAAATCAGGAAGGGATTCTCTCTCTCTCTGTATACAGTCAAGACAGTGCTGTTGGTTTCCTACCCACTGTGTACATCAATACCCGCGTCAAGCTACCCATGATTGTCCAGCCTTGCTGTAATCCTGACTCTACTTCACCAAGTTGGTGTAGGGATTTTAGCAGGATTGGAGAATCATGGACGGTGACTTGATTTGAAATTTTTGGGAGAGAGAATCCTCTCTCAGTTTTCTGTGTGTTTTGTGTATGTTTTTCTTTTAACCTTTATTTTAGCAGGGCGTCACCATTGAGACCAGCATAACACAAATTGCACAGTCAAACATAAATATACACAATATAAACAAAACAAAATCAACTAAAACAAACACATTGTTCATTATAAAAATGCCTCTGTCCACTCTCTAAACTGCCCCAGGGACACTAAGGCATCTACAGTGGGGGAAAACAGTATTTAGTCAGCCACCAATTGTGCAAGTTCTCCCACTTAAAAAGATGAGAGAGGCCTGTAATTTTCATCATAGGTACATGTCAACTATGACAGAGAAATTGAGATTTTTTTTCCAGAAAATCACATTGTAGGATTTTTAATGAATTTATTTGCAAATTATGGTGGAAAATAAGTATTTGGTCACCTACAAACAAGCAAGATTTCTGGCTCTCACAGACCTGTAACTTCTTCTTTAAGAGGCTTCTCTGTCCTCCACTCGTTACCTGTATTAATGGCACCTGTTTGAACTTGTTATCAGTATAAAAGACACCTGTCCACAACCTCAAACAGTCACACTCCAATCTCCACTATGGCCAAGACCAAAGAGCTGTCAAAGGACACCAGAAACACAATTGTAGACCTGCACCAGGCTGGGAAGACTGAATCTGCAGTAGGTAAGCAGCTTGGTTTGAAGAAATCAACTGTGGGAGCAATTATTAGGAAATGGAAGACATACAAGACCACTGATAATCTCCCTCGATCTGGGGCTCCACGCAAGATCTCACCCCTTGGGGTCAAAATGATCACAAGAACGGTGAGCAAAAATCCCAGAACCACATGGAGGGACCTAGTGAATGACCTGCAGAGAGCTGGGACCAAATTAACAAAGCCTACCATCAGTAACACACTACGCCGCCAGGGACTCAAATCCTGCAGTGCCAGACGTGTCCCCCTGCTTTAGCCAGTACATGTCCAGGCCCATCTGAAGTTTGCTAGAGTGCATTTGGATGATCCAGAAGAGGATTGGGAGAATGTCATGTGGTCAGATGAAACCAAAATATAACTTTTTGGTAAAAACTCAACTCGTCGTGTTTGGAGGACAAAGAATGCTGAGTTGCATCCAAAGAACACCATACCTACTGTGAAGCATGGGGGTGGAAACATCATGGTTTGTGGCTGTTTTTCTGCAAATGGACCATGACGACTGATCCGTGTAAAGGAAAGAATGAATGGGGCCATGTATCGTGAGAATTTGAGTGAAAACCTCCTTCCATCAGCAAGGGCATTGAAGATGAAATGTGGCTGGGTCTTTCAGCATGACAATGATCCCAAACACACCGCCCGGGCAACGAAGGAGTGGTTTCGTAAGAAGCATTTCAAGGTCCTGGAGTGGCCTAGCCAGTTCCCAGATCTCAACCGCATAGAAAATCTTTGGAGGGAGTTGAAAGTCTGTGTTGCCCAGCGACAGCCCCAAAACATCACTGTTCTAGAGGAGATCTGCATGGAGGAATGGGCCATAATACCAGCAACATTGTGTGAAAACCTTGTGAAGACTTACAGAAAACGTTTGACCTGTGTCATTGCCAACAAAGGGTATATAACAAAGTATTGAGAAACTTTTGTTATTGACCAAATACTTATTTTCCACCATAATTTGCAAATAAATTCATTAAAAATCCTACAATGTGATTTTCTGGATTATTTTTGTCTGTCATAGTTGACGTTTACCTATGATGAAAATTACAGGCCTCTCTCATCTTTTTAAGTGTGAGAACTCGCACAATTGGTGGCTGACTAAATATTTTTTTCCCCCACTGTATGTGTACTTTTTTTATTTGTATTATTCCAAACATGTGGAGCAGAAAAACTAAAGGCCAATTTACCTAACGCTGAAGACACCAACGGAGTCTCCAGAGTTAACCAACACTGTGAACGGGTTTGATAACTTATCATCTAAAATCTTAATAGTGAAGTCAGGTAAGTCGGAAGCTTGCGGATCTGGGCTTCTTAAACAAAAACAGCATAATGATGTGATCTACATCCAGGCAGGTAGCTTAGATCTACATAGGGTGGCAGGTAGCTTAGTGGTTAAGAGCGTTGTGCCAGTAACTGAAAAGTTGCTGGTTCTAATCCCAGAGCCGACTAGGTGAAAAATCTGTCGATGTGCCCTTGAGCAAGGCACTTAACCCTAATTGCTCATGTAAGTCCCTCTGGATAAGAGCGTCTGCTAAATGACAAAAATGTAAAAAAATCTACATGACTTCAAAGACATTTTGCCAACCTTTTGGTAAAGTATACAGTGGTGAGTAATAAAACTGTCTCCTGTGATAAAACAAAGGGCTCTATGAAAAACAGCATCCAGGGGTTTAAGAGTAGCTGCACTTTGATGAATAGTATCACCATAATCAAGAACAGGTAGAAAGGTTGACTGCACAATCTGCTTCCTGCTGACTAGAGAGAGACAAGATCTGTTTCTGTAAAAAAAAAAAGTCCACTTTGTTTCTTAACAAGCTCATTCGTATGTTTTTAAACGATAAATCATTGTCAATCCAAATACCAAGGTATTGTATTTGTACGCAGAGACTCGTTCGATAATAAAACCATCCGATGAGTGAAGATGTAATCCATCTGAGACACTCTTACGAGAACTTGAAAACAACATGTATTTAGTTTTGGACGTATTCAGCACAAGTTTTAAATCAGTAAGAGCTTCCTGCACAGCTGCAAAATCAGACTGTATATGCTTGTCACAGCCAGGTCAGCAGTCGGGGCAATTGCGTACATAATAGTATATTCCGCATATAGATGAAATGTACAACTTTTAACAGATTGACCAATAGCGTTTATACAGTAAACTGTACAAACTGAACAAAAATATAAACACAACATGCAACAATTTCAACGGTTTTACTGAGTTACACTTCATATAACGAAATCAGTAAATTTAAATAAATGAATTAGGCCCTAATCTATTGATTTCACATGACTGGGCAGGGGCGCAGCCATGGGTGGGTGTTATAATGACTTGTGATACAAGATTCATTAATGTATGTAAAACTCATAAGATGTATGTGAGGGAGAGAGGACAAGGACACTCCATGTGTTATAGAGGTCACTGGTGAGGGACAGAAGGTCTGCGTGCCAAGATCGATTGGGGGCCACTTGTTCTAATTTTAGAAGGTGTATGTGATGGAATGGCCTGGCTAGGGTGCCACACGATACCAAGTATGTGGATGCTATTGTGGTAGATGAGTGACACTCAATAATAGTTGGCAACTGTGTGGGACAGATGTAGATCGGAAAGCATTATATAAAGTGAGAGATTTTCTATGGAAGTCATTCATATGGCAGGAGGCTACATCCGTACCACCTGTTATTGAATCCAGTCCAGAATTATATAATGACTGAATCAACTCCCCATATGAGTGTCGACTACTCTGTTGCATCATGAACTTCTCGATAACAGAAACTCATCATAACAGATTGGCGTCACAAACAGGATGCAGTTTACAGCCGAACTAACATGAAAGAATAAACATTGTTCATAGGTTCAAGTCCTGTGATGAAAGACTAAACATTGTTCATAGGTTCAAGTCTTGTGACGAAAGCCTCAGCCGTGTTATAAAAGCCCTATGATAAAGTTAGTCCTTTGTGAAGTTACTCAAAACAGTCAGGAAAGAGAGAGAGAACAATAACTCATACTGCATAAAGAATCAGAGCAGATACAATTGAGCGTGTTGAATCATGGCACCAATGACAAAATAGGCAAACAACATTTTAATAAAGATCAAGGTGGGGATTTGATTCAAGTATTTGATTACTAATATTGCATGAACTAAAAGAAGTAATGAATGGCCAGCTTAGTAGACCGGTATCTGGAAATACAGTCACCATTGAGAGTAAATCAGAGCTTCATTTACGTCAAAGAGAGAGAAAGGAAATGAATTACAGGCAAATCCGCATTTAGAACAAGTCTCTTGTAAAAATGTGCAAATGGATGTTAATTAAATTAGGGTTTTTCTATGTGGAACCATATCTTAGTGATAGGTCAGCATGGACAGATAATGACTATCCTCAAGATGGTAGTTTTAAAGGGATAAATTACAAGTAGCGCAAAAGTGTATAATTGATAATACAGCCATAAGCAACCCGAAATGGGATTTAGATTATATGAAAGAGGTGTACAAAGCATGGAATTTAATGAGTGCACAATGGCTGGTAAATATAATTAGGAAGGAGGAAAAGTCAGTTAAGACATTACATAATTTGGTAATGGAGCAACATAATCTATTATATGAAAAGAGTCAGTCCACATGGGCTATTCCTAAAATCAGGTCAACATACATGTTTCCTATAGCTAAAACAGATAACTTTGAGGTCAGACGGTGGCACGAGGAATGCAGGGCTTTTGAAACGGCAGAAAGAAAGTTTAGAGATCATACAGGACGAATAAACATTGACAAAATTAGATCTATTAGAGAGTGTGTGCGAAATGAATATAAAATGATATTTACAATAGTCAAACAAAACCAAAATGTCGATTTAAACAAAAGATTAGCAAATACAATTATGGCATTTTTTGTTGAAGCAGGGGAACGATAATAATCGAGGGAGATAGAGAGAAGGAAATTGGACTCCTGCCCAACCGCACCCTAATTCACAGATCAAACCTAGAGAGGAGAAGCTGGGTGATCTATTCAACAAGATTGAAGGTGTCCTTTAAGTAATCAGAAGGTCCAGTCTATCGGAATTAGTGGAACTCCGCAAATTAATCCTATATCTCTCCCATTACAAATTGATTTGGAGGATATTAATTTTAAACATTAATTTATAGTAAACGCTACAACTACTATGGCATTCATGGGAAGATACCTGTTAAGTAAACTCAATGCAACCATTTTTTGTTCACCAGATGGCATCGAGGTATATGGAACAACACGGGGGGCAGGTATGAAAAAAAAAAAGAATAATGTATGCACTAACTGTAAGTCGCTCTGGATAAGAGCGTCTGCTAAATGACGTAAATGTAAAAATGTAAATGTTATTTTATGAACAAAGACCAGAAAGTAATTTTTATTTGAAAGGGTGCATAATAAATTATATGAATGTGTATGATAAGTTGATATACGTTTGGATAATAAGCTTTGATATAACATTATATTGTGGTTCCTTACATCAATGCCCATCATATGATATCAAGGAGTGGTATGGAGAACGTGGGTTATGTTAAAGTGTAGTGGAGAAGTATATATTTTAATGAGAGGCTTGACTTTGATGGGGTTTCCTGAAGGTTAGAGAACCGGTGAGGGTCCAATGACAGGAAGGTCAGTGTCCTGGAAACTACAGTCTGTTTTTTTTGTTTTATTAGTTCCGCTGGGAGTATGTTTGAAGAAGTTGATTTGTGTTGAGTAAGAATCGTTCTAATAAACACGAAGGGATTGTTTGATGTGGGTGCCTAGGGGTTTCTAAAGTTATATATGGAGTATGTGACGATGTGAAAATAGGACAAAGTTTATGTTCATAATCAATTACTAGAGAGGTGATATAGTAATAATTTGAAAAAGATGTATGTATTAACTTGCTCACCCAAACGTAGACGCACGTCAGGGGTGGTAAATAATAAATACAGGTTTTCTGAGTTTGAGACGTTGATGGATCATTTGATAGAGATAAGGTTTAAGAAATGAACTGCCAGAAGTACTGGAATTTATAGACGTAACTTATAACATAGTACAAAACCAATTTAGGGTTTCTATTAAACTAATTATCATTGCAGAGGTAAGGTGATGTAGTGAAGGAACTGCGTTTTGTATCAGATGGTGAGAAGATAAGCCAGTATAATTGCGCTACTTGTGGGATTTCTTTGTCATTTCAATAGCATTGGGGCAATGGCATAGAGTAAATAAATCTGGGTTTCTGAGTGTAATTCTACTGTTGGTATGTGTTGCTTAGACAGATACCACAAAGTATTTATTTTTGGTGATGTAGAATGGAAGATTTTTCAGCGTGCTGGGTTCAAATGGAAAGACTCATTTATTTAACAGGAATAGCGAGACGATTTCAAGGTAGTCATTTTTATGGGGTTGCGTAATGGTGTGCTACTGTATATCTGAATCATGTTTTGTGTGAAATTAATATTTTGGGATTGCTGATTATAATTGAATGTTAACAAAATATATACTTTCTCTTCCAGTAAAATGGGGATTTCCTTATCTCTCATTGGGATGTTTCAAAAGTATGTGGGATAGGTGGAGCAGTTAGGAAAATTTGGCAGTCTAATAATTAGGTCATAAGAGGGAGCTACCGAATTAAATAAGGCCTGGCCATTTTTGTTTTTTGTTTTCCAATAGGGTTTCTCAAATAACCACACACAACCCACCTAAAATACTTGTTATATAGAGTTGTTGTTTTGATTTTAGGGGGTTTTAACAGGTCAAAGATGTTAAGTCTTAAAGGGGCACACACATAATTTTCTGAAGTTTTTGTTCTCTGTGTGAGTTTTGGGTAAACAAGTGATTTCTTTTGAGAATAAATGTAATAAGGACTTACTGTACACTTGGGATAAAAAAAAATGTATGACATATTTTGGACTGTTGTTAATGATTTGTCTATACTATAGAATGGAACACTTCTTTGAATAGTTTGAATGACCTCTGACCTCTGTCCTGACTTGCTAGTGTGAATTGATCACCCACACTGGAAATCCAAGAGGCATGGGATGAGTAATTTAAGGTAATTTATTATACCGAGTTGAGGGTAATTTATAATATTGATAATTATGAAGAAGTTTATAATTTGACAATAGTCATATATATGATTCGGACCATAATGAGGTCAGGGTGAGAGATCTAGTCCTGAATGAGGAACACCTGGCGCTAGTCAAATGTTGATATTACTTGAAGACTTTATGGGATACAATTGAATTAAGGTATTGTCAAATGTTGTAATTCTAATTTCATTTATTATTTTGTTTTAACAGGCTATGTTGTTGTTTTGTTTTTGAACGCATGAATCACGATTTTAGTCGTGTCCAAAGGGGGGAAGTACTGCTCGAATGAGGTTTTTGTGGTAGAGGAGGCCTGTCTATGAAACTAGTGACCTATAACAAGATGCAAAAATATGCACTTTCTAATATCAAGGCTTCTCCTGACTGATAAGAAGACATTTACATTTTATTCATTTAGCAGACGCTCTTACCAGAGCGACTTACAGTTAGTGAGTGCATACATTTTTTTTTCATACTGGCCCCCCGTGGGAAACAAACCCACAACCCTGGCGTTGCAAGTGCCATACTCTACCAACTGAGCTAAACGGGCCTACGGGATATAGTAGCATATGGTGTCTCACCTAACAATGCTGCTAATACTTTCTTCCAAAGGGTGAAGACTTCTCTGCCAAACCTAGCAGGAGAATCTGGGCATTGTATGCACCTGGGAGACTGGTGGTAAAGGATTAAATAAGTCAGATATGGACAAAACCCAGGTGGGGAGGTCAGTACTAGGTGTTGCTGGCTACCTCGATGGAGGGGAAAGTAGCAGAGAGAGATACTTGCATCTATTTGTCCCACTGTAGGAGTATTCCAAATCAGAGGAGGAAGATGGCATCGCCACTGCCGAGCATTGTTTTCTTTTGTGTCTATGTCTGTGTGTCTTTGCAGCAGGGACTCTCAACTTCCCTATTGTACGCTGCCAGAAGGACACACTCCACAGAGCGATGTTGATAAATGGAGAAGGACTCTGCATGATCCTAGACCATAGTGAAGGAAGAAGGGTCAGATCTAAAAGGACCATACATCGTCACCCATTCTACACCAACGGATGTACGGATAGAGGGGAGATCGACCTGGTATCATCTAAACCAATGCAGCAGAGTACTAAGAGGAAACCGACGACCTAGAGATGAGGGAGCTGAGGATGCTGGAGCTGACGAGGATCAGATGATGGGAGACGATGGCAAGGGGAATGCTACTGATGAGCTACGTGTGATGGCTGATTCCCTCGGCGGAGGGACAGACCTACAAGAACAACCAAGAACTTCAAGATCTTCCAGAATTTCAAGAATCACCTGATTGTCACATCATTAATTTCTCTGTATTTGGAGGGTTTACCTAACAGAAATTGGGAAGTATATTAGAAATTGGTATTAAGAATAATTAGTCAAACATAATTATTTGTCATATTGTCAATGCTTATATGTTTTTTTGGATTAGAAATGAAATCAACTAAACTGTTATGTTCTGTCTTCTATTGAGGTAAATACAGATGGTGTCTTGATGCATAGCAGGGATAATTTGGCCTAGAATGGTGTGAACCTTAAAAAGAAACAATCTCTGAACCGGCTGAAGATGAATATCAGAGGCGTTGAAGACGTCCCTGTACAGCACCACTTCTACCTGGCGGTGTACAACAGCCAATCGAAGCTATCAACTGATTTTCTCATATTTTTATATCGAGAGAGTGGGACAGGAGTCCACCATTGAGTGAGAATGGAGAAAGATCGGTTAAAATACAACATTTCTCATGTTGTTGGTATAATGGTTGGCAAATGGACAAGACAATGGGGTGTAGAGATGGTGGTGACTCTGATGAGACATTGAAGTTGGGACATTGTCATGGGCAATGCATTTTGAACTATGAAGCTGTCTGAAGAACATAATGAAGAGACACCAGAATATTTAAGTGCCGGAGAAAGAAGGAGTTGGATAAGAAATGTGGATTTATCTCAATTTGAAAATTTGGGTAGGAGGTAGAGTGAGGGAAAAAAGTATTTGATCCCTTGCTGATTTTGTATGTTTGCCCACTGACAAAGAAATGATCAGTCTATAATTTTAATGGTATGTTTATTTGAACAATGAGAGACAGAATAACAACAAAGAAATCCAGAAAAACGCATGTCAAAAATGTTATAATTTGATTTGCATTTTAATGATGGAAATAAGTATTTGACCCGCTCTCAATCAGAAAGATTTCTGGCTCCCAGGTGTCTTTTATACAGGTAACGAGCTGAGATTAGGAGCACACTCTTAAAGGGAGTGCTCCTAATCTCAGCTTGTTACCTGTATAAAAGACACCTGTCCACAGAAGCAATCAATCAATCAGATTCCAAGGATGTCAGGGACAAGATTGTAGACCTACACAAGGCTGGAATGGGCTACAAGACCATCACCAAGCAGCTTGGTGAGAAGGTGACAACAGTTGGTGCGATTACTGGCAAATGGAAGAAACACAAAATAACTGTCAATCTCCCTCGGCCTGGGGCTCCATGCAAGATCTCAGATTAGTACTCCTGAGTGGTGCAGTGGTCTAAGGCACTGCATCGCAGTGCTAACTGTGCCACTAGAGATCCTGGTTCGAATCCTGGCTCTGTCGCAGCCGGCCGCTACCGGGAGACTCATAGGCGGCGCACAATTGGCCAAGCGTCGTCCAGGGTAGGGGAGGGAATGGCTGGCAGGGATGTAGCTCAGTTGATAGAGATCCCCACGGGGGGCCAGTATAAAAAAAAATAAAAAATGTATTCACTAACTGTAAGTCGCTCTGGATAAGAGCGTCTGCTAAATGACTAAAATGTAAATGTAATCTCACTTCGTGGAGTTGCAATGATCATGAGAATGGTGAGGAATCAGCCCAGAACTACACAGGAGGATCTTGTCAATGATCTCAAGGCAGCTGGGACCATAGTCACCAAGAAAACAATTGGTAACAAACTACGCCGTGAAACTCTGAAATCCTGCAGCGCCCGCAAGGTCCCCCTGCTCAAGAAAGCACATATACAGGGCCGTCTGAAGTTTGGCAATGAACATCTGAAAGATTCAGAGGAGAACTGGGTGAAAGTGTTGCGGTCAGATGAGACCAAAATTGAGCTCTTTGGCATCAACTCAACTCGCCATGTTTGGAGGAGGAGGAATGCTGCCTATGACCCCAAGAACACCATCCCCACCGTCACACATGGAGGTGGAAACATTATGCTTTGGGGATGTTTTTCTGCTAAGGGGACAGGACAACTTCACCGCATCAAAAGGACGATGGACGGGGCCATTGACTGTCAAATCTTGGGTGAGAACCTCCTTCCCTCAGCCAGGGTATTGAAAATGGGTCGTGGATGGGTTTTCCAGCATGACAATGACCCAAAACACACGGCCAAGGCAACAAAGGAGTGGCTCAAGAAGAAGCACATTAAGGTCCTGGAGTGGCCTAGCCAGTCTCCAGACCTTAATCCCATAGAAAATCTGTGGAGGGAGCTGAATGTTCGAGTTGCCAAAAGTCAGCCTCGAAACCTTAATGACTTGGAGAAGATCTGCAAAGATAAGTGGGACAAAATCCCTCCTGAGATGTGTGCAAACCTGGTGGCCAACTACAAGAAACCTCTGACCTCTGTGATTACTAACAAGGGTTTTGCCACCAAGTACTAAGTCATGTTTTGCAGAGGGGTCAAATACTTATTTCCCTCATTAAAATGCAAATCAATTTATAACATTTTTGACATGCGTTTTTATGGAATTTTTGTTTTGTTATTCTGTCTCTCACTGTTCAAATAAACCTACCATTAAAATTATAGACTGATCATGTCTTTGTCAGTGGGCAAACGTACAAAATCAGCAGGGGATCAAATACTTTTTTCCCTCACTGTATATACTATACACTGCTAAATTAATAGTATTAAGAATGCATTGAGATAATAATCTGTATTTATTCTCAGAATGAGGAAGGTCATAATAGAATTATGGATATTTATACTGTATGTTAATATTAGTGTATATTGTGACAGTTGTAATGGGTGATAAAGTTGAGGGTTTTAACTTTGAGTGATAGGACCAATGTGAATCAATAAGAATTGTCATTCTAAATTTGGTTGAGTTAAGTAATTTCGATTTGGTTATAATTTATAAGATGACTGAGTGATTTAAGTAAATCATTAGTATATATTAGAAACTAAAGATATTGAAACTATTTTCAGAATGAAGGGTATTGCTTGTACAATTGAGATAACTGTCTTATATAGATATTATGGTTAAAACAGCGATACATTATGGTAATGTCTTAGGATACACTTATATGATGTATTTTGAGTAGACATTTTTTAATCATACTGTTTGAAACATGTAAGTTAATGTGACAATTGTGACTGATATCATGAAAATGTTGATTATTAAGTTACCGTATTCACATATTAGTCACTATATACTTTTGAAGTATTGGGTGGTATTGATATGGATGTTTAGAGTGGTACATATCTCTGTTGCTAGGCAAGAACTTAATTGGTTCCTATCATGGGGTTTTGGTATTTGAGACATAGGAATGTTTATGCTATTTTCATTTGATCTGACTTTTGGTTGAGTTCCTCAATCCTAACTAGTTCAGGGGTGTACTTATTTAACAGGGACTGAAAACAAAGTGCTATCCTGTGTATCTCTCCTCAGGCATATTAGGAGAACAGAGTCAGGGTTGAACAGAGTTGAATATTGTACCTATTAACAGTCTTGGATTTTCAAGCAATTGGGTCTGAAATGTCACTCATTGATAATCGCATGGCTTTGGATGCTATTATAGTAGATAACGGGGGAATGTATGAGATTATAGGGGGGGATGCATGTTGTACATGCTTGCCATGAGAATAGGAAGGTATTGGGAATTTAACTAAAGCTATGGGAAATATTAGAGACATACAGGAAGGTATTAATAGTACGAATAGAGATGCAAAGATTGTGGGGGAATATGGTAATTTAAACGCTGTTGAAGGCTTTTCAAGGGTTTTAGTGATAATTCAACAGGAACATGGATGGCAAGACTGAAGTTATTTTTATTGGAATATATTCATTTGAATATATTATAATTTCCATATAACTTAGAAATTGTCATGAATCAAGGTATTTTCTGGAATGATGTCAAGAGGTTAGGAATTCATTTGTATGTTTTTTTTGTTTGGTTCAATTAATGTTATATTAGTGGAATTCCTCTTGCAACAACAAGAAAGAAAGAAAATGAGGGATTGTTTAATGACTTGTGATACAAGATTCATTAATGTATGTAAAACTCATCAGATGTATGTGAGGGAGAGAGGACAAGGACACGCCATGTGTTATAGAGGTCACTGGTGAGGGACAGAAGGTCTGCGTGCCAAGATAGATTGGGGGCCACTTAGAAGGTGTATGTGATGGAATGGCCTGGCTAGGGTGCCACATGATACCAAATATGTGGACGCTATTGTGGTAGATGAGTGACACTCAATAATAGTTGGTAACTGTGTGGAACAGAAGTAGATCGGAGAGCATTATATAAAGTGAAAGATTTTCTATGGAAGTCATTCATATGGCAGGAGGCTACGTCCGTACCGCCTGTCATTGAATCCAGTACTGAATTAAATAATGACTGAATCAACTCCCCATATGAGTGTCGACTACTCTCTTGCATCATGAACTTCTCGAAACCAGAAATTCATCATAACAGTGGGGCTGGGAGGGCATAGGCCCACCCACTTGGGAGCCAGGCCCCACCCACTTGGGATCAAGGCCCCACCCACTGGGGGCCCAACCAATCAGAATACATTTTTCCCGACAAAAGGGCTTTATTACAGACAGAAATACTCCTCAGCACCCCTCCCACTCAGCCAGATGTGGAGGTCCTGGGCTGGCGTGGTTACGTGGTCTGCGGTTGTGAGGCTGGTTGGACGTACTGCCAAATTATCTAAAACAATGTTGGAGGCGGCTTATAATGAAGAAATTAACATTTAACAGCTCTGGTGCCAATTCGACGCTCCCTCCAAACTTGAGATATTGGTGGTATTGTCTTGTGCACATTTTAGTCTGGCCTTTTATTGTTGTTGTGGAAATGAATCACTATACTTTATTAAAAATCAAAGTTCTTCCAGAGTTTTTGTAGAATCAAGATGTGACTTTATTTAAATTCAACAAAGCCTGTGCTGGTCTGCAGAGTAGCCCCATTTTCTCTCTCTCTCTTCCCTAGCTATATAGTCTCCTTCACACACACCCTGGCTTAAAATCCCTCCCTCTTCAGTTTCCCGCTCTTAATCGCTCCACCCACTTCCTTTGTCTATGATGGCGGCTAAATTCGACTTTCATTCAGTTCAGAATCAATAGTAATACAATCAATCAATCCCTTATCTTGCAAAAACACTCATGTTTAGTTTAAACTCTGTTCAACCCCAGCTCTCCCGAGCTAGACCTGAAGACTGATTGTTGGACATGACAGGTCCATACTTAAATCTTTCAAACATACACAAACCCCACCCCATCATGCTGTAATCAATCAAGAAGATAGCCAAGGAGAGACAAAGGTTTAGCCTGAACTCTGCTCAACCCTGGCCGCTCTTTCCACTTTGTTTGAAGAGAGGCAAAAGGCCACAGTCTGGTTTCAGTCTCTGATGAAGTAGGACAGCCATGGATTTAAGTAAGAGCGAGCAATTCGACCCTAGGTCAGATTCCCACTTCACCCACACACACACACAGTGAAATGACCCAATTAAGTTCTTTGCCTAGCAACAAAGAATTCTAACTCTATGTTCGTGATTAACCCAGTTTTATCTCATAGTCCACTAAAAAATCTGTCATATCCTCCCATATGGGATTACTAATCCCATAAACATACAAAAGTATATTATGTTTATGCTATCAATCACAATCTTTGCATTGAAGGTTGTACTCATAATGAACAATATCAATATTTCTACTCAAAACAATTCCAACATATGTGTTAATATCCTAACACATCATACCTAAAATAAATGCAACTTTGTTTTAACCATAATATCTAGGACATGTTGAGAATAGTGTCAACATCTTTAACTTACATAACTTCATTCAGATCAATCAGTCAGTTTACAATTCATAATCATAATTAAATTAATTACCCAAAACAAATTTAGAATGACAATTCTTAGTTAGTCACCTTGGTTCCATCATTTAAAGTTAAAACTCTCACCTTGGCACATACTGACACTGGCAGAATGTACATTTATATTATCCATAATTCTAGCATTAGCTTCCTCATAAAGATAATTACAACAGATCAGTATCTCAATGCATTCCTAGTCTAATTTACTATACATTTAGCAGTGTATAATACCTCCTTAATCAACCTACTACCTCAAATAACAATCCCTTCCTCCCCCGGCACTGAATTTTCTGGCGTGTCTTCATTATGTTCTTCAGATAGCTTCATAGTTAATCTTGGATTGCCCATGACAATGTCCCAATTCCAATGTCACACCTGAGCCGCCCCACCTCTACCTTCATTCTGTTTTGTCCATTTTGCCAACCAGTATACCCAAACTATGAGAAATGTTGTATTTGAATAGATCTCTCTTCTTACCCACTCCACATGGACTCCTGTCACATTCTTGAAAGAAAAGGTATAAGAGAAAAGGCAGTTGATCGCTTCGATTGGATGCTGGTTCTGATTCAGGTCTCCTGGTAGAGGTGGTGCTGGACAGGAACGCCTTCAACGCCTTTGTTGCTCCTCTTCAGCCGGGTAGAGGGTTTTTTGTTTCTATTGAGGTTCACACCGTTCTGGACTGAATTATCTCTGATCTGCATTAAGACACCATCCGTAGTAACATCGAGAAAGGACAGATCATAACAGTTTAGTTGAGTTAATTTCCAATCCAAAACATCCCTATAAGCATTGACTATATGACAAATTATTATGTTTCACCAATCATTCTTAATACCAATTTCTAATTCTTGATCCTGCTGCCTGATAGATTTTTCTTTGAGGGGTGTCTTCCAAAGACTATCTGTATCTATGTGCCATATAGTTTCACATTCTCCCTTAAGTTCTCCCAAATTATACAACCCAATTGTTTTATTGTAACATTCATATTTCTGCTCATAGTCTATCTGATATTTCCCTGGTGTTTCCCTTTTCCTTGTTTCTATTCTAACGTCTAATTGCTTACACTTCTCTCCCCATCCTGGTTGATTATAAAATTGTTTATATTTAGGATTTCCTAAATATTACAAACATTCTGCTGGGCAATATGGTCTTTCCGAGTTCCTTATTTGACAGAAATTGTGGTTGAACATAGCACAGTCCTGGTAACTATGAGGATTTTGAACTACTGTTAATTCCTTTAAAGGAGATGAAGTGCATATTAGACAGTTTTCTTTCTTTCATTTTAATGTAGTATATTGTACTCATCTATACTAGTCATTGTTTAACGGCTCCTTCCATTCCCTTTTTTCTGCAGTTGGTATGGCTCTAACATGTACAGGGTTTAGTGCACTTTCCCAAGGAATAACTACTTCAACAACCCTTCCCCCTGGAAATGTAGCACTTATAAGTACTACATCAAATTGTTTATCTAAATCTTGGGCTATCCTTATGTCTATGATCCATCTGTCTTTTTCTTTTATTATCATAAGGTCACAGTTACCCCATGTGATTTCCCCATAATCCTTGTGCTGGTTCCTCCCACACCAATAACCAGTTGACCCTCGTACTTTAATAGTGATCCCTTTCTGTATTTTAGTTACGGTTCCTGCCTGTGCAGGAATATACATTTGAAACTTGTCTGTTTCTCTTCTCTGTTCCTTTGCTCTATACTATTGTCAGTATGCCATTCCCCTTATTCTCAGGGGAACTAGTCCAGGGTAGAGAAATCAATGATAGGGATATCTGGAAGGTCTTGGAAGTCTGGAATATCTTGGCGGTCTGGAAGGTCTTGGAGGTCTGGAATATCTCAGCGGTCTGGAAGGTCTTGGAGGTCTGGAATATCTCAGCGGTCTGGAAGGTCTTGGAGGTCTTGCCCTCCCCCGAGGGAATCAACAAGAGCACGTAGCTCATTATTATCATTCCCATTGCCATCCTCTTGCCTCTCCTGATTCTCGCCAACTCCAGCATCCTCATGTCCTTCATCTCTAGATCATTGGTTTCCTCGTGGTACCCTGGTACAGTGGTTCAGATGATACCAGGTCGTGCTCCCCTCTATCTGTACAGCCGTTGTTGTAACCTGGATGACGATGTATGGTCACTTTAGCTGTTAACCTTCTTCCGTCACTAGGGTCTCCGAATCAGCCAGAGTCCCTCTCAATCCATCGACCTCGGTCTGCGAAGAGTGTCCTTCTACCAGCCTACCCATAGGGAAGCTCGGAGTTACTGCTGCAAAGACACACAAACACAGACACAACAGAAAACAATGCTACCCAATGGCGGGGCCGTCTTCCTCTCCTGGGGTTGGAACACTCCTATATTGGAAACATGGATCTAAGTATCTGTCTCTGCCACTTTTACCATCATTGAGGTAGCCAACAACACCAGGTACGGGCCCCTCCACATAGGGTCTTTCAAGCTCTTTCTTCTGTAGTCTTTTACCGTCACATAGTCTCCAGGGTGCTGAAAATGCTCAGATTCTCCTACTCAGTTGGGCAGAGTTGCCTTCACCCATGGAAAGAAAGTCTTAAGAACATTGTTAGGTTAGGTGATACACAGTATGCTACTGTACCATGTCTTCTTAGCAGTCAGGAGAAGCCTTGAGATTATGAAGTGCACCTTCTTGCAGACTGTTGCAGTCCACTCGTTTCATAGAGTGCCTCCTGTAGCTCAGTTGATAGAGCATGGCGCTTGCAACGCCAGGGTTGTGGGTTGGATTCCCACGGGGGGGCCAGTATGAACAATGTATGCGCTCACTAACTGTAAGTCGCTCTGGATAAGAGCGTCTGCTAAATGACTAAAATGTAAATGTAAATAGACAGGCCTCCTCTACCCCCTGCCTCCTACCACAACTATACTTTCACATGAAACATTTAACCTAACCAATAACACATTAATTACTACTGCTCAGATACTTAATACAATTTGCATATTTTACCACAAAAAAGCATTAAAACCCCTGTAACCACAAAAACATTAAATCCCATGTAAACCACAAAAACATTAAATCCCATGTAACCATGTAACCAATACTTCCCCCATTTGGACACATGCATCACATCCTGATTCATGTGTTCAAAAAACAAAACAACACCAATATTGCCTGTTAAACCAAAATAATAACTGAACTTAAAATGACAACCTTTGATAATATCTTAACCTAATTTCATTCCATAACATTATTCAAGGAATATCCTTCATTCAGGACTAACTCTCTCACTTCATCCTTGTCCTGTTTGGAATGATATATAGGAGTATTGCCAAATTATAAACTTCTTCATAATTATGAGTATTATAAATGACCCTTAACTCGGTATCATAAATTACCTTAAACTCATCATCCTTTGTCACTCGGTTTTCCAGTGTGGGTGATGAAATCACACTAGAAAATCAAGACAAAGGTCAGAGGTCGTTCAAACCCTTTAAAGAAATGTTTCATTATAGGGTGGTCTAATCATTAATAACCGTCAAAGCATCTCATAAATGTTGTATCCTAAGTGTACAGTAAGTCCTTAGTATGGCTCTTTTCAAAAGAAATCACACGTATTTTCTTATCACTCAGTAAATAAAAGCCCAAAATACATGTGTTTGCCCCTTTAAAACATATCACTTCTATTCCGTGAAAAGAACCCTAAAATCAAAAATCTAAATCTTATACAGCTAACATTTCATACTAAGTAGGTTGTTTGTGGTTATTTGAAAACCATATAGTAAAACAATAAACAAACAAAAAATGGCCAGGCCTTATTTATAGTCTCTGAAAATATTTCAAAGAAAATAGAAAATCCCTCCCCACTTTTTCCTGGAAGAAAAAGTACACAGTTAGTTTCCATTTTGATACCTCTTAACAAGTCCAACCAATTTAAATTTGAAATTCTCACTCTCCATTGAATATACCAGTCCACATCTCCTGATTCCCCCACTCAGAAAACTCTCAATAACATAACTCATGACTGCTCCCTTCCCCTGTGACTTATACAATCCAGTGCACATAAAACGAAATAAAGTCCCATAAGATTTAAACCCCTAGGCTTTTCCCTAGTCACACTGCTCCCACTCGATCCCGCCCACCATGCTTTGTGACTTCGGAAACTCCAATCCCCAAATATGCTATCTCTTGCCTCGTTGGTTGTACTTTCCCACATGCCCTGTGGCCCCTCTTCTACCAAAATAGTTTACTAATGTAATGATGGTTTTGCCCATTAGTGTCCTCATCATTTGACCCTCATAACACTTTACTACAATCCACAACACTCAAATTCAACCCCTTCAGCGATTGTTTAAATGCAGCGTGATACACCATTTGACTATTTGTTACCCTCATTCGCGCTGTGTCACGATCGTCGTAGGAAGTAGACCAAGGCGCAGCGTGATGAACGAACATGTTTATTTATCATTAGCGATAAACACGGACAGTAAACAAAAACAACAAACGACTCGTAACGTCCTAGGTAACATAGACCAACTGGAACAAGAACCCACAAACACAAAGGGAAAAACAGACAGTTTAAATATGGCTCCCAATCAGAGACAACCAGCCACAGCTGACACTCGTTGCCTCTGATTGGGAGTCACTCAGGCCAACATAGAAATAAACAAACTAGAACTCCCAACATAGAAATACACCACATAGAAAGAACACACCCTGGCTCAACATATAGAGTCCCAGAGCCAGGGTGTTACAGTACCCCCCCCCTAAAGGCGCGGACTGCGACCGCGCCTCAACTAGAGCAAAACAGGGGAGGGCTGGGTGGGCATTCCTCCTCGGCGGCGGTTCTGGCTCCGGCCTTGCCCACCACCCTCCAATAAACCCCCCATAGCGCCCCTGGTCCGGTCTGGCCCCGCTGGCTGGAGCTGAACTGGAAGTAGCAGGAGCGGTTAGCTTCAGCTCCGTAGTGGAGCAGTTGACCGGTACCCTACCAGGCACCGGTGACCCAGGCACGGGTTGTGCTGGACTGACGACGCGCACCCCTGGCTTGGTGCGTGGAGCCGGAACGGGCCGGACCGGGCTGACGACTCGCACCCCTGGCTTGGTGCGTGGAGCCGGAATGGGCCGGACCGGGCTGACGACTCGCACCCCTGGCTTGGTGCGAGGAGCAGGGACAGGCCGGACCGGGCTGGCGACGCACACCGTAGGCTTGGTGCGAGGAGCAGGGACAGGCCGGACCGGGCTGGCGACGCACACCGTAGGCTTGGTGCGTGGAGCAGGGACAGGCCGGACCGGGCTGGCGACGCACACCGTAGGCTTGGTGCGTGGAGCAGGGACAGGCCGGACCGGGCTGGCGACGCACACCGTAGGCTTGGTGCGAGGAGCAGGGACAGGCCGGACCGGGCTGGCGACGCACACCGTAGGCTTGGTGCGAGGAGCAGGGACAGGCCGGACCGGGCTGGCGACGCACACCGTAGGCTTGGTGCGAGGAGCAGGGACAGGCCGGACCGGGCTGGCGACGCACACCGTAGGCTTGGTGCGAGGAGCAGGGACAGGCCGGACCGGGCTGGCGACGCACACCGTAGGCTTGGTGCGTGGAGCAGGGACAGGCCGGGCCGGGCTGTGGAGACGGATAGGAGACCTGGAGTGAAGAGCTGCCACAACCCGTCCTGGCTGAATGCCTACCTTCACACACTCTGTGTGAGGCATCAGCACAGGACGTACAGGGCTGTGTACCCGTACTGGCATAACAGCACGTGACACTGGCACAGGATATCCGGGACCGAGGAGAGGCACTGGAGGCCACGAGCGCTGAGCCGGCACACTCCGTCCTGGCTGCATGCCCACCTTCGCACAACACGTGCGGGGTGCTCGCACAGGACGTACCGGACTATGCCAGACCACTCGTGGCACAGTACGCAGCTCCGCATATCCCGGAACCTGACCAGTCTCACGCTGCCATGCCTGAGTACGGGGAGTTGGCTCTGCTCTCCATCCAGGCTCCGCCAACCTGCCTTCTGGCCCCCCAAACCCAGTGGCCTCCTCTCCAAATCGCCCTGTGGCAGCCTCCTGCTGCCCAGCCGCCCATGCCGTGTGCCCCCCCAAAACATTTTTTTGGGGTTGCCTCTCGTCCGTCCGACGATGACACTGCTGACGCCGCTGCTCCTCTCTCGCCAGGGCCTTAATCCTAGCCCATGGCCCTTTGCCCCCGAGCATGTCCTCCCAGGACCACGATTTGTCCACCTGGGCCATCGCCAACCTCTCCATCTCCTTTCCCGGCGCTTCCTCCCATGTCCAGTCTGCCTGCTCCTGGACACGCTGCTTGGTCCTTGTATGGTGGGTTCTTCTGTCACGATCGTCGTAGGAAGTAGACCAAGGCGCAGCGTGATGAACGAACATGTTTATTTATCATTAGCGATAAACACGGACAGTAAACAAAAACAACAAACGACTCGTAACGTCCTAGGTAACATAGACCAACTGGAACAAGAACCCACAAACACAAAGGGAAAAACAGACAGTTTAAATATGGCTCCCAATCAGAGACAACCAGCCACAGCTGACACTCGTTGCCTCTGATTGGGAGTCACTCAGGCCAACATAGAAATAAACAAACTAGAACTCCCAACATAGAAATACACCACATAGAAAGAACACACCCTGGCTCAACATATAGAGTCCCAGAGCCAGGGTGTTACACTGTCACCCATACATACTGTCAATTTACATGTCACCTTTCAGAATCCATTCGTTAACCCCACTGAATGTAATACTTTTCCCTGTCACAAATACAGTCAATTTCTCAGTGTAAGGAATCAGTGATATTTGATCCCAAGTATCTATTAAAATGTTGTTTGAGACGTGGTCTCCTACATCTCCCTTATCATTCATATAATTCAAAAAAAGACTCCCAATCAAGACACATCAGACATTATCATTTTTCATTAAGTGGAATATACACCTATAACATAACAAACCCATAACCACTTTCCAGTAATCTAATAATTTCAACCTGCTGCATTGATTTTAGTAAAAATATAAATTGTTGTGCAATCAATCCAGAACCTATAAAAAGTTAGTACTGTCCCCTGTCCCCTAGTCAAAAATACATGCTTCTCTAGCTACCATGATTTGGTCCTTCCCACTAGTTCTAAGACTGCTGCCATTCATCTTAGCTGGTGCCATTTCTTTGCCAATTACCCTGTTGTGGTTGCCTAGGCCTCCACGGCTTGGTAGGACAATCCCTTCTCATATGTCCTGATTGATTGCACCCCCAGCAGACACCTGGTCTTCTTGGTCCACCATTCTGGTGTGTCTGATGCTGTGGTTGGTACCATTGATTCTTGGGTCCATTTTAATTATTCTTGTTCTGCCACTGTCCAGGGGATTGTTGTGTGTACACATTCACTACTGGTAAGGCAGGAGCTCTTTGGCCTTGCTGCTGAGGTGGTATCTGTTGACCTCCTTGGAGAACAGGAGCCATGGCGCCCTTTTCTGGCGGTGTCAGAGTCATCACTGGAGCTTGTGTTTTCTTTTTGTCCTTTCTTGTCAGCTCTTCCAACTGCAACTGTCCCAGTTTTCTCAGAATCTCTCTCCACTGCTTTGCCAATTTGCGTTCATCCCTCCTGTATTTCTCCATTGCGTGGATAATATGGTCGCAGAATTCCTTGCGTGATTCTGACGTTAGTCCCTCTGTCTCACTCTGTCCTTGATCAGAGTCAGCATACTGTCTAAGTTCTTCACCTTCCTCATCACTTGTATTCCCCCCATCTTTTTGCCCATCAAACTCTTGTTCATCTATCCCATAATTTTCCAGTTTCGTTAACATACCCCTCAGTCCTCCATAACAGTCTATATCTAAATGTGATTGTTCTCCTCTTCTTGGTGTGGAAACCTGTTGTTTCCCTTTTTCCTCTTCTATCTCTACATTCCCTGTTATTGAGACTAGACCTGTGACCTGAGAATACTGCCCCCCTTCTGTGTATGGTGGTGGTGTAGTTAAGCCAGCCTTTTTCGGTTCACTCTCCCTTTCCATTATTATCCTTCTAGCCTTGGCTATGCTGTCCCTCCAACTCTTTCCTTCCTCCCAGAATATTTTCAAGATTTCTCTCTTTCCCTCTCTTCTTCTTTCCAAAAAATGTGATTTTATCCCTTGCTTTTCTTTTAATATTCTTCTTATCCTTTGTTCCCTTGTCTCATCTCCCATTAAGATAAGACACTCGCTCCCATTTACATTACATTTACATTTACGTCATTTAGCAGACGCTCTTATCCAGAGCGACTTAAAAATGGGTACATTCACCTTTTAGCCAGTGGGATAACCACTTTACAATATGTTTTTTTTTGTTTTTTTTGGGGGGGGGGGGGGGGGGGGGGGGTAGAAGGATTACTTTATCCTATCCCAGGTATTCCTTAAAGAGGTGGGGTTTCAAGTGTCTCCGGAAGGTGGTGAGTGACTCCGCTGTCCTAGCGTCGTGAGGGAGCTTGTTCCACCATTGGGGTGCCAGAGCAGCGAAGAGTTTTGACTGGGCTGAGCGGGAACTGTGCTTCCGCAGAGGTAGGGGGGCCAGCAGGCCAGATGTGGATGAACGCAATGCCCTCGTTTCATGTTTCAGCATGATAATGGATGGCCCCATGTCGCTAGGATCTGTACACAATTCCTGTAAGCTGAAAATGTCCCAGTTCTTCCATTGCCTGGATAATCAGACATGTAACCCATTGAGCATGTTTGGGATGCTCAGGATCTACGTGTACAACAGCGTGTTCCAGTTCCCGACAAAATCCAGCAACTTCGCACAACCATTGAAGAGGAGTGGGACAACATTCCACAGGCCACAATCAACAGCCTGATCAATTCTATGCAAAGGAGATGTGTCGCGCTGCATGAGACAAATGGTGGTCACAACAGATACTGACTGGTTTTCTGATCCATGCTCCTACCTTCTTTTTTTTAAGGCATCTGTGACCAACAGATGCATATCTGTATTCCCAGTCATGTGAAATCCATAGATTAGGGCCTAATTTTATTATTTCAATTGACTGATTTCCTTATATGAACTGTAACTTAGTAAAATCTTTGAAAATGTTGCATGTTGCATTTATATTTTTGGTCAGTATGTACAGTGCCTTCGGAAAGCATCAGACGCCTTTACCCCTTCCACACTTTGTTACGTTACAGCCCCATTCCAAAACCGATTCAATTGATTTTTTATTCATCAATCTACACACAATACCCCACAATGACAAAGCAAAAACAGGTTGCTATAAACCTTTGCCAATTTATATAAAAAAATTATATATATATATATACAGCTCCCCTGTGCTTTCGTACTATACTCTTATTTTCCTTTGTTCCCTTATCTTATCCCAAACCTATAAAATAGCCCCCTCACTTTTCCTGTCCCTAGGTATTTTCCCAGTAGTCTATTCGTTCTAGGTAGCTAGACCACCCCCTATTCACCCCTAATCATATTCACGTTTCTATTTTCTTTAATCTAGGTTTTTGGTATCTAACTTCCTATACCTTCTTTTCCTGTCTTTCAGTATATCTATATCATACGTTATTATTTTTATGTTTCCTGACACTGTGTAATCCACTATTGTATCTCCACTTATCCTATACATAAATGCGGCTGGTTCTCGTTCTAATCTTCGTCTTGGCATTTATTCCCTAACTCATCCTTCTTTGTCTTTCTCTTTTACTTGTCTATATCTGGACAGCTAGTCCCTATCCTAAATTCTCCTACCTAGATTTCTATTATTACTCTCATCCTGGTCTCATTTCTGGATCAATGACACTGGTAATAGCTGTTTCGCATTAGCTTGTGCCTTTTCCGGATAATGTTATACAGTGGGGGAAAAAAGTATTTAGTCAGCCACCAATTGTGCAAGTTCTCCCACTTAAAAAGATGAGAGAGGCCTGTAATTTTCATCGTAGGTACACGTCAACTATGACAGACAAATTGAGGAAAAAAAATCCAGAAAATCACATTGTAGGATTTTTAATGAATTTATTTGCAAATTATGGTGGAAAATAAGTATTTGGTCACCGACAAACAAGCAAGATTTCTGGCTCTCACAGACCTGTAACTTCTTCTTTAAGAGGCTCCTCTGTCCTCCACTCGTTACCTGTATTAATGGCACCTGTTTGAACTTGTTATCAGTATAAAAGACACCTGTCCACAACCTCAAACAGTCACACTCCAAACTCCACTATGGCCAAGACCAAAGAGCTGTCAAAGGACACCAAAAGTTTATCAATAATTTGTTATATACCCTTTGTTGGCAATGATTCAGGTCAAACGTTTTCTGTAAGTCTTCACAAGGTTTTCACACACTGTTGCTGGTATTTTGGCCCATTCCTCCATGCAGATCTCCTCTAGAGCAGTGATGTTTTGGGGCTGTTGCTGGGCAACACGGACTTTCAACTCCCTCCAAAGATTTTCTTTGGGGTTGAGATCTGGAGACTGGTTAGGCCACTCCAGGACCTTGAAATGCTTCTTACGAAGCCACTCCTTCGTTGCCCGGGCGGTGTGTTTGGGATCATTGTCATGCTGAAAGACCTAGCCACGTTTCATCTTCAATGCCCTTGCTGATGGAAGGAGGTATTCACTCAAAATCTCAAGATACATGGCCCCATTCATTCTTTCCTTTACACGGATCAGTCGTCCTGGTCTCTTTGCAGAAAAACAGCCCCAAAGCATGATGTTTACACCCCCATGCTTCACAGTAGGTATGGTGTTCTTTGGATGCAACTCAGCATTCTTTGTCCTCCAAACACAACGAGTTGAGTTTTTACCAAAAAGTTCTATTTTGGTTTAATCTGACCATATTACATTCTCCCAATCCTCTTCTGGATCATCCAAATGCACTCTAGCAAACTTTAGACGGGCCTGGACATGTACTGGCTTAAGCAGGGGGACACATCTGGCACTGCAGGATTTGAGTTCCTGGCGGCGTAGTGTGTTACTGATGGTAGGCTTTGTTACTTTGGTTCCAGCTCTCTGCAGGTCATTCACTAGGTCCCCCCGTGTGGTTCTGGGATTTTTGCTCACCGGTCTTGTGATCATTTTGACCCCACAGGGTGAGATCTTGCGTGGAGCCCCAGATCGAGGGAGATTATCAGTGGTCTTGTATGTCTTCCATTTCCTAATAATTGCTCCCACAGTTGATTTCTTCAAACCAAGCTGCTTACCTATTGCAGATTCAGTCTTCCCAGCCTGGTGCAGGTCTACAATTTTGTTTCTGGTGTCCTTTGACAGCTCTTTGGTCTTGGCCATAGTGGAGTTTGGAGTGTGACTGTTTGAGGTTGTGGACAGGTGTCCTTTATACTGATAACAAGTTCAAAGAGGTGCCATTAATACAGGTAACAAGTGGAGGACAGAGGAGCCTCTTAAAGAAGAAGTTACAGGTCTGTGAGAGCCAGAAATGTTGCGTGTTTGTAGGTGACCAAATACTTATTTTCCACCATAATTTGCAAATAAACTCATAAAAAATCCTACAATGTGATTTTCTGGATTTTTTTTTCTCAATTTGTCTGTCATAGTTGACGTGTACCTATGATGAAAATTACAGGCCTCTCTCGTCTTTTTAAGTGGGAGAACTTGCACAATTGGTGGCTGACTAAATACCTTTTTGCCCCATTGTATCTTTCAAGGGCTGATGTAAGTGTGGTGTGGAAGTCAGGCGCAGGACACCGAAGCTTAGTCCAACAAAGTTTACTAGTTAACCACTAGGCAAAAATACAATAAACGGCCTCAAAAACACACAGAGGCGAGCGATTACGCAAACTGTGCGTAAACTCCAAAACAACAAACAGAGCAAACACGCAGCACTAACTGACATGCGAAAACAACACACAACCTAACCAATACAAAACAGGCAACTTATAGAACACATAATCAGACACAAACGGACACAGGTGCAATAGACAGACAAAAGCAATCAAACATAGAAACATTCAACGGTGGCAGCTAGTACTCCGGGGACGACGAACGCCGAAGCCTGCCCGAACAAGGAGGAGGAGCAGCCTCGGCAGAATCCGTGACAGTACCCCCCCCTTGACGCGCGGCTCCAGCCGTGCGCCGACCCCGGCCTCGGGGACGGCCAGGAGGACGCGGACCCGGGCGCGTGGGATGCCCACGGTGGAACTCAGTCAGGAGGGATGGATCTAGGATGTCCCTCCTAGGCACCCAGCACCGTTCCTCCGGACCGTACCCCTCCCACTCCACGAGATACTGGAGACCACTCATCCGGCGCCTCGAGTCCAAGATGGTCCGGACCCTGTACGCCGGGGCCCCCTCGATGTCCAAAGGGGGCGGAGGGGTCTCTCCTATCTCATCTTCTTGGAGTGGGCCAGCTACCACCGGCCTGAGAAGAGACACATGGAACGAGGGGTTAATATTCTTGTAATCAATAGGCAGTTGTAACCTGTAACACACCTCGTTCAATCTTCTCAGGACTTTAAAGGGCCCCACACACCGCCGACCCAGCTTCCGGCAGGGCAGGCGGAGGGGCAGGTTTCGAGTCGAGAGCCAGACTCGATCTCCCGGTGTGTATACCGGTCCCTCACTGCGGTGGCGATCGGCGCTCGCCTTTTGTCGACTGATGGCCCGCTGCAGATGGACATGTGCAGCGTCCCACGTCTCCTCCGAGCGCCGAATCCACTCATCCACTGCAGGGGCCTCGATCTGGCTCTCGTGCCATGGTGCCAGGACCGGCTGGTACCCTAAAACACACAGGAAAGGTGTTAAATTGGTGGAGGAGTGGCGGAGAGAGTTCTGGGCCATCTCTGCCCAGGGGATATACCTAGACCACTCCTCCGGCCGGCCCTGGCAATAGGACCTCAGAAACCTACCCACATCCTGGTTGACTCGTTCAACCTGCCCATTGCTCTCTGGGTGGTACCCCGAGGTAAGGCTCACCGAGACCCCCAAGCGTTCCATGAACGCCCCCCAGACTCTGGAGGTGAACTGGGGACCTCGGTCAGACACAATATCCTCGGGGACCCCATAGTGCCGGAACACGTGGGTAAATAGGGCCTCAGCGGTCTGTAGGGCAGTAGGGAGACCCGGCATTGGGAGGAGACGACAGGCCTTGGAAAACCGATCCACAACGACCAAAATGGTGGTATTCCCCTGGGAGGGGGGAAGGTCGGTCACAAAATCCACCGAGAGGTGGGACCATGGTCGTTGTGGAACGGGCAGGGGATGTAACTTTCCCCTGGGCAAATCTCTAGGTGCCTTATACTGGGCGCACACCGAGCAGGAGGAGACATAACCCTCACATCCCTAGCTAACGTTGGCCACCAGTATTTCACGCTAAGGCAGTGCACTGTCCGGCCAATACCTGGATGTCCAGAGGAGGGTGATGTATGAGCCCAATAAATAAGGCGGTCACGAACCTCGAGCGGAACGTACGTCCGCCCCACAGGACACTCAGGGGGAGTAGGGTCGGTACGCAGTGCCCGCTCGATCTCCGCATCGACCTCCCACACAACCGGAGCCACCAGACAAGACTCCGGCAGTATGGGAGTAGGCTCGATGGACCTCTCCTCTGTGTCATACCGCCGGGACAGGGCGTCTGCCTTACCATTCTGGGACCCTGGGATGTATGTGATCTTAAAAACAAACCGGGTCAGGAACATGTTCCACCTAGCCTGACGAGGGTTCAATCTCCTAGCTGCCCGGATGTACTCCAGGTTACGGTGGTCAGTCAGAATGAGGAAAGGGTGTTGAGCCCCCTCAAGCCAATGCCTCCACACCTTTAGGGCCTGGACTACAGCCAACAGCTCCCTGTCCCCTACGTCATAATTACGCTCCGCCGAGCTGAGCTTCTTAGAGTAGAACGCACAGGGGCGGAGCTTGGGTGGCGTGCCGGACCGTTGCGACAGGATTGCCCCAATACCGGCCTCGGACGCGTCTACCTCAACTTGAAATGGTAAAGCGGGGTCCGGATGCGCCAGCACCGGAGCCGAATTGAACAGGTTCTTCAGTCTAACAAATGCCCTGTCCGCTTCAGCTGACCACTGCAAACGCACCGGACCCCCCTTTAGCAGGGACGTAATGGGAGCTGCCACCTGTCCAAAGCCCCGGATAAACCTCCGGTAGTAATTAGCAAAACCCAAAAACTGCTGCACCTCTTTTACAGTGGTTGGAGTTTGCCAATTACGCACGGCCGACACACGGTCAACCTCTATCTTCACACCAGACGCGGACAATCGATAACCCAAAAAGGAGATGGACTCCTGGAAAAACAGGCATTTCTCTGCCTTAACATACAAGTCATGCTCCAACAGCCTCCTCAATACTCGGCGCACCAGGGCTACATGCTCGGCTCGGGTAGAAGAGTACACTAGGATGTCGTCAATGTATACTACCACACCCTGCCCATGCATGTCTCGGAAAATCTCGTCAACAAAGGATTGGAAGACTGAAGGAGCATTCATTAACCCGTATGGCATGACGAGATACTCGTAATGACCCGAGGTGGTGCTAAATGCTGTTTTCCATTCATCCCCCTCCCTAATGCGCACCAGATTGTACGCGCTCCTGAGATCCAACTTTGTGAAGAACCGCGCTCCGCGTAATGACTCCGTCATAGTCGCAATCAGAGGAAGAGGGTAACTGTACTTAACCGTGATCTGATTGAGACTACGGTAATCAATACACGGGCGCAAACCCCCGTCCTTCTTCTTCACAAAGAAGAAACTCGAGGAAACCGGGGAAGTGGAGGACCGGATGTATCCCTGTGCCAAGGACTCGGCTATGTAAGTCTCCATAGCCGCTGTCTCTTCTTGAGACAGGGGATACACACGGCTCCGCGGAAGTGCCGCTCCTGTTTGGAGATCTATCGCACAATCCCCCTGTCTATGAGGTGGTAGCCGTGTTGCCCTAGTTTTGCTGAACACAAGTGCTAAATCCTCATATTCAGGGGGAATGCGCATTGCGGGCACTTGGTTTGGACTCTCCATCGAGGTCGCCCCTAAGGAAACACCTAGACATTTCCCTACACACTGGGCAGACCACTCCATAAGAGCCCTCTGTTGCCACGCAATGGTAGGATCATGGGCGCTTAACCAGGGAAGCCCCAGCACCACGGGATACGCAGGAGAGTCGATCAGATAAAACTGAATGATCTCCTCATGACCCCCCTGCGTCATCATCTTAAGTGGTGCTGTGACTTCTCTGATCAACCCCGACCCCAGCGGCCGGCTGTCTAGGGCATGAACAGGAAAAGGGACTTCTACCGGCCGAAGGGGAATTCCTAGCCTATAACAAAATTCACGATCAACAAAATTCCCAGCTGCGCCTGAATCTACTAGCGCCTTATGCTGGGAATGAGGTGCCACCTGTGGAAATCTCACAGGTATACTCATGTGACCAACAGAGAGCTCTGGGTAAGTGGGGCGCCTACTCACCTGAAATGACTCCCCGGTGCGTGACCTGTTGTCCCCTCTCCCAGGAGACCCTCCCCAGCACCTAGCCGCAGTGTGTCCTCCACGGCCACAGTTGGTGCAGGGGACGGCCCCCCTCGGGTTCTCTCTCCTCCTCTCCCTAGCGCCAGCACCCCCGAGCTCCATGGGAATCGGCTCGGAGGTGCTGGAGGGTGGAATGGACGACCCCCACTCGGGACGTCCGCGGGTAGCCAGCAGGGTGTCGAGACGGATGGAAATGTCCACCAACTGGTCGAAGGATAGGTTGGTGTCCCTGCAGGCCAGCTCACGACGAACGTCCTCTCGTAGGCTACACCGGTAATGGTCGATGAGGGCCCTCTCATTCCACCCCGCATCCGCCGCTAGAGTCCGGAACTCCAGGGCGAACTCCTGTGCACTCCTCTTCCCCTGTCGAAGGTGGAACAGACGCTCCCCCGCCGCCTTCCCCTCAGGTGGATGATCGAACACAGCCCTGAAGCGGCGGGAGAACTCCGCGTAGGTGATGGTAGCGGCGTCTATTCCCCTCCATTCAGCGTTGGCCCACTCCAACGCCTTGCCGGATAGACAGGAGATGAGGGCGGAGACGCTCTCGTATCCCGAGGGCACCGGGTGTATGGTGGCCAGGTATAGTTCCACCTGCAGGAGGAACCCCTGACACCCGGCTACAGAACCATCATATGCCCTCGGGAGCGAGAGCTGAATGCCACTGGGTTCCGGTGCTGGGAGAGGAGGACTGGCCGATGGTGATGGTAAGGTGTGCGAAGGCGTGGGCACCTCTCCCGTAACCAACCGGCGTAGAGTGTTGGACACCTCGTTCATGGCGGCCCCAAGTTGCCGGATCATGGTGTCTTGGTCGCTGATCCGATCCTCCAGCGACTTGGGTGCCGCCGCTGCTCCTGCTGACTCCATAATGGTGTGTTGTTCTGTCAAGGGCTGATGTAAGTGTGGTGTGGAAGTCAGGCGCAGGACACCGAAGCTTAGTCCAACAAAGTTTACTAGTTAACCACTAGGCAAAAATACAATAAACGGCCTCAAAAACACACAGAGGCGAGCGATTACGCAAACTGTGCGTAAACTCCAAAACAACAAACAGAGCAAACACGCAGCACTAACTGACATGCGAAAACAACACACAACATAACCAATACAAAACAGGCAACTTATAGAACACATAATCAGACACAAACGGACACAGGTGCAATAGACAGACAAAAGCAATCAAACATAGAAACATTCAACGGTGGCAGCTAGTACTCCGGGGACGACGAACGCCGAAGCCTGCCCGAACAAGGAGGAGGAGCAGCCTCGGCAGAATCCGTGACAGTATCTCTGGACAGTCCATATTTGAAATGTGTAAATAAATCAAGTAAATTGTTATTGAGTTATATAATCTATATTCTTTTATCAAATGAAAATGTAGTTATTAAGTAAAGTTATTTAAAATGGCATATATTACGTTCATTTGCCATTTTAAGTTAAACATTTGAATGAAATAATACTACTTCTTATACTGGAATAAGTCTTTTTACATTCATCAGCCTTACTGTTTCCTGATAGGTCAATATTTCATTGGGGTCAGGAGTAGAGAATCTAGACCAAGCTGTCTGGTATCATAAGTTGTCTGGTATCATAATCACTTGACACGGTAACAACGACAGGTCAATTGACCTGCTGGTATTTCCTTTCGGGTTTTCCCATTGCAATCAGGCTTAGTTTAGCAGGCAGGTACATGTAATATCCCATTTGTACACTTTTAAGAAATCCAGCGGTAATGCATAGCACAGTGCTACATTCTGTCCGTTGGTTGAAATTGGCTTCCTATGTTTACCAATGACTGTCCCTTTTGTTTTCCACTTGCTTTAGAGCACTCCTGAACACATGATCGTACATAACCACCTGTCATGTTCAAAAACAAGGCTCTGGTTGACAGCTAAGGCTATGGCGTGTTTTATAGAAATTGTGGAGACACAGGTATTAACTACTTTGGTAATTCATCTGTACGCAGAGGTCTATGCATTAGTTAGCACCATGGAATGGTTTTACAGTGTTATTTATAGCACACTAAATGTGGGCTATTATGTGTAATTACGGTTGTAAACTCTATTAACGCAACCCATAAATTCCTACTTTTATTAGACTTCTGAACTTGAACTGCTGCAACAGGGGCGGCTATTTCATTTCTAGCGTGTCTGCAGCAAACATAGTGTCTGATACTAAACTCGGCTCTGCAGTGACGCCCACAACAATTTGTGGAACAATTCTTCACACCTTAATTTGTTGTTTTGAGAGTTGTTTTCCCTGGTGCTGAGGCAATTTATGCTTCCCTATAAAAGTCTGCTTCCCCTGCGAATCCATTTGTACATAATGCAGCATTGTCACATACTGTACAGTGCATTGCACTTTCTGGTGCTCCCTCTTCATTCTAAGTGATATTTCCACCAAACTAGTCCCAATCCTCTCCCCCAGCCCTTATAATATGGGTCTCTACTCTACTTTTGAGAAAGGTTAATTGAAACTCCATTGAAGTATCCTTGCAATGGCCCCATTTGTCTAATCATGAATTAACTCAAAATGACAATGAATTGCCCCCAATTGTCTTCCTCCACAATCCTCTATTCCAGCCTTCCCATGCGATTCCCCCTTTGAACAAGTCATCTATTTCTCCTTGTTTGTCTCTCCCTCATCCCACAGTAATATACTAAATTAATTCTGAAAACCAAACTCCCAGTGCGGTGATTGAACAAGAAGCAAAATAAGAAATTGGCCTTCCATTTGTCTGCCATCTAAGTTATTTACACAGCGTCGGCCTCGTTTTGTCACACAGGAGGACATTGCACTGTTATATTGTTATTATCCTCATCACTAGTCCTTTTTTTTTTGTCGCATTTTTGCCACTTTTTGATGCATTGACAATACGAGGTAGAAATGTATCAGTAGAAAACGATTTCCTGAATTGTTGCTATCATTTTTTCTCCCAAATGGAGCTATTGGGCCCAGTGCTGAGAAACACAATTGTCAGCACAGCTAGATTGCTTGCCTAATTGGCATCTCGCTTCCCCTGAGGTTAGTAGTCCACAAAGCTCAGATTGTAGGCCGATCGCTGGGGAGAGAGACGCCATCAATCCTCTGCTGACATTCATATTCACTATCATCACTGCTGCTGTTCTGTACACATAAACACACACACTACAGTCAATACGAGCTATCCAGTCATATCCTACTCCACATGAGCAGTGTTGATCGGTTTGTTTTGAAAGAGGGAAAGGTGTCTGGGAAAGCCAGATAAATGGCAATAAGGTAGACCAATAAGAAAGGTAGTAAGGTAGACCAAGATAACTACAGGCCTTTATCTATTCTGGGAGTCCTGTCCAAAGTCCTGGGGCCTCATTTATCAATATTGAATAGAAAGTATTCTAAAATACTACCTACAAACGGAATTTGGAATGTTCGTATGCATAGAAAAAGTCTGATTTATCAAACAATCCTTTGAGCGTCATACACACACAGGTAGGAGATAACCATGAACAAATATAAAATGTTCTCAGCCTCAGTGATCATGCACGACCTTGGCTATTTGCATTTCGAAATGCCCCTAATTAACCAAATACAGTATGGTCAAAATATATATTAACCATATATGGTTGAAAACGTGGGGAATAAAAATCATTTACTAAACCCTAAACTGCAACTAAATCGTGTAATAAATAATGTGGAAATTGAGCAAGTTGAGGTGACTAAACTGCTTCGAGTAACCCTGGATTGTAAACTGTCATGGTCAAAACATATTGATACAACAGTAGTTAAAAGGCAGGTCCTACAGGCCCTAGTTTTGTTGCACCCGGACTACTGTTCAGTCGTGTGGTCAGGTGCCACAAAAACTTGCAATTGGCTCAGATCAGGGCAGCACGGCTTGCCCTTGGATGTACACTGAGAGCTAATATGAATAATATGCATGTCAATCTCTCCTGGCTCAAAGTTGAGGAGAGATTGACTTCATCACTACTTGTATTTATGAGAGGTATTGACATGTTGAGTGTCACGGTTTCGGCCGAGGCTGCCTCTCTTCCTTGCTCGGGCAGGCTTCGGCGTTCGTCGTCTCCGGAATACTAGCTGCCACCGTTGTATGTTTCTATGTTCGTTTGGTTTTGTCTGGATTATGTACACCTGTTGTCGGTTAGCGTCATTAGTGTCCTATAAGTTCTCGTTGTGTTTGTCAGGTGTTGTGTGTGATTGTTTTCGCTGTCGTGTTGGTGCGGTACTATTTACAGTGCGCTATTGTAGCTTGCCTCCGTTGTGTAGGAGAGTATTTTTCGCACATGTTTAGTGCGCCCTTTTGTTTACGCCTGTGTGCGCATTTTCTCGCCTCCGGGCTGTTGGATCGTGTTTTGAGTGTGCATTACTAAAGTCTTTTGGACTTATCTTCTGCGTCCTGCGCCTGATTCCCACACCACACCCACCTACAGCACCCGCTGACAGAATCACACACCATTCAGAATGGAATAAGCAGGAGCCGCAGCAGCACAGGAGACTTTGGAGGATCGGGTCCGGGAGCAGAATGACCAGATCCTTCGGATCGGGACCGCCCTGCAGGATGTTATTAACACACTTCAACGCTGGGAGACCCGAGGGACACCCCCAACTCCACCTCCCCTGCCATCACCATCAGCCAGTCAGCCCATTCCCGCTCCGGAACCCAGGGGAATTCGACTCTCGCTCCCGAGGGCCTACGATGGGACCGCTGCCGGGTGTCAGGGCTTCCTTCTCCAGGTGGAGCTATACCTGGCCACCGTGCACCCGGCGCCCTCGGGACACGAGAGCGTGTCCGCCCTCATCTCCTGCCTTACCGGCAAGGCGTTGGAATGGGCCAACGCCGAGTGGAGGAGGATAGACGCTACCACCATCACATACGCTGAGTTCTCCCGCCACTTCAGGGCGGTGTTTGACCATCCACCGGAGGGGAAAGCGGCGGGGGAGCGTCTGTTCTGCCTCCGGCAGGGGAGGAGGAGCGCCCAGGAGTTCGCGTTAGAATTCCGTACTCTAGCGGCGGATGCAGGGTGGAATGAGCGGGCCCTCATCGATCACTACCGCTGTAGTCTACGAGAGGACGTCCGTCGGGAGCTGGCCTGTAGGGACACCAGTCTCTCTTTCGACCAGTTAGTCGACATGTCCATCAGGCTGGACACCCTGCTGGCTACCCGCGGACGTTCCGAGGGGGGTCCGTCCATTTCACCCTCCAGCGCCTCCGAGCCGAGCCCTATGGAGCTTGGGGGCGCTGGCGCTAGAGAGAGGAGGGGTCGGAGTACGAGGGGGCCCGTCTCCTGCACCAACTGTGGCCGTGGAGGACACACCGCTGCTGGGGATGGCCTCCTAGGGGAGAAGACGACAGGCCCCGCACTGGGGAGTCCTTCCAGGTGAGTAGGCGCCCCACTCACCCAGAGCTCTCTGTTGCGCACTTCTGTATACCTGTGCGTTTTCCACAGGTAGCACCTCATTCCCAGCATAAGGCGCTGGTAGATTCAGGCGCGGCTGGGAATTTTGTTGATAGGAAATTTTGTTTAGAATTAGGGATTCCCCTTCTTCCTGTTGACGTCCCATTCCCCGTTCATGCCCTAGATAGCCGTCCGTTGGGATCGGGCTTGATCAGGGAGGTCACGGCGCCACTTAGGATGTGTGCGCAGGGGGGTCATAAGGAGATGATCCAGCTATTTCTGATCGACTCGCCTGCGTATCCGGTGGTGCTGGGCATGCCCTGGTTGAGTATCCATAACCCGTCTATTTCGTGGCAGGAGAGGGCTCTGATGGAGTGGTCTGCCCAGTGTGTGGGTCGATGTTTAGGCGTTTCCGTAGGGGCTACCTCGGTGGAGAGTCCAAACCAGGTGCCCGCATTGCACGTTCCCCCTGAGTATGAGGATTTGGCTATTGTGTTCAGTAAGTCGAGGGCGACGCAGTTGCCTCCCCATAGGCAGGGAGATTGTGCGATAGACCTCCAGGCAGGAGCTGCGCTCCCACGGAGCCATGTGTATCCTCTGTCTCAGGAGGAGAAGAGAGCTATGGAGACTTACATAGACGAATCTCTGAGACAAGGATACATACGGCCATCCACTTCCCCTGCGTCCTCGAGTTTCTTTTTTGTGAAGAAAAAGGATGGAGGGTTACGCCCGTGCATTGATTACCGTGGTCTCAATCAGATCACGGTGAAGTACAGTTATCCACTTCCTCTGATTGCGACCATGACGGAGTCATTGCACGGGGCGCGTTTTTTCACTAAATTAGATCTCAGGAGCGCGTACAACTTGGTGCGCATTAGGGAGGGCGATGAATGGAAGACAGCCTTTAGTACCACCTCGGGCCATTACGAGTATCTTGTCATGCCATACGGGTTGATGAACGCTCCTTCAGTTTTCCAATCATTCGTGGATGAGATATTCAGGGACATGCAGGGGCAGGGGGTGGTCGTGTACATAGATGACATTCTCGTGTACTCGTCTACCCGAGTCGAGCATGTGGCTCTGGTGCGCCGAGTGTTGAGGAGGCTGTTGGAGCACGACCTGTATGTCAAGGCAGAGAAGTGTCTGTTTTTCCAGGAGTCAATCTCCTTTTTGGGTTATCAGTTGTCTGCGTCAGGGGTGAAGATGGAGGTTGACCGGGTGTCAGCCGTGCGTAATTGGCAAACGCCAACCACTGTGAAGGAGGTGCAGCAGTTTTTGGGGTTTGCGAATTACTACCGGAGGTTTATCCGGGGTTTTGGACAGGTGGCAGCTCCCATAACGTCTCTTTTGAAGGGGGGTCCGGTGCGTTTGCAGTGGTCAGCCGAGGCGGACAGCGCTTTTGGGAGGCTGAAGGACCTGTTTACCTCGGCTCCGGTGCTGGCGCATCCGGATCCCTCTTTACCATTTCAGGTAGAGGTGGACGCGTCAGAGGCCGGTATAGGAGCCGTGCTTTCGCAACGGTCCGGCACGCCACCTAAACTCCGCCCCTGTGCTTTTTATTCCAAAAAGCTCAGTCCGGCGGAGCGAAATTATGACGTAGGGGACAGGGAGCTGTTAGCCGTGGTACAGGCCCTAAAGGTGTGGAGGCACTGGCTTGAGGGGGCTCAACACCCTTTCCTCATTTTGACTGACCACCGTAACCTGGAGTACATCCAGTCAGCTAGGAGACTGAACCCTCGCCAGGCGCGGTGGAATATGTTTTTGACCCGGTTCGTATTTAAGATCACGTACATCCCTGGGTCACAGAACGGTAAGGCAGACGCACTGTCTCGGCGGTATGACACGGAGGAGAGGTCCGTGGAGCCCACTCCCATACTGCCGGAGTCTTGTCTGGTGGCACCGGTAGTGTGGGAGGTCGATGCTGAACTCGAGCGGGCGTTGCGCACCGACCCTAGTCCTCCTCAATGCCCGGAGGGTCGGACGTACGTTCCGCTCGAGGTTCGGGATCGATTGATCTATTGGGCTCACACGTCACCCTCCTCTGGACATCCTGGTATAGGCCGGACAGTGCACTGCCTTAGTGCTAAGTACTGGTGGCCCACGTTGGCGAGGGATGTGAGGGTTTATGTCTCCTCCTGCTCGGTGTGCGCCCAGTGTAAGGCGCCTAGACATCTGCCTAGGGGTAAGTTACTACCCCTGCCCGTTCCACAACGACCATGGTCTCACCTCTCGGTGGACTTCATCACTGACCTTCCTCCCTCACAGGGGAATACTACTATACTGGTCGTTGTGGACCGGTTCTCTAAGGCCTGTCGTTTGCTCCCTATGCCGGGCCTTCCTACTGCCCTACAGACCGCCGAAGCTCTATTCACCCATGTTTTCCGGCACTACGGGGTACCCGAGGATATTGTGTCTGATCGAGGTCCCCAATTCACCTCCAGAGTCTGGAGAGCCTTTATGGAGCGGTTGGGGGTCTCGGTGAGCCTCACCTCGGGTTACCACCCGGAGAGTAATGGGCAGGTGGAACGTGTGAACCAGGATGTGGGTAGGTTTCTTAGATCATACTGCCAGGACCGGCCGGAGGAGTGGGCACGGTACGTTCCCTGGGCAGAAATTGATTTGCATTTTAATGAGGGAAATAAGTATTTGAACCCCTCTCAATCAGAAAGATTTCTGGCTCCCAGGTGTCTTTTATACAGGTAACGAGCTGAGATTAGGAGCACACTCTTAAAGGGAGTGCTCCTAATCTCAGCTTGTTACCTGTATAAAAGACACCTGTCCACAGAAGCAATCAATCAATCAGATTCCAAACTCTCCACCATGGCCAAGACCAAAGAGCTCTCCAAGGATGTCAGGGACAAGATTGTAGACCTACACAAGGCTGGAATGGGCTACAAGACCATCACCCAGCAGCTTGGTGAGAAGGTGACAACAGTTGGTGCGATTATTCGCAAATGGAAGAAACACAAAATAACTGTCATTCTCCCTCGGCCTGGGGCTCCATGCAAGAAATCACCTCGTGGAGTTGCAATGATCATGAGAACGGTGAGGAATCAGCCCAGAACTACACGGGAGGATCTTGTCAATGATCTCAAGGCAGCTGGGACCATATTCACCAAGAAAACAATTGGTAACACACTACGCCGTGAATGACTGAAATCCTGCAGTGCCCGCAAGGTCCCCCTGCTCAAGAAAGCACATATACAAGCCCATCTGAAGTTTGCCAATGAACATCTGAATGATTCAGAGGAGAACTGGGTGAAAGTGTTGTGGTCAGATGAGACCAAAATGGAGCTCTTTGGCATCAACTCAACTCGCTGTGTTTGGAGGAGGAGGAATGCTGCCTATGACCCCAAGAACACCATCCCCACCGTCAAACATGGAGGTAGAAACATTATGCTTTGGGGGTGTTTTTCTGCTAAGGGGACAGGACAACTTCACTGCATCAAAGGGACGATGGACGGGGCCATGTACCATCAAATCTTGGGTGAGAACCTCCTTCCCTCAGCCAGGGCAATGACAATTGGTCGTGGATGGGTATTCCAGCATGACAATGACCCAAAACACACGGCCAAGGCAACAAAGGAGTGGCTCAAGAAGAAGCACATTAAGGTCCTGGAGTGGCCTAGCCAGTCTCCAGACCTTAATCCCATAGAAAATCTGTGGAGGGAGCTGAAGGTTCAAGTTGCCAAACGTCAGGCTCGAAACCTTAATGACATGGAGAAGATCTGCAAAGACGATTGGGACAAAATCCCTCCTGAGATGTGTGCAATCCTGGTGGCCAACTACAAGAAACGTCTGACCTCTGTGATTGCCAACAAGGGTTTTGCCACCAAGTACTGAGTCATGTTTTGCAGAGGGGTCAAATACTTATAAATTGATTTGCATTTTAATGAGGGAAATAACATTTTTGACATGCATTTTTCTGGATTTCTTTGTTGTTATTCTGTCTCTCACTGTTCAAATAAACCTACATTAAAATTATAGACTGATCATGTCTTTGTCAGTGGGCAAACATACAAAATCAGCAGGGGATCAAATACTTTCTTCCCTCACTGTAAACCCTCCTATTAGGCGGAGTCTCCTCCTTGCACATCTAGACAGCCAATACATCTCTGTTGTAGGCAGGAACTTACATGGTGTGTATAATAAAACTGTCCTTCTCACTTCATCTGACCTGACCTGGGCCCAAATTCCTCACTAATCCACAGTTATCCAACCTTATCAGTGACCGCAACCAAGTGATTGCCTTTTCCCTTACTCAGTAACTTTCCAGACCCCTAGTTCTTATCCACCCTCCATTGTCCCCACCATATACATTCTTTATACATGTAATCATTAACTTCTAGTATAGGAAGTATTTCAAGCTAGAATCTAACAATATAAAACATTTAGTTGGTAGCATTAATTTTGTATAATAATTTAAAACTAAAAACTCTAATTGTTGAATCAATCGTTGTTTTGTATATCAGTTCATAAACCAAGTGCCATGGGCTCGGAACATCGAATAAGTCTTCTTAGCTTTTTTGGAATCTGTGTGGTGCAGCTGTCAGCATTTTTGTCCCATATTTGAGTTTAACCATAATATTTGTTGTAGTATTTCTCTTGTCTTTTCAGGAGGCTGTTTGAGAAAGGGTTATACTTTGAACAAGGTTTCATTATCAATTAACTGGAAAGGAGAGGTTGTAATCCAGATTAAGGCAATTTTTGAACAAAGGATGAGCCTTTCTTTAAACCTTTTAAGGATCTGACCCTTCTTTTCAATTTTCACCAAAACTAACTGCTTGAGGCTCAGGACCTGAAGATACAATATGCATATTCTTGATATAATTTGAAAGGAAACACTTTGAAGTTTGTGGAAATGTGAATTTAATTTTCTATTATTATTTTTTGTTGCATCATCTTTGAAATGCAAGAGAAAAACCAGACAGTAATGTAGGATTATAGATGTAATTTAGATGTTGTCCACCAGATGGCAGCAGTGTGTGTGCAAAGTTTCAGACTGATCCAGATAATAATGACATCACTACACAATATTTTGTATCAAGTCTGCCAGGAGTTTTTCCAAATGTGCCGAATTGGTTTGAAGTACATAACTATAGAGAACATAAATAAATGCTATGGTAATACAAAATGTAAGTTGGCACACTCCCAGGAATGTCATAAATGATGGATCATTAGCTTCCCTACAGAAAATACACTAACCTTCACACATCTAGATGGCCAGGAGGGGTGGGTGTGGAGTCAGAGGTCAAACTGTAGAACCCAGTTCCTACATTTGAATGTAAAAATAGATTTTTCATAAAGACTACACTACATTTTATCTCTGGGACCCTCAGGATGACAAATCATACCAAGATTACTGAATGTAAGTACATTATTTACCTTCAGAGGTGAATATACCAAACCAGTTGCCGTGATAGAAGTGTTTTGTTGTTGTGCACTATCCTCAAACAATAGCATGGTATTTTTTAGCTGTAATAGCTACTGTAAATTGGACAGTGCAGTTAGATTAACACAAATGTAATCTTTCTGCACACATAAGACATGTCTATGTCCCGGAAAGTTGGCTGTGGTTTACAACACCATTCTAGTCACATATCGCATACTGAGCAACAACCGTCCCGTATAAGGGATACCGATCCCGTAGAGGTTAATAATCTACTGGAGAACCATTTTGGGTTTAAGTATAACTTTTGTATGATTGAAGCTTTTAGTGAGAGGTTCAATTAATATTTATTATACCATGGCATTGTTGAATATTTGTTTCTGATTGTCTTGAAGGGCTTTCTAGAGCGTGTATTATTTCCCTATAACTCACTGTATATTTGCACAGTAGAATTCAATAGGTATAGTTCATTCTTACATGTTCTATGTTTGAGCTGCTTTTGAAAACAATATTGGCATTGTTTAACTTGATTTTCATAATGGCAAGCTAGGACTGATGTTTTGGTTAGCTAAACTAGCAAGTCTGTTTGTTTGGTTACCATGACAACTACTGTAGCTATCTATTAAACTTGCTAGCTACTTCAGTGGATGTTCAACACATTTCTACCTGCAAATTAACACATTTCTAGTGGCAAATGTGTTAAATTATACCATGGTATAAAAGGGATAATCAACTCGGGGCTCTATGCGTTCTCTGGAAAATAATGCAACTCCATGGAAGGTCAGTTCCACTCTGCTAGCGCGTCGGGGAACACACCTTCCACATCATTCATTATTTTCCATAGAACGCATAGCCCCTTGTTGATTATCCTTTGTATAATTTCAGCCCCACAAACTCATATTCATTGTATAAACAGGCACATTTAACTTTGTCTGGCTTAGCATTCCAAATAAAGTGAAATATTTTTTGCTCATATGATTTAAAAAGCGAGTCGTCTGGAGTAGGCAGTGCCATAAGTAAAACAGTTATCTGTTATATGACTAAATATTTAATCAGTGTGATATTTCCATAAATAGACCTTTCCATGGTTGCAAGATCTTGTCTATTTTGCTTAACGTTCTATTGAAATTAGTTTTGGTAAGTTATTTTATATCTTTAGGGATATGAGTACCAATTATGTCTACTTGTTTGATCTGATCATAAGAGCATTTCAATGGCCATAACGAACAAATATATAGAAAAATTGACATCCTTGTTTATAACTCCTCTGGGCAGTTCAATACTTTCAGAAAAGTAACCATTATTTACTATTTTACATCTGGGGTTGCTTTACATAACTTTAACTCATTCTACAAGAGATTCCCCAAAATTAAAAAAGTCCAAGCATTTATATATCCATTTTAGTCATACTTTATCGGAAGGCCTATTCGAAGTCTGCTATGAAGACAAGGCCTGGTTTCTTTGATGTTTCATAGTGTTCTACTGCTTCAATTAATTGCCGTATGTTATCTCCAATGTATCGTCCATGTAAAAATCCGGTCTCATCAGGATGAATAACATCAGGTAAAACCTTTTTAACTCTTGTCACGACTCCCTCCGAAGCTGACACCTCTCCTTTTTCGGGCAGGCTTCGGCGTTCGTTGTCACCGGCCTTCTAGCCACTGCCGCTCCTCATCTCATAATTCCATTTGTTTTGTCTTGTTTATTACACACACCTGGTTCATATCCCCTCATCAGTACCTGTATAAGTGTTCCCTCTGCCCCCTTGTCGTTGTGTGTGATTGTTTATTGTGAGGAAAGTGAAGCTTGGTTGAGCTCCTTGTAATTTGTATCGCCAGGTTATTTTCCCTGTGTGCCTTGTTGGTTCCAGTGCGCCTGTTTTGCGCACTGGACTGTTTTGACGCATTACTACATAACTCTGTATTCCGGAATAAAACCTGTTATTCTGTGATTAACCCTCCTGTGCCTGACTCCTTCAAATCACCCATCACAGAATCACACATCCGCCATGGAGTCAGCAGGAGAGGAGCACATGCCTGGAGTCGTGGCACGGGTCCGGGAGCATTCAACGATGCTAGCCAGCTTGGTAGAAGCGATGGATCGGGTTCTCCAGGTTGTCCAACGCCTGGAGAGGAGAGGACCTGATCTGTCGGGACCAGCTGGGCAACTGGATCAAGCCACCCACACCCCAGCACCCAGAGGGATCCATATATCCCGACCACGGGATTTCGACGGGACAGCTGCTCTCTGCCAGGGATTCTTCCTACAACTGGAGTTATATTATTCGAACATGAGCCCGGCTCCATCGGAGCGGGAGAAGGTGTCCGTCCTCGTCTCCTACCTCTCGGGGAAAGCCCTTGAGTGGGCCAACGTGGTCTGGAGTGAAGGAGGAGCCGCGTTGGACAACTACGAGGAGTTCTCTCACCTCTTTTGGGCCGTCTTCGATCACCCACCTGAAGGTAGAGAGGAGGGCGAGAGGCTGGTCCACCTGAGCCAGGGGACGAGGACTGCGCAGGACTTCGCCCTGGAGTTTCGGACTCTAGTGGCTGGGTCCGGGTGGAACGAGCGGGCCCTCATCGACCACTTCTGGTGCCATCTACGAGAGGACGTCCGAAGGGAGCTTGCCTGCCAGGACACCATGTTGTCCTTCAATCAACTGGTGGTCATGGCCATCCGGTTGGACAACCTGCTGGCTGCTAGAGGACGTCCTGGAAGTGGCCTGCCCGTTCCACCCCCCCCCCCCCCAACCCGGATCACGAGCTGATGGAGCTTGGTGGAGCGGCGATCCGAGATAGCAGAGGACGACAGCGCCAGAGTCACTCTAGTGGCACGAGAGGACATTCTCCTGCACGTTCTTTTGGGTCTGGTGGCGGCAGACAGGGCACTCTCGCGTCACCCCAGGTATCGAACACCCACACTCATTCAGAGCCCTCTGCTGTGCACTGTACCCTACCCATCCACTTTCCTGATTACACAGTAGTTCCCCAGTGTAAGACGCTGGTCAATTCAGGCGCAGCTGGTGGCACAGCTGGTGGTCCTCTGTAGCTCAGCTGGTAGAGCACGGCGCTTGTAACGCCAAGGTAGTGGGTTCGATCCCTGGGACCACCCACACACAAAGAAAAAATAAATAATAATAATAATTTATGCACGCATAAATAATGGGTAAAAGCGTCTGCTAAATGGCATATTATATTATTATTATATTTATGGACAGGTCATTTGCACATTGTTTAGGCATTACATTGGTTACCCTATCCATTCCACTCCCATCAGAGCACTTGACAGCCGACCACTAGGGTCGTTAGGGAAGTTACAGCACCATTCACTATTGTTACGCACAAGACTTATAGAGAGAAAGTCACCTTTTTTATTATTGAGTCTTATGATTTCCCTGTTGTGTTAGGTCTTCTCTGGTTAGCACTACACAACCCCACCTTTTCACGGCATGGTCGCAAGAGTGTCAGTGTAGGTGACTAGGTGTTTCCGTTGGTGCAACCACAGTGGAAAGTCCAGACACATTCACCCCGAACACCTCGATTTGGCACACACGTTTTCCAAAACGCAGGCGACCAAATTACCACCTCATCACTTCGCCAGCCTCCCCTAGTTTCTTTTTTGTGAAGAAGAAAGACGGAGGTCTGTGCCCTTGCATTGATTACCGAGCACTGAAAAAGGGGACAATATGTTATAGTTATCCTCTACCCCTCATTCCATCTGTGATCGAGTCAATACATTATAGGTATCCTCTACCCCTCATTCCATCTGTGATCGAGTCAATGCATGGGGCAAGCTTCTTCACAAAATGTGATCTCCGGAGTGCGTACAACCTGGTGCGCGTCCAAGAGGGGGACGAGTGGAAGACAGCATTCAGCACAACCACGGACCATTATGAATACTTGGTTATGTCGTACGGTTTGATGAATACCTCATCAGTCTTCCAGTCCTTTGTGAACTATGTGTTTCGGGACATACTTGGTCGCGGTGTAGTGGTCTACATTGCTGACATTCTGGTGTATTCTGCTACGCACGCTGAGCATGTGTCCCTGGTTCGCAAAGTGCTGGCCCGACTGTTGGAACATGACCTTCATGCCAAGGCAGAAAAGTGTCTGTTTTCCAGCAGTCCGTCTCCTTCCTCGGATACCGCATTACCACCTCAGGTGTGGAGATGGATGGAGATCGCATTTCAGTCGTGCGTAATTGACCAACTCCAACCACGGTTAAGGAGGTGCAGCGCTTTATTGGCTTTGCCAACTACTATTGGAGGTTTATCCGGGGCTTTGGGAAAGTCGCAGCTCCCATCACATCTCTGTTGAAGGGTGGGCCGAACCCGGCTCCGCTGGTCTGCTGAGGCTGACAGGGCCTTCAGTAACCTGAGGGTTCTGTTCACCTCAGCCCCGGTAGTGGCCCATCCCGATCCATCACTACAGTTTGTAGTGGAGGTGGATGCGTCCGAGGTAGGGATAAGCGCTGTCCTATCTCAACACTCGGGCACGCCACCCAAGCTCTGCCCCTGTGCCTTCTTCTCCAAGAAGCTTAGCCCGGCGGAGCAGAACTACGACATTGGTGATCGGGAACTGGGCTGTTGTCCGAGCCCTGACCGTGTGAAGGCATTGGCTCGAGGGGGCGAAACACCCTTTCCTCGTCTGGACGGACCACTGTAACCTGGAGTACATCCGGGCAGTGAGGAGGCTGAACCCTCGCCAGGCCAGGTGGGCCCTATTCTTCACCCGGTTTGATTTTACTCTATCATACATCCCAGGTACGAAGAACGTGAAGGCAGATGCACTGTCATGGCTGTATGACACAGAGGAGAGGCACATAGACAACACCCCCATACTCACGGCCTCCTGTATTGTGGCGCCGGTAGTATGGACGTGGACATAGAGCGGGCATTACGCACAGAGCCATCTCCACCTCAGTGTCCAGCTGAGCTGCAGTATGTGCCGTCTCTTGTCTGTGACCATCTGATCTATTGGGCACAAACGTCCCCCTCCTCTGGTCACCCAGGTATCGGTCGTTCAGTGCGCTGCCTGACCGGAAAGAACTGGTGGCCTACCTTGGCTAAGGACGTGAGGGTGTATGTCTCCTCCTGCTCGGTGTGCGCCCAGAGTAAGGCACCAAAGCACCTCCCAGCTGGTAACTTACAGCCCTTACCAGTTTATTTACATTTACATTTAAGTCATTTAGCAGACGCTCTTATCCAGAGCGACTTACAAATTGGTGCATTCAATTTAGGATAGCCAGTGGGACAACCACATCTCGATCACAATAAGTATATTTCTTTAAACAAGTCAGTGCTAGCAGGTGAAATAAGTCAGGTGTTAGTTTAGACAAAAGACAGTGGTAGTAAAGGGGGGGGGGGGGGGGGGGTAGAAGGATTACTATTATACTATTCCAGGTATTCCTTTAAGAGGTAGGGTTTCAAGTGTCTCCGGAAGGTGGTCAGTGACTCCACTGTCCTGGCGTCGTGGGGAGCTTGTTCCACCATTGGGGTGCCAGAGCAGCGAATAGCTTTGACTGGGCTGAGCGGGAACTGTGCTTCCGTAGAGGTAGGGGGGCTAGCAGGCCAGAGGTGGATGAACGTAGTGCCCTCGTTTGGGTGTAGGGTCTGATCAGAGCCTGAAGGTAAGGAGGTGCCGTTCCCCTCACAGCTCCGTAGGCAAGCACCATGGTTTTGTAGTATATGCCAGCTTCAACTGGAAGCCAGTGGAGTGTGCGGAGTAGCGGGGTGACGTGAGAGAACTTGGGAAGGTTGAACACCAGACAGGCTGCAGCCTTCAGGATAAGTTGCAGGGGTTTAATGGTACAGGCAGGGAGCCCAGCCAACAGGGAGTTGCAGTAATCCAGACGGGATATGACAAGTGCCTGGATTAGGACCTGTGCTGCTTTCTGTGTAAGGTAGGGTCGTACTCTACGAATGTTGTAGAGCATGAACCTGCAGGATCGGGTCACTGCTTTGATGTTAGCAGAGAACGACAGGGTGTTGTCCAGGGTCACGCCAAGGTTCTTTGCACTCTGGGAGGAGGACATAATGGAGTTGTCCACCGTGACGGCGAGATCATGGAGCGGGCAGTCCTTCCCCGGGAGGAAGAGCAGCTCCGTCTTGTTGAGGTTCAGCTTGAGGTGGTGATCCGACATCCACACTGATATGTCTGCCAGACATGCAGAGATGCGATTCGCCACCTAGTTATCAGAAGGGGGAAAGGAGAAAATGAATTGTGTGTCGTCTGCGTAGCAATGATAGGAGAGACCATTTGAGGATATGACAGAGCCAAGTGTCTTGGTGTATAGAGAAAATAGGAGAGGGCCTAGAACTGAGCCCTGGGGGACACCAGTGGTGAGAACACATGGTGCGGAGACAGATTCTCGCCACGCCACCTGGTAGGAGCGACCTGTCAGGTAGGACGCAATCCAAGAGTGAGCAGCGCCGGAGATGCCCAACTCGGAGAGGGTGGAGAGGAGGATCTGATGGTTCACAGTATCAAAGGCAGCAGATAGGTCTAGAACGATAAGAGCAGAGGAGAGAGAGTTATCTTTGGCAGTGTGGAGAGCCTCCGTGACACAGAGAAGAGCAGTCTCAGTTGAATGACCAGTCTTGAAACCTGACTGGTTAGGATCAAGAAGGTCATTGTGAGAGAGATAGCAGGAGAGTTGGTTAGAGACGGCACGCTCAAGAGTTTTGGGGAAAAAAGAAGGAAGGGATACTGGTCTGTAGTTGTTGACAGTTCCACAACGGCCATGGTCCCACCTGTGTATTGACTTTCTCACTGATCTTCCCCTCTCTCAGGGTAACACCACCATCCTGGTCATTGTGGACCGCTTTTCAAAAGCCTGCCGCCTCCTTCCTCTGCCCGGTCTCCCCACGGCCCTGCAGACTGCGGAGGCCCTGTTTACTCACGTCTTCCGGCACTACGGGGTGCCAGAGGACACAGTGCCTGACCTATGTGGAGTGGTCAGTGTTCTTGCTATGGGCAGAATATGCCCAGAACTCTCTCCGCCATTCCTCCACTAACCTATCGGCCTTTCAATGTGTTTTAGGTTATCAGCCGGTTCTGGCACTGTGGCATCAGAGCCAGACCAAAGCTCCTGCGGTGGATGACTGATTTTGGCGCACAGAGGAGATGTGGAACGCTGCTCACGTCCACCTCCAGCGCGCTGTGCGTCGCCAGAAGGCCAACGCTGACCGCCACCACAGTAAGGCCCCGGTCTTGGTACCGGGTGATCGGGTCTGGCTCTCGACCCAGAATCTGCCCCTCCGCCTGCCCTGCCGGAAGCTGAGCCCGCAGTTTATGGGTCCGTTCAAAGTCCTTAGGAGGATAAACGAGGTTACATATAGGTTATTACTCCCTCCAGATGACTGTATTAATCCCTCGTTCCATGTGTCTCTCCTCAGGCCGGTGGTGGCTGGTCCGCTCCAGGAGTCTGAGGTGCGGGAGGTTCCTCCACCCCCTCTGTACATCAAGGGGGCCCCGGCGTACTCCGTCCGTTCCATCCTGGATTCAAGGCGTCGGGTGGGCGGCCTTCAGTACCTCGTGGAGTGGGAGGGATACGGTCCGGAAGAGCGGTGCTGGGTTCTGGTGAGGGATATCCTCGATCCCTCCCTATTGTTGGTTCCAGTGCGCCTGTTTTGCACACTGGACTGTTTTGACTCATTACTGCGTAACTCTGTATTCCGGAATAAATCCTGTTATTCTGTGATTTACCATCCTGCGCCTGACTCTTTCAAATCACCCATCACAATTCATTTCAATATGCATTTTGCCAGGAGTTTTGCATCACAACATTGAAGTGTAAGGGGCCTCCAGTATTTTTAATGGATTGGATCTTTATAATTACCATCTGTGTCCTGTTTATGTAATAGTGAAATCAGGCCTCCTTACAGAGTATCTGATAGTCTACCATTTTTAGTAGTTAAATGGATCTTTGCGTACATCCAAAAGGTTTGATTTACCTCTACTGGTATGCCATCAAGCCACGGGGGTTTTCCGGACTAAAATGATTTAATTGCCTCACACAAATTTGGCCTTCACACAAATTGTTAATTTTAAATTGTTATTATTAGGGAAAAAATCTTTACAGAAAGCATAATTTACAGACCTAGAGGAGACTGAAAAAAAAAACATATGCCAAAGATATTTTTCTTATTCTTTCAGAATATCATTATGTGAATAATGGATAACTCCATAATTTGTAACCAGTTTCTGGAAATATGTTTTAGCAGCATTTCTATTTAGAATATTCAGTAAATATTTGGTGCATTTTTCACTATTTTCATCCAGTTCGCTTCATTTTTTAAATAACTTACACTTGATCTACCTATACTGTTAGTTCCTCTTTCCTTTGTTAGTCTAATCTCTTTTGACCGAAACTGCTTTTGTTTTAAAGATGAATATTGAATCGAATGGCCTCTGAAAGTGCAATTATAAGTGTCCCACACAATAAGGGGATCTGCTGTACATACATTCCCAGTCAAAAGTTTGGACACACCTACTCATTCAAGGGTTTTTATTTATTTGTACTATTTTTTACATTGTAGAATAATAGTGAAGACATCAAAACCATGAAATAACAATTATGGAATCATGTAGTAAACAAAAAAGTGTTAAACAAATCAAAATATAATTTATATTTGAGATTCTTCAAATAGCCACCCTTTAGCTTGATGACAGCTTTGCACACTCTTGGTATTCTCTCAAACAGCTTCACCTGGAATGCTTTTTCAACAGTCTTGAAGAAGTTCCCACATATGCTGAGCACTTGTTGGCTGCTTTTCCTTCACTCTGCGGTCCGACTCATCCCAAACAATCTCAATTGGGTTGAGGTCGGGGGATTGTGGAGGCCATCTGATGCATCACTCCATAACTCTCCTTCTTGGTAAAATAGCCCTTACACAGCCTGGAGGTTGGAACCAAAAATGTCCAATTTGAAGAAATCAAATATCAAATATACTTTGATTAACACTTTTTGGTTACTACATGATTCCATGTGTGTTTATTCATAGTTTTGATGTCTTCACTATTATTCTACAATGTAAAAAATAGTAAAAATAAAGAAAAACCCTTGAATGAGTAGGTGTGTCCAAACTTTTGACTGGTAGTGTACATTATGTAGGAAAAAGTCAGAAGTTATTTTGTCTTGGCTAAGAACAGATTGTCCAGTGGGCTTTGATTAAATTTCCAATATCCCCGCCCACGTAGAAATTCTGTAAGAGTTAAGTGGATACTAATTAGATGGTGGTCCGATCACATTATTGCTCCTATCAACACTTTTAAAACTTTTGGTGCCAGCGAGAAGGACACTGTATATCATCACCCCTTTTGAATGTCGTTGCCCATGATAGAAATGCTTTTCTTGTACATACTCTTCTATAGTTGTAGAGTGGGTTTCCTGTAAATAAAAAATATTATATTCCTTCTCTTTTAGCCAAGTAAGGCGTGATCGTCTTTTTTATAATCTGCCAAACCATTAAAATTATAACAAGCTAAACATATTATTCCACTTACCGTAATGAGATAAGTTCCAGTAGACTTGCTACCCCCCAAAAAATGATGATGCCCAAGCTGTTATCCATTCTGAAACAGTACAAGAATCAATACCTGACTCTATCTAAGTAGCAGTACATTCATACAGTGCCTTCATAAAGTATTCATACCCCTTGACTTTCACATTTTGTTAGGTTACAGCCTGAATTGAAAGTAGATTCAAAATTGATTTTATTTCTCACACATCTACACACAATACCCCATAATGACGAAGTGAAAAAATGTTTAGACATTTTAGCAAATGTATTGAAAATGAAATACAGAAATATCTCATTTACATAATAAGTATTCACACCCCTGAGTCAATACATGTTAGAATCACCTTTGGCAGAGAATACAGCTGTGAGTCTTTCTGGATAAGTCTATACAGTGCCTTGCAAAAGTATTCATCCCCCTTGGCGTTTTTTCTATTTTGTTGCATTAGAACCTGTAATTTAAATGGATTTTTATTTGGATTTTATTTACACAAAATAGTCCAAATTGGTGAAGTGAAATGAAAAAAATAACTTGTTTCCAAAAATTATAAAAAATTAATAACGGAAAAGTGGTGCCTGCATATGTACTCACCCCCTTTGCTATGAAGCCCCTAAATAAGATCTGGTGCAACCAATTACCTTCAGAAGTCACATAATTAGTTAAATAAAGTCCACCTGTCCGCAATCTAAGTGTCACATGATCTCAGTATGTACAGTGAGGGAAAAAAGTATTTGATCCCCTGCTGACTTTGTACGTTTGCCCACTGACAAAGAAATGATCAGTCTATAATTTTAATGGTAGGTTTATTTGAACAGTGAGAGACAGAATAACAACAACACAATCCAGAAAAACGCATGTCAAAAATGTTATAAATTGATTTGCAGTTTAATGAGGGAAATAAGTATTTGACCCCTCTGCAAAACATGACTTAGTACTTGGTGGCAAAACCCTTGTTGGCAATTACAGAGGTCAGACGTTTCTTGTAGTTGACCACCAGGTTTGCTCACATCTCAGGAGGGATTTTGTCCCACTCCTCTTTGCAGATCTTCTCCAAGTCATTAAGGTTTCGAGGCTGACGTTTGGCAACTCGAACCTTCAGCTCCCTCCACAGATTTTCTATGGGATTAAGGTCTGGAGACTGGCTAGGCCACTCCAGGACCTTAATGTGCTTCTTTTTGAGTCACTCCTTAGTTGCGTTGGCCATGTGTTTTGGGTCATTGTCATGCTGGAATACCCATCCACAACCCATTTTCAATGACCTGGCTGAGGGAAGGAGGTTATCACCCAAGATTTGACGGTACATGGCCCCCTTCCATCGTCCCTTTGATGCGGTGAAGTTGGCCTGTCCCATTAGCAGAAAAACACCCACAAAGCATAATGTTTCCACCATGTTTGACGGTGGGGATGGTGTTCTTGGGGTCATAGGAAGCATTCCCCCTCCTCCAAACACGGCTAGTTGAGTTGATGCCAAAGAGCTCAACACTTTCACCCAGTTCTCCTCTGAATCATTCAGATGTTCATTGGCAAACTTCAGATGTGCATGTATATGTGCTTTCTTGAGCAGGGGGACCTTGCAGGCGCTGCAGGATTTCAGTCCTTCACGGCGTAGTGTGTTACCAATTGTTTTCTTGGTGAATATGGTCCCAGCTGCCTTGAGATCAATGACAAGATCCTCCCGTGTAGTTCTGGGCTGATTCATCACCGTTCTCATGATCATTGCAAATCCACGAGGTGAGATCTTGCATGGAGCCCCAGGCCGAGGGAGATTGACAGTTCTTTTGTGTTTCTTCCATTTGCGAATAATCGCACCAACTGTTGTCACCTTCTCACCAAGCTGCTTGGTGATGGTCTTGTAGCCCATTCCAGCCTTGTGTAGGTCTACAATCTTGTCCCTGACATCCTTGGAGAGCTCTTTGGTCTTGGCCATGGTGGAGAGTTTGGAATTTGATTGATTGATTGCTTCTGTGGACAGGTGTCTTTTATACATGTAACAAGCTGAGATTAGGAGCACTCCCTTTAAGAGTGTGCTCCTAATCTCAGCTCGTTACCTGTATAAAAGACACCTGGGAGCCAGAAATCTTTCTGATTGAGAGGGGGTCAAATACTTATTTCCCTCATTAAAATGCAAATCAATTTATAACATTTTTGACATGCGTTTTTCTGGATTTTGTTGTTGTTATTCTGTCTCTCACTGTTCAAATAAAACTACCATTAAAATGATAGACTGATAATTTCTTTGTCAGTGGGCAAACGTACAAAATCAGCAGGGGATCAAATACCTTTTCCCTCACTGTTTACACCTGTTCTGAAAAGCCCCAGAGTCTGCAACACCACTAAGCAAGGGGCACAACCAAGCAAGCGGCACCATGAAGACCAAGGAGCTCTCCAAACAGGTCAGGGACAAAGTTGTGGAGAAGTACAGATCAGGGTTAGGTTATAAAAAAATATCAGAAACTGTGACAATCCCACGGAGCACCATTAAATCCATTATTTAAAAATGGAAAGAACATGGCACCACAACAAACCTGCCAAGAGATGGCCACCCACCAAAACTCACGGACCAGGCAAGGAGGGCATTAATCAGAGAGGCAACAAAGAGACCAAAGATAACCCTGAAGAAGCTGCAAAGCTCCACAGTGGAGATTGGAGTATCTGTTCATAGGACCACTTTAAGCCGTACACTCCACAGAGCTGGGCTTTACAGAAGAGTGGCCAGAAAAAAGCCATTGCTTAAAGAAGAAAGTAAGCAAACACGTTTGGTGTTCGCCAAAAGCCATGTGGGAGACTCCCCAAACATATGGAAGAAGGTACTCTGGTCAGATGAGACAAAAATTGAGAATTTTGGCCATCAAGGAAAACACTATGTCTGGCATAAACCCAACACCTCTCATCACCGCGAGAACACCATCCCCACAGTGAAGCATGGTGGTGGCAGCATCATGTTGTGGGGATGTTTTTCATCGGCAGGGACTGGGAAACTGGTCAGAATTCAAGGAATGATGGATGGCACTAAATACAGGGAAACTCTTGAGGGAAACCTGTGTCAGTCTTCCAGATATTTGAGACTGATGAAACTGGATCTCATGAGGAACACCACAGCAATGGAAGACCCAGAGATACTTATGCTGCAGAGGATAAGTTCATTAGAGTTACCAGCCTCAGAAATTGCAGCCCAAATAAATGCTTCACAAAGTTCAAGTAACAGACACATCTCCACATCAACTGTTCAGAGGGGACTGTGTGAATCAGCCCTTCATGGTCGAATTGCTGCAAAGAAACCACTACTAAAGGACACCAATAAGAATAAGAGACCTGCTTGGGCCAAGAAACACGAGCAATGGACATTAGACTGGTGGAAATGTGTCCTTTGGTCTGGAGTCCAAATTTCAGATTTTTGGTTCCAACCGCTGTGTCTTTGTGAGACACAGACTTGGGTGAACAGATGATCTCCGCATGTGTAGGGTGTGGGGGTGCTTTGCTGCTGACACTGTCTGTGATTTATTTAGAATTCAAGGCACACTTAACCAGCATGGCTACCACAGCATTCTGCAGCGATATGCCATCCGATCTGGTTTGGGTTTGGTGGGACTATCATTTGTTTTTCAACAGGACAATGACCCAACACACCTCTAGGCTGTATAAGGGCTATTTTACCAAGAAGGAGAGTGATGGAGTGCTGCATCAAATGACCTGGCCTCCACAATCCCGTGACCTCAACCCAAATGAGATGGTTTGGGATGAGTCGGACCGCAGAGTGAAGGAAAAGCAGCCAACAAGTGCTCAGCATATGTGGGAACTCCTTCAATACTTTTGGAAAAGCATTCCAGGTGAAGCTGGTTGAGAGAATGCCAAGAGTGTGCAAAGCAGTCATAAATGCAAATGGTGGCTATTTGAAGAATCTGAAATATAAAATATATTTTGATTTGTTTAACACTTATTTGGTTACTACATGATTCCATATGTGATATTTCATAGTTTTGATGTCTTCACTATTATTCTATAATGTAGAAAATAGTAAAAATAAAGAAAAACCCTTGAATGAGTAGGTGTGTCCAAACTTTTGACTGGTACTGTTGTATGTGCTGAGCTGAGTATGAAAGTGAATTTATATTGACCTGTGGAGATTCTCACCTGAATAACTGATGTATTGCCGTACCTCATGAGTGGCGCCTGGTATAAGGCACTGCATCGCAGTGCTAGCTGTGCCACTAGAGATCTTGGTTCGAATCCAGGCTCTGTTGTAGCCGGCCGCGATCGGGAGACCCATGGGGCAGCGCACAATTGGCCCAGCGTCGTTCAGGGTAGAGGAGGGAATGGCCGGCAGGGATGTAGCTCAGTTGGTAGAGCATGGCATTTGCAACGCCAGGGTTGTGGGTTTGATTCCCACGGGGGGCCAGTATGAAACAAATAAATAATAATGTATGCACTCACTAACTGTAAGTCGCTCTAATTATTTGTGGCTTTGAGTTCATTTAGAAGCGATTGGGTTCTTTAAGTTTCAGAAAGAGAATATGGTAAATTGACTGTTGATTAAGACTATTGTTGATGTTGGATTGGTATAACGGTTAATGATAACTACTCATAGAGTTAATTCAAGGGGTCTCTTTATATCAAAACCCTTAATGGTGCCCTTAGGTTAATTTGGATAGGGTAACCAAATGTATTAAATAAATTAGATCAATTAATTATTCCAGTAATTTATCAGTAAATTATCTTGAATATCCATAGCCAAAGGCACCACATATTTCTCTGGTAGGCAGGGCCTACCTGGCACACCCTAACTAAAAGTAACCTCAAGAGTCAAGTCCAAACCTTTACACTGCGGGTTCGTGTCGAACGTCAAACTCTTCATTGAGACAATGCTGAAACAGCAATCCATGCAGCAGTAGTCAGTTACAATTTTATGTTTTGCAGATATCTAAATTAACGAAAGGTTAACCTGCATATTCAGCAGGCAATGGTGGGAAATAGGCTATTAGAATGCACAAGCCCCTTTTCCCCCACTCCTATCGATAAAATAAACATATTAAATCATACAAAGGTTTTACTGCACGTGAAGTTTGAAATGCATCCTGTCATTTTTTTAAAATGTTGTCTCTTTTTTTCTTTTTCTTTTCTTTTTTTCTTTTTTCTTTTTTGTCTTTTTTTTCTGGGGGATGGATCAGCTTAATGTTGCAGATAGATTGTATCTTTTATCAATGTAATTGTCTGCATCACTTCCAATCCCCCATGTTTTTTATATATATACTCCCCTTTATTACTTTTCAACCCCACCATTCTTTCCCTACTTGGAGTAAATTAGTGAACAATAATGTCCAGGCCTCTACTTCCGGTCAATACTTACTATCTACACCTTATGGACACAGTTAATTTCACAATCATTCTATTCAGAAAGATATATATATATATATATATATATATATATATATATATATATATATATATATCTTTCTGAATAGAATGATATGATGTCTTCACTATTATTCTATAATGTAGAAAATAGTAAAAATAAAGAAAAACCCTTGAATGAGTAGGTGTGTCCAAACTTTTGACTGGTACTGTTGTATGTGCTGAGCTGAGTATGAAAGTGAATTTATATTGACCTGTGGAGATTCTCACCTGAATAACTGATGTATTGCCGTACCTCATGAGTGCTCCTGAACTTCTTCTACTCTCAACCTCTCCGATCATTTTCATGATGTCCATCCGGTTTGCTTCTATATGCCATATCTTTCTAACTGTGCTCTTTCCCAAAAGCTCCCAACATACAACCTATATACTTATTATGGACACAGTATGCTTACATTATTAGCTATCTTTGTTATTATTTGTTGTTATTTGTTATTAGTCCCATCCTTCAACTCTATTCAATACCTCCCATCTCTTAACACCATCCATATAGGATTTCTATTTGCCATATATATTTCAACCGTACTGTGATGTTTTACAAAAGTTCTGAACCTTTCTATTCTCATTGCTTCTACAGATTGTGAATAAAACATATTTTTTTTTGCTAAAAGTATTATTATATAATTGATCGATTGACTGTGACTTTTCAGATCACCCAGTAATGCTATCTGCAAGGTTAGCTCCAGGTAAATAATGCATCCTGTCATTGCTAAATGTACAGTTTAATATGTATTTGAATATTACAGTTTTTTATGCAAAATAACATTTGATTAATAAAATATTTAATCAGTCATATTCCTCAAATATGGTCTGAAAAAGGGGTGTTGACGGACTCTTTACAAGAGTGAGGGAATCTAATTTGATTGGTCGTCGACTTGCGGCTCAAAAACATCAGGATAAAGTGTTGTCAACCTGCCCCGGAGAAGGTTAGAGCTGAAGCATTCATTGCCATAGAAATGTACCTGGTTAAAAGGTGAGCCACTTTCATGTCAATGGTTATCGCTAATTCCTCTATCCAGCTTCGTAGTACACCCATCTGGGCCATGTTCAGTACAAAAACGTTCTTGAACATTGCAGATAGAATACCACACATATAGCTGATGGGATTCCTTATTCTAGATGTCAGAGATCATTGTTTGTTCTACATAGATTATTTATATCTGAACATTCCAAAAAGTTGGTTCAGAATCAGTTCATTGTTACAAAATATTTATGATCTTCAACCCTCTGTTGCATTTGTGTCAATCTACCTGGTGGTATGGTAGTAGACAATTATCAGGTGAGGAGAAAATAAATGTTAGAATATCTTTAGACAGGTTTATAACCTTCAGGTATCCAATATACCATTGTCTCAATTATTTTCCTGGTGATTTTACTTGTAGCCCAGCACTAACACCTGATTAAGCCAAACAAGGGCTCTATAATTAGTTGAGGGGGGTGGTCAGTGGTAAAATGAGACCGCATTTGATGTTGGTTGGAGTAATAAAAAACAGATTTTGGACATCAATTTTCTGTCAAAAGGGCAATGAGTATATCTGCAATACAGGTCAAGGCACTAGTGTCCAAAAACCATTTGAACTCACCTGTTGAAAACACTAATTAATTATTTCACCTGGACATGTTTTGCTGACCTACTGTTGTTGTTTTTTTGCCTGATCACAGCAATGTGTTGTCTGTGGTCATTGGTGTTGCTGTTGTGCCTTAAAGGAACATTTCACAGCGTGTCTCCATGACTCCACAGCAAGTTGTTAGTGACCCTAGTTATCCAAATAGCCAGGACATTTTTTTATAAATCGAGCAAATAAGCGATAAAATAGTATTTTATCGAACCAGGAAGTAATTTGTTAGAATAATGAGATTACTACAACTTCCATGATGCTTTACGTCTGGAAGGCAGGTACTGTACGGGGAGGAGCGTCTAAGTTAAGCTAGATGGGCGTTAGATGGCCGCTAGCTCTGGATCTAAACAAACCAGGCAGAACTCGGTCGATCTAGTAACGATAGCAGACCTAATGATACACAACCGCAATGCGCATAAGCACCATATGAAATTATGTCGATATAAAAACATTAGCTAGCAGGCGTAAAACACTTACTAGGTCTGTTGTCATCTGCCCTCTTGGCCCAGCTGGTTTAGGCTGTCTTTTCCAGCCTTCTCTGCCCAGTCTCACTCGTTACAACAAACACTCTCTTTCTCTGTATCCATTACTGTCTGGGCAGTTTCCACATAGTCAGTGTTCGCGCAACCCTCCCCAGCTTTTGTTGCCGCTCGCATCTTTGTTGTTTTTGTTTGTTCACTCGTAGATTTGCATCAATATGGAGACTTTTTGCAATCGGAATGAGCTACTGAATATTTGGGACACATTGCCAACTGGTTTGTTCCCCCGAAATTACATTTTGAGAAAGGACACGACTAGCCGGGACTATGGAGCTTTACGCTGGAGAAGAAGGGGGAGACGCCGGGCTCTCATGCGCTTTAGGAGACCAGGCCTATACTCTACTGAATGTTATGTTTACTGTTCCGATATTGTATTCTGTTTGTATATTGTCTGTCAGTGGCAGCACCTTCTCACTAAGTAAAAATCCAGGTATGTGTTAATGTACTTGGCGAATAAAGGCGATTCTGATTTTGATCATTCAACAACACTTGATAAAAATTGTAATCGTCCAACTCTGCAGGGGGGTCATCGCTATAGGTTATCTGACAGTGGTAACAAGAAAAGCTCTGTCGTATCGCGTAAGTGCTGGCAATTATTGCTGATGAACAAAGGAGTCCGCTCATACTGAACCTGGATCATAAGGTTTATTCATATCACAAGCTTTCAGCATGAGTTACAGATGTCATGACACCTGGAGAACGGCGTCCCAGATTGCAATGGCCGTTCTGCCCTTTCTTTGTCTAGCCCCTACTTATAAACAATGCAAAAAGATGGGTGCTCCCTCTTCTGGCCAATCACCAGTCTCCCCTGGGGCGTCACCCCACAAACGCCACATTTGACCTAACATAAACAACATTCCATTTCTTCATGAAAAACATTTAACAAAGGCATAATCCTAATACACGACATTTACCCCCTTCGAGACTAACTAAAAGTCTCGAAACCAAACAGAATAGGATTATGACAAGTAACAATTTATCTTATTGAGTATCTTTAACATTAAACCAAAAAACATTCTCCTCTAGAGTGTAAATACCTTTCTATGAAATATGAATAACTGTTTATGAAGTGTGAATACATTACTATGAAATATGAACAAATCTTTATGAAGTGTGAATACATTACTATGAAATATGAACAAATCTTTATGGAGTGTGAGAGCGAAAAACCTGTCCGGCAACCTTCGTTCCAAATCCATCCATCAATCAAGACAGTAAAATTCTCTCACGGTCCCTCTGCCCCAGGCAACCACCTAGGTACTCCCGATAAACTCATAAACAATGTAAATGCATTTGAAACTATGATGCAATTAAATACACATGTAAGCCCCTGTAAACAAAATCCTATCCAAAAAATATCCACTCTAAGGCTGGTCAACCCATTGGACCCTACAGTGGACCTCTCCCTGCCTAGACTCCCTGTCCCTAAGCATCAACGAAATAAACAAAAACATCTAAGATCCCCACATGTATCCAATAACATCAAATATCATTCTACAAAAATTAATACCTAAGAATATGACACAATTATGTATTACACATGAAATATGTCTATATTTCATTGCAGACACTGGAATGTAGTCCACTACACTTCATCTCCCCGTAGTCTCGACTTCCAATGGATTGTTGATGATGGAATCGGAATCTCTCCACCCCTCCTTGTTTCATCTCCTCCAGTCATTGTCCTTTCATATTGTCCTTGTTTGAGTATTTCAATCTCTACATGTTCCCCCAAATGCTTCTGGAAGAAAATAAAAGACCAAACAGTATCTTTTGCAAAACAACACTTTCAAATTAAACATCAATATCAACTAAGAATATAAAAATGATATATAAATGATGCATGAATCAATATAAATGATAGAATAATGAACTAGGATAATTATTCATTCATACACTTCCCCCCTTTGATTCATAAAATCATACTAAAATCACCCTAATATTGAATTTTTTTTTTTGAAAAATGATCAAATAATCAAAAAGGATATTTATCATCCAGTCCCTCTTGTCCATCTTCATCCAGATCAGGAACAGTCAACAACGGCATCTGAGTGTTGTCTCCAGGCATCACTCTCCAACCTATCTCAATATCATAGCTTTCTCAAAGGTCAGTAACAAATTACAAACATCACACACAGTGCTATCAAAGCTGCTACTAAAATCTGAACCATCACTGCCCCTACTGGGCCTACCTGATCTTGCAACCAAGTCTTCGCTGACTTCCGCTCCTTCAGATCTACCAACTGCATCCCTTATATTCTTCAATGCATATATAACCCTAGTGATAATATCTGAACTATCTGGACTCAAAGTATAACTAATATTATCAATATGATCTTCCCAAATGTTACACCATACCATGGAAAAAGTCCCCCCTTCTCCCTTAGATTTATCCTTCAATGATAGGCTTGAAGACTATGACATGTAGCATGTCTCTTTTCACCCTATTTTCAAACCTAGATTCAGATTTATCTGTGTCCGGTGTTACCCCTCTTTTAATGGTAAAAGCCTCATATGGAAGCTTCAACGTTGACATGTAACAACATCCTGTCGATCAATAGGGTAAGAATATATATATTTCATCACCACAAACCCTCCAAATATCTCTAAAATTCCCCATAGTCACATTGTCAGGCAAAAGCTAATATTTTAACCATCAAAGTCCTGCTCTTCTTACTAACTGGAACATAAAAAGTAACATATTTCTCATTACTACCCTTAAGGTCATGCTTACCCAAAGTTATCATATAATCATCACAATCTGATATTCCCATGAACATACCCCTTACCATCATATGTTTTATTAGAACAAAAACAACTTTTAGCCCTCACTGGTTTCACCTCCAATACTTCAGGGTTCGCTGTTACCTGATTTTACTTCCCATCTAACAAATTCCCATAGGGTAATTCATTTAACCAAGAACACCTAAACCTAGGCTTAAACAAATGTTTTGACAACGACATTATTTTATCTGTTACTGATTGTTGTTGATGATACAACAGTCATGACAAAGCATAAGATTGACACATACTTGATAGAGGTCGAGCGACCGTCTCTAACATGTTTGGTGCTGGAATTCTCAACAGACATGGACCCTCAAGATTCCTCCCTGATCTTACAGAATTAGTTAACTGCTGGAACCAAAGATTCCTACCTGCCCCTCCATCTTTAACTTTCACAACAGAAGAATCAAACCACATGCATATAGTTTCTCTCTTCCCTAACGAGCGGTACTGATCAGATACCTCTCCTTGTCTGTCATTAAAATCAAAGACCTCATCCTGTACCTCCATGATAGTATCCTTCACTATTTCAGATGAATCTATATTCTCTCTACCACTATCTGCTCTCCTTTTTTAACCCTATTCGTACTATCATTGACAGCACTCTCTATCCGTACCATTTCAGAAAAGTTGTTGTTTGTGTCTGTGTCATACTAATCCCTTTCCAAAGTTACCATTAAAGTAGTTGATTTAGTTGATGTATTAACCTTAATTATTTCTAGTGGGAAAGTTACCGATATCCTCTGTGTATTATCTACTGTTGGAGTGACTACTGTAATCTACTCCTCCTGAACTCCTTTGGTGACTGTGGAAACTTCAACAGACTTCAAATCTTCCATCATAAGCGTTACTTTATGAATTACATAGCCTTTTAACCAACAATTCTTAACCAGAACAAATTTTAATGCTTGCACTAGATAAGTACACATATATTCTCCCTGATCTTTCTCTGTAACATTACGCAAAATGAATGAACAATCACTCATAACCCTCTTCCACTTCATATTGTTTTACAAACTATACCTCCTTTGACTAGGTGCAACAGCTTCTACTCCTGGTCCTGATAACAATAATTCTTCTCCATAATTATCTCTCCATGTGGGAGGAACGTCCCCATCCTAACCCTAATAAGTCTTTTTCCCCCTAAAATTGGTGCTGGAGCTATTGGTTCCCTTATAATCAAATGCGATATATTTATGGCTTTAATAACTATCAATGTTGAAAGAGTTAAATTGCTTCTCACTGTTGTTATAATAGACTGAAGTGTTGATGTCATTGTTGTTACTTCTAGTTTCCCCAAAGCTTTGAACTCTTTGCTTGTACTTCCATCTATCACCACTAGTGTCACTTTTTCCAACTCTCAGTCCTACCTCTAATCCCTGACTTTCAAACTTTTGATTATAAAAAATACACCTATAATTACCTTGATCTTCCTACTCTAAAATGTCCTTCACCACTGTTCTCTCTCTCTTACTACTAACTTTGAAACTTAGCTTACTGTCTTAGAGTTCCTTCAACCTAGTTCTCCTAACTTACTTTAATATAATCTTTTCTCCTAACCTTTAAAAACCTTTTCCACTGATTTATTCACGAAATCCCTTTACCACCAATTTTTAGGAGATGTGATGACTTCTTTACACACAGACTTGGCAAACGACTAAACACCTTTTAGCCTAGCCTGAAATCTCTTGGTGTAAGAATGTAACCCAGAATAACAGTCACCCCTTTTAACTTTATTTTTCCAGACAGATTGTCTAATAGGCAGTCTAATAGATTATCATCCTTCCTATTATATTATCTTTTTAAGCAAATATGATTCCCAAAAACCCTACTTTTTAACATCTTCTACCAGACAGCCGTTTAGTGTACCTCTTATTGTACAATTCAATTTAAACAATGCATCTCTTCCCAACACTGCAATAGGTATATGTTCTAATATTAGTATGTCTATTTTAATTTCTCTTTGATTTTTATAGCAGAGCTCAATTGGTTCCCTAAGAGTAATTAACTGTTTTACTACCTTAAATCCCTATCCTAATTAGTTAATTTTACATAGTGAGATGTTTAACCTCTTTAGGCTGAAAACAGATAAAAGCTTTTCCCTATTCACCATTATTTCTCATAGTCCTCTGTTTTTCACTTCAATTGTTAGATATTTTCTTCCTAATTGGTGCTATCAGCTGACACCCCCCTTTCGGATCTTCTAGGCACCTCTAGAATCCTTAGGGTTCACCTGGAGAACAGGTGATCTTGACTTGCTCCTTTATCTTCCTTAGAAATGTTCTCTGTTGTTTCCTCCTGACGCATTGCAGTCACCGGTAAAGTAACCAACCTGTCCACAATTATAACAGTCTTCTGAAAGTTGCTGGAAGTGTAGCTGAAATCTTCCTCCTCCTTCTATTTCTTCTCGTCCTCTTCCTCTCCAATTCTGTGTCTGTCCAGAAACTGGCTGTGGATATGGAACACCTGGTACCGCCCTTGGTGGCTGGTACAATTGCATTTGATATTGTTCAGTTGAAGCTGTAACAGTGATTGTTGATTTGGTTCACTCTGATTCTTCATAACCAAAGCTTCTCTTCTCCTTCTCCACCAGTTGTATGATTGAGTTCTCTGAGAGTTTCTTGATCCTGTTCTTTCTTGCTGTTGACATATCAGGATTCTTCAAAAGCTTATATTCTAAGTTCTGTCCTCGAAATATCATCTTCCATCATCTTCTTACTATTGGCCTTTTTCCTCCTCAATGTATTCTTCTCCTCCAATTCTTGGGATCCTTTTCTCAGCAGTTTCTCCTTCTGTATCTTCTCTTCTTGAGTTGTTCATCCAGTTGTGTTACTTCTTCTAAACTAGTCGCTTTATCCAGGCATGATAAGCATCGGTCTATATCTTCTTCTATTTCTTCTGTGCCAGTCCTTGTAGGACAAACTCCTTTTGAATACACAGCACCTTTAGTCTCCTCTTTATCGCTGTCTTCATCTGAACTCGAATCTCTTGTATCCTTCTTCCTTCAACTTCCATCAGAGATCAAATCTCTAGTATCCTTCTTTCCTCTCTTGCCAACTTCCTTCTGATCACAGAGTCATATCCACCCATGATCTCTTCTCAATCACTCTGATCTTCATCTTCATCATCTTCTTCAAGTTCCATCTTCCTTAACCTCACTCTTCTCTTCCAGACATCTCATTTTCTTCCTTCTGGAGTTTTGGATTCATCTTTATCTTCGTTTCTGCTTGTCCTCTATCTATTATTTATCTTCATCTCTGATGCAACAATCACCCTCCTGGATGATCCCTGGAAGCTGAGGATAAACATCCCTAAGCTCTACTTCCTTCTCATAAGGTGGGTGTCTTTTCGCTGAATCCGTATGTGAGAAAGGTGTACTAACTTCTGCCATTAGTTTTCCTGTCACCTTCTCTATACCTTTGTTTATCTTATCGCAGGAATCTTTTATCAGTTTTTGTTTGAGAATGAAGGGCAACTTTTGTTTCATTTGCCGGATAACCTAGCAATACTCTTAACTAAAGGATTACCATTTTGTACTATATCAACCGATGTAATGACTTTCATAGCCTTGATGTCGTTTTCCCCCATTGTAACAACCCTTTTATATCCCTTTATTGTGAATTATTTTATTTTAGACTATATAGCCTATGGCTTCCCCCCTTTAATTATTAATATAAACCAAACAACCCAAAAAAATAATTAAAAAAAATAAATATTATATTATTTTTTATTTAAATAAATCAATAAAAATATGAATATGAAAAAATTCAATTAAAATTTTTATTCAAAAACCATTTCTAATTAAAACAAAAAAATCAATTAAAAAATCAATTAAAAATTATGAATAATTAAAACCCATTTTTATTTCTATATCTTATCTTACCCATTTATCAATTAGTGGCTATCTTACCACAACCAATCAGGAAAGTAAATGTAAGTTAGTCAACTTCAAAGCAATCCCAAAAACAAAGCCTTCTAACCTTACAACACTACAATTCCCATAACCCCCTTGCTCTATAAGCACCTAATTATCTTAATTTTGCAGAATAATGTCAGTCCTCGATTCCCAACACAACTTAAATCAACCCAAGTGATGCACATAGCCTCCAAAATGCAATTTTTAATGAAATAGTATTTGCCAAGCCTATGGGGAATTGTCATAACATCAAACATCCTGTAGGGGAAGATTTTGTGAACAGACCAGTACCAAAACCTTGACTCGATCCTCTGTCGCGTCACGTGACGTGTACGTCAGCACCCCCTCTCCTTCTCTCTCCATTGTTCCTCTCATATGACAAAAGAACAGAGACACAGGGAAAGATTTTAGTAGTTACTGCAATCACTGAGTTATCTCAACCATATTCAACATTCCCCCACTCATATTCGCTCTAAGACTAAACTCAGGACTAAATAGATCGCTCAAAAACATTTTTATTTACTTTTTATTTATTTTAATCGTCTTTTAATTTAATTTATTATAGTCCGCCAACATATATCTAATTTATAAATTCACTACATCTCAACAAATAGTTTCATTTTCGAACAACAGTTACTTTAACGATTAGAAGATTCGTGTCCAAATATCTCTTGTCTGTGGCTATTTCTCTGTCTCCCCCTGCCGCACGCAGGCCCACAGAAATATGACCCTTTACCCACAATCCCGTGTCGTAGTTTTAGCGCCGTAAAATCAAGCGCATGCGCAAATCCATTTAACAATACGATTGCCACACAATAGAACGATAGCATTACGCTTCACTATTTTATACCTTATAATCGAACAATTACACATAACAGAGCTCACATTTGCGTAGAACTCTGAATTCCACACACACAGACATATTTTAAGAGGCTTTAATCCATCGCAATGGCCCTCTAAGGACACCCGTTAGCATGTAGCACGCAACACAATTAGCATTTAGCCTTAGCATTTAGCATTAGCCGCTATGTACAATGTGGCATGAACCACACTCCAGCATTTAGCATTAACCTTAGCCTTAGCCTTTAGCTAACTCCATTTATCCCCTGCTAACTTTATGCTGCCGTAAGTTCTGGATAATTATATGAGCGGTTACCCCAAACAAATACCCCGTCGACTACAAGATGAGAATAACTTACAATATAACCGTCCACCTCATGGTTCCCAGAACCAACCTGACCACACCTAGCGCGTTGCAAGGATTTATAGCCCACTCCTAAGGAGTCGCCCCATTTCGAGGTCTTTCACAGATCCACAATGCCCTAATGTATACGTATTCCTGCCTTTATTCTGCCAATATCTGCCGTTAATATCTGCCTTCAATTGCTGTACAATTTTAGAATAATTATTACAGACTCCTAGTCGACAGGAATAACGCCACACGAGGCACATTTCGGTCGTAATGGTAAATCCCTCCCGTGTACACAAGCAGTATCCAAACTAACAACCTCCAAAGCGGTAAGAAAAACTCACCCTTGTCTGGCCATGGCTTCAGAGCGAGTTAGCTTGGCGGCTGAATGGAGCAAAGGAGAGATGCAGACCAGCCCCACGTTGGGCACCATTTGTCGTATCGCGTAAGTGCTGGCAATTATTGCTGATGAACAAAGGAGTCCGCTCATACTGAACCTGGATCATAAGGTTTATTCATATCACAAGCTTTCAGCATGAGTTACAGATGTCATGACACCTGGAGAACGGCGTCCCAGATTGCAATGGCCGTTCTGCCCTTTCTTTGTCTAGCTCCTACTTATAAACAATGCAAAAAGATGGGTGCTCCCTCTTCTGGCCAATCACCAGTCTCCCCTGGGGCGTCACCCCACAAACGCCACATTTGACCTAACATAAACAACATTCCATTTCTTCATGAAAAACATTTAACAAAGGCATAATCCTAATACACGACAGCTCTCTGACTAACACATAACTCATTCTCATGGAACGTCCACTTTTTCAAATTACCCTCATTTGGGGGTGGGACAAGCAGAGATCAGGAAATCAACCTCACTCCTCCCTAGCTCGTTGTAGTTATAAAAGAACAACAACACGTGATTACCCCCAAATATGTAACTGAGGGTAAAATTGGAAAAGAACACATTTGGAAGCTGTTTTCAGTCCTACATGTTTGTAACGTGATCTGGAAAACGATTTAGAGGAAAAAATGGCCACAACGTTCCTTTAATTTACAGTTTCATAAGCCTGGGACTGGGTGAAATTCAGTTTGAGGCACTTTGGCTCCCGCTTGCCATCCGTTGTCTCCATTTTTTGCATCGCAGCATTGCTTTGCTTTATGGAGCCTGAGCACATAAACACCATTTACAGGAAGTAGGGTCCTCCACCGAGAAGCATCATCTTCTCACACAAACAATGGAGCAGAGGAATTACCTGCCAGGGATCATACAGGTTGTGCGTGTGCTGTTTCTCTACACATTTCATGGCAATTTTTTTTTTGTGTTCTCTCACCCAAGCTTCACAGTTACTGTCTGCCACCTTTTTTTTACCCATTTGATTGTCTGGTAAGTCTTCATTTCAGAAGGAAACTCAGCCTCTTAAATTGAGATATTGATCATGCCAGTTTGTAATCATCCATCATTTTGTTTGCGTGGAGAACGCAAGCTGAATTTCTAAATGCACCAGCAACATCGGGTCGTGAAAGAGAGCACTGTTTTCTTTCCTTTCACAATAAATTATATACAATTAATTGTGTGCACACAATACATTAGTGATTTCCTAATCAACAACAAGTATTCTATTTCTCATCCTCTGATAGATAGTTAATTATTGTAGACTTTTCCACTCAGTACATTTTTCTATCAGCTTTTACATGCAGTATGATGAAATAACATGTAACTTCATGCACCACTGTGTACTGTTTCTAGTCACACTTAATCTAAAGAACTATTGAAGCTAAGCAACCTGTATCCACTATTTAATGTTACGTCCTCGTCCTTCTACTTGGAGAAGGATTTGCCTTTTCAGTAACACAAATGTTGAATACATGCATTATAAGCACATTTATAACCCTTCATATGTTTTGTATAATTGGCATAACTATATTCATTATAAACTGGATGTATGTTTTTTTTTATCTAAACAATGTAGTACAATGTTCATTATGCATGTTATGTTCTTATAATGCAGTGTTCCTTTTCACACATAGCAAATAGTTGTCAGCTTCCTGCTTCTCCTGTTTGTCTCCGGGCCTCTAGAGGTCAGCTGTGTTCCCCTCTGCCTTAGTTCTTCCTCGTGTGTCCTCATTAGTTTGATCCAGGTCACCTGTGCCTTGTTTTCCCTTTAGTATTTTAGCTGTGTGTTTTCCCCTTGTTTCTCACTTGGTTATTGCGTCCTGACTATGTGTCTCCTGCTTTGTCCCACCGTGTCTGTCCTAGTAAGCTGTTCGAAGTTATCTTTAGTTTGTTTTTCTCCCCTCGTGGAGTTGTTTTGTTTTGCCTCCTGTTTTGGAACATTAAATCAACTTACCTGGAGTATTGCCTTGGGTGTTTCATTTGGGTCCTACAACACCTCCTCTGTGGCTAAGGGGTAGTACCCCCAGCTTTCCACATCTGAGACCGGAGTTCTAGCCCGGCTTGTGACAGAATAACCAAGTCACTCATGGACCCAGAAACACTCAGTTCCCAGGACCTGTTGGCGGTGATCACTCGACATGAGGCTTCTTTCCAGCGCCATGAAGCCGTTCTCAGCCAACAAGAGGAGCTGATGGCTAGTCATTCTCAACTCCTGGCCGAAATGATGAGTTCCCTCCGCCAGCTCTTTGAACGCCTCCCTGGTCCTCTCCCTTCCCCCAGGTCACCCCCCAGTGACGACCGGCCTTCTCGGTTGGCGGAGCCCCGACTACCACCTCCCAAGCCCTTTTCTGGGGATCCAAGCTCTTGCCAGGGTTTCCTCACCCAATGCTCCCTCACCTTCGAGCTCCAACCCTCAAGTTTTCCCACTGACCGTTCCAAGATTGCCTACATCATTACCCTTCTTTCAGACAAGGCGCTCGCCTGGGCTTCTGCGGTGTGGCAGTCCCAGGAGGCCTGTTGTGACTCCCACGCTGCATTTGTAGAAGAGTTCAAGCGGGTGTTCGATCATCCTGTCAGTGGGCGGGAGGCTTCCAAGCGCCTACTGTCTCTCCGTCAGGGCTCCCGAAGCACGGCAGATTTTGCCATTGAGTTCCGGACCATAGCAGCAAGGAGCGGATGGAATGATGAAGCGCTGAGGGTCTGCTTTCAGGGAGGGTTATCTGAGCCCCTTCAAGATGAGTTAGCCACCCGGGAACCAGCTGGAGATCTCGAGTCCCTCATAGCCTTGGCCATCCGCCTGGACAATCGTCTAAGAGAGCGGAGAACGGCTCGCCGTCAGGTGTCTCAGTCCCAAGTTCCTCTGAGCAGCTCTGTTTCTCCTGTTTGGACTCCGTCATTCAGAGCTTCCCCGGCTCCTGAACTGCTCCAGGATTCCCCGGAGAGCATGCAGTTAGGCCGTTCCAGGCTTTCTCCCAACGAAAGGGAACGTCGCATGAGGGAGCGTCGGTGCCTCTACTGCGGGGTTGCCGGCCACTTCCGCTCCACTTGCCCCGAGCTTTCGGGAAACGCCTGTCCCCGCCCAGCTACAGGAGGGCTGTGATGGGGAGAATTAGAGCGCCTCCTACTAACGCTGTCCTGGCTATTCCAGCCACTCTGTCCTGGGGGGGCCACCAGCATCGGGTCCAGGCTATGATCGATTCCGGTGCCGCAGGTGATTTCCTGGATGTAACCTTGGCTAAGGAACTTAAGATCCCTACCCAACTACTTCCTCAACCCCAGGCAGTTACAGCCTTAGATGGCAGACCTCTGGAACCAGGAAAGGTTACCGAGGCGACTCAGTCCCTGCGACTTACCATCTCTCAACACCAGCAGGAGGAGACCTTCTATCTTATTGACTCTCCCGAGTATCCTATTATCCTGGGTCACCCTTGGCTATGCAGACATAATCCCCAGATCGACTGGCCTACTGGCACCATTCTAAGCTGGGGTCCCACTTGTCAACTCACCTGCATGCTTCAGAGTCCCTCAGCCCCTAGTACCCAGTTTCAAGAGTCTGTTGACGTCTCCCGAGTCCCCAGTGTTTACCATCGGTTCAAGGCAGTGTTCAGCAAGGCCCGGGCTACTGCCTTACCGCCTCATCGCACGTATGACTGTGCCATTGATCTACTCCCTGGGTGCTGCCCTCCTAGAGGTCGGATCTTTTCCTTGTCCTCCCCCGAGCACGCAGCTATGGACACCTACATTAAGGAGTCCTTGGCAGCCGGCCTCATCTATGCCTCTACTTCCCCGGCTGGGGCGGGCTTCTTTTTTGTTGAAAAGAAAGACGGGGGTCTTAGGCCTTGTATTGATTACCGGGGACTCAACAAGATCACGGTTCGGAATCGATACCCCCTTCCTCTCATGGCCACTGCTTTTGAGCTGCTTCAAGGGGCTTCCATTTTTACTAAGCTGGATCTCCGCAATGCTTACCATCTCGTGCGGATCCGGCAAGGAGACGAATGGAAGACGGCGTTCAACACGCCCACGGGGCACTATGAATATCGGGTGATGCCGTTCGGGCTCACCAATGCCCCCGCAGTATTCCAAGCCCTGATTAATGATGTTCTCCGGGATATGCTTAATCTGTTCGTCTTCGTGTACCTGGACGATATCCTCATCTTCTCGAGGTCACTGAAGGAGCATGAGGGGCATGTTAGCCGGGTTCTCCAGAGGCTCCTTGACAATCACCTCTACGTTAAGCCTGAGAAGTGTGAATTTCATGTTTCTCAGACTCAGTTTCTCGGGTTTATTGTCACTCCTGGGCACCTAGAGATGGATCCCAAGAAGGTCAAGGCGGTCCACGATTGGCCCACACCTGCCACGGTCAAGGAGGTTCAACGGTTCATTGGCTTTTCTAACTTCTATCGGAAGTTCATCAAGAATTTCAGCTCGGTGATAGCCCCCTTGACGACGCTTACCAAGGGAGGAGGGACCAAGATTCACTGGGGTCCGGAAGCAGCAGGGGCCTTCGAGGATCTCAAGCGCCGCTTCACTTCTGCTCCGATTCTGGTGACCCCTGACCCAGAAAGACCTTTCGTGGTGGAGGTGGACGCCTCAGAGGTGGGGGTGGGAGCCGTCCTGTCACAGAGGGGTGCGGATGGGAGATTACACCCTTGTGCCTCCATGTCTCGCCGCCTGTCTGAGGCCGAGCGCAACTACCACGTGGGGGATCTAGAGTTGCTTGCGGTAAAACTGGCCTTGGAGGAGTGGCGCCATTGGCTTGAGGGGGCTCAGCACCCTTTCCAGGTTCTCACAGACCACAAGAACCTGGAATATCTCCAACAGGCTAAGCGGATGAACCCTCGGCAAGCACGATGGTCCCTTTTCTTCAATCGATTCCAGTTCCTCCTGTCTTACCGACCTGGCACCAAGAACGTCAAGCCGGATGCCCTGTCTCGAGTCTATTCTCCCGAGGTACGAGAGAAGCCCTTGGCATCGATTATTCCGAGGTCTAGGATCGTCGCACCTCTTCAGTGGGAACTAGAAAGAGGGGTACGAGAAGCTCTTGTCCATGAGCCCGATCCAGGCGGTGGTCCTGCCGGTCGCCTGTACGTTCCTCTCTCTGTTCGGGCCCGCGTCTTGCAGTGGGGTCATGAGTCGCCCTTGACATGCCATCCAGGCAGTGCTCGCACACTGGAGTTCCTCCGACGGCGGTTTTGGTGGCCGTCCATCAAGAAGGACGTGCAGGTCTATGTTGAGGCCTGCCCGGTGTGCAACCAGGGAAAGTCGACACGCCAGCGACCCCAGGGACTGCTCCATCCCTTACCTGTTCCTCGAAGGCCATGGTCACACCTTTCTCTGGACTTTGTTACGGGACTTCCTCTATCCCAGGGCAACACCGTCATCCTAGTGGTGGTAGACCGTTTCTCTAAGGCTGCCCGGTTTATTCCCCTGCCCAAGCTGCCCTCGGCTAAGGAGACTGCTGAGCTCCTCATGAACCATGTCTTCCGGATATTTGGTATTCCCCTGGACGTGGTCTCTGACCGAGGTCCCCAATTCTCGTCCCGGTTTTGGGGGGCCTTCTGCAGGCTTGTTGGGGCCACAGCCAGCCTATCGTCAGGGTTCCATCCAGAGTCTAATGGTCAAACGGAACGGATTAATCAGGATCTGGAGACCACCCTGCGGTGTATGGCGGCCAGTAATCCCACGTCTTGGGCCACCTATATCATTTGGGCTGAATATGCCCACAACACCCTCCAGTCCTCAGCCACCGGATTGTCCCCCTTCGAATGCCAGTTCGGTTACAACCCTCCATTATTTCCAGAGGAGGAGGCGCAAGTTGGTGTTCCCTCGGCCCAGCGCTTTGTCCAACGCTGTAGGCGGACCTGGAAGAAGGCCAGGCGTGCCCTCCTTCGGACCTCCCAGAGATACCAAAGTCAGGCTAATCGCCACCGCCGGACGGCCCCTAGTTTCCGAGCTGGTCAGAGAGTTTGGTTGGCCACCAAGAACCTGCCCCTCCGGGTCGAGTCCAAGAAGCTTTCCCAGAGATACATCGGCCCTTTCCGCATTGCTAGAAAGGTTAACCCTGTGTCTTATCGTTTGGTTCTCCCTCGTTCCCTTAGAATTAACCCCACTTTCCATGTTTCACTTATTAAACCTGTCTTGTCTTCTCCCTTTGCCCCCCCACGCAGACCCCCGCCACCTCCCAGGATCATTGACGGCCAGCCAGCCTACACAGTCCGCCGGATACTGGACTCCCGGAGGGTCCAGAACTCTCTGCAGTATCTGGTGGACTGGGAGGGCTACGGGCCAGAGGAGCGCTCCTGGGTTCCAGCCAGGGACATCCTGGACCCAGGGTTGATCCGAGATTTTCGCACCCGGGGGCCAGGGTGTTCTGGAAGGAACGTCAGGAGTCGTTCCTAGAGGAGGGGGTCCTGTCAGCTTCCTGCTTCTCCTGTTTGTCTCCGGGCCTCTAGAGGTCAGCTGTGTTCCCCTCTGCCTTAGTTCTTCCTCGTGTGTCCTCATTAGTTTGATCCAGGTCACCTGTGCCTTGTTTTCCCTTTAGTATTTTAGCTGTGTGTTTTCCCCTTGTTTCTCACTTGGTTATTGCGTCCTGACTATGTGTCTCCTGCTTTGTCCCACCGTGTCTGTCCTAGTAAGCTGTTCGAAGTTATCTTTAGTTTGTTTTTCTCCCCTCGTGGAGTTGTTTTGTTTTGCCTCCTGTTTTGGAACATTAAATCAACTTACCTGGAGTATTGCCTTGGGTGTTTCATTTGGGTCCTACAACACCTCCTCTGTGGCTAAGGGGTAGTACCCCCAGCTTTCCACATCTGAGACCGGAGTTCTAGCCCGGCTTGTGACAATAGTAAATCATTACATTATACCGATTGGCTCAATTTATTGGGTTTTTAGAGGCTAAAGAGGCCTGGTCCCATAAAGGCCTCGGACACTCTCTAGACTGATCTCTTGTTTAGAAATCTCAACAGCTATTGTCTACTTTTGAGCATCACTCAACACCCATACACTCCCTGCTCAATGGGTGGTTATATGTAACTATCAATCAAGGTTATGTTAAACCTGACTTGTGCTATCATTTCATGGGGCCTTATGTGCTCCCTTGACATTTGAAGTGCCCCCAGAATGAGTAATGTCCTCACGTGAAGGGCGTACCAAGAAAAACTTATAAAATGACTAATTCGAGCAGAAAGGGGTTGGAGCAATCAACAAAAAAAGCTGAGTTTGATTTATTTTAGCTCACTTCAATCCATTGTACAGGATGAGAACAGGTGACTGATGTTTCTATGTCAAACTGACATCTTCAGATTGACCTGACCATTGCACTTAGCTCCTACTTGTATTTGTATTAATTAGGGATCGCCATTAGCTGCCAAGGTACAACATATAACGTTATATACTCCCGAGTGGCGCAGTGGTCTAAGGCACTGCATCGCTGTGCCACTAGATCCTGGTTTGAATCCAGGCTCTGTTGTAGCCGGCCACGACCGGGAGACCCATGGGGCGGCGCACAATTGGCCCAGCGTTGTCCAGGGTAGGGGAGGGAATGGCTGGCAGAGATATAGCTCAGTTGGTAGAGCATGGCGTTTGCAACGCCAGGGTTGTGGGTTCGATTCCCACGGGGGGTATGAAAAAATTATGTATGCACTCACTAACTGTAAGTCGCTCTGGATAAGAGCGTCTGCTAAATGACTAAAATGTAAATGTTATTATACCACTACATATCTACAATAGAAAATGTATAATACCACCATACAAAGTTAATTCAATGTACGTGTGTATAGAGTGCTAGCGTTTATGTGCGTATGCGTCTGTGTGTGGGTCTCTTCACTGTTCCTCTTCACTGAACTTTTATCTGTTTTTTAAATCTGATTCTACTGCTTGCATCAGTTACCTGATGTGGAATAGAGTTCCATGTAGTCTTGGATCTATTTAGTACTGTGCGCCTCCCATAGTCTGTTTTGGACTTGGGTATTGTGAAGAGACTTCTGGTGGCATGTCTTGTGGAGTATGCATGGGTGTCCGAGCTGTGTGCAAGTAGTTTAAACAGACAGCTTGTGCGCATTCAGCTTGTCAACACTTCTTACAAAAACAAGTAGTGAAGTCAATCTCTCCTCCACTTTGAGCCATGAGAGATGAGGCATGCATATCATTAATGTTATCTCCCCGTGTACATTTAAAGGCCAGCCGTGCTGCCCTGTTCTGAGCCAATTGTAATTTCCCTATGTCCCTCTTTGTGGCACCTGACCACACAACTGAACGGTAGTCCAGGTGCGAAAAAACAAGGGCCTGTAGGACCTGCCTTGTTGATAGTGTTGTTAAGAAGGCAGTGCAGAGCATTATTATGGACAGACTTCTCCCCATTTTAGCTACTGTTGTATCAACATGTTTTGACCATGACAGTTTACAATCCTGGGTTATTTCAAGCAGTTTAGTCACATCAATTTGCTCAATTTCCACATGATTCATTACACGATTTAGTTGAGGTTAAGTGAATGATTTGTCACAAATGCAATGCTTTTAGTTTTTGAAATATTTAGAACTAACTTATTCCTTGACACCCATTCTGAACCTAACTGTAGCTCTTTGGTTGTGTTGCAGTTATTTCAGTCACTGTAGTAGCTGACGTGTATAGTGTTGAGTCATCCACATACAGTGGGGGGAAAAAAAGTATTTAGTCAGCCACCAATTGTGCAAGTTCTCCCACTTAAAAAGATGAGAGAGGCCTGTAATTTTCATCATAGGTACATGTCAACTATGACAGACAAAATGAGATTTTTTTTTCTCCAGAAAATCACATTGTAGGATTTTTTATGAATTTATTTGCAAATAATGGTGGAAAATAAGTATTTGGTCAATAACAAAAGTTTCTCAATACTTTGTTATATACCCTTTGTTGGCAATGACACAGGTCAAACGTTTTCTGTAAGTCTTCACAAGGTTTTCACACACTGTTGCTGGTATTTTGGCTCATTCCTCCATGCAGATCTCCTCTAGAGCAGTGGACCTTGAAATGCTTCTTACGAAGCCACTCCTTCGTTGCCCGGGCGGTGGGTTTGGGATCATTGTCATGCTGAAAGACCCAGCCACGTTTCATCTTCAATGCCCTTGCTGATGGAAGGAGGTTTTCACTCAAAATCTCACGATACATGGCCCCATTCATTCTTTCCTTTACACGGATCAGTCGTCCTGGTCCCTTTGCAGAAAAACAGCCCCAAAGCATGATGTTTCCACAACCATGCTTCACAGTAGGTATGGTGTTATTTGGATGCAACTCAGCATTCTTTGTCCTCCAAACACGACGAGTTGAGTTATTACCAAAAAGTTCTATTTTGGTTTCATCTGACCATATGACATTCTCCCAATCCTCTTCTGGATCATCCAAATGCACTCTAGCAAACTTCAGACGGGCCTGGACAAGTACTGCCTTAAGCAGGGGGACACGTCTGGCACTGCAGGATTTGAGTCCCTGGCGGCGTAGTGTGTTACTGATGGTAGGCTTTGTTACTTTGGTCCCAGCTCTCTGCAGGTCATTCACTAGGTCCCCCCGTGTGGTTCTGGGATTTTTGCTCACCGTTCTTGTAATCATTTTGACCCCACGGGGTGAGATCTTGCATGGAGCCCCAGATCGAGGGAGATTATCAGTGGTCTTGTATGTCTTCCATTTCCTAATAATTGCTCCCACAGTTGATTTCTTCAAACCAAGCTGCTTACCTGTTGCAGATTCAGTCTTCCCAGCCTGGTGCAGGTCTACAATTTTGTTTCTGGTGTCCTTTGACAGCTCTTTGGTCTTGGTCATAGTCATAGAGTTTGGAGTGTGACTGTTTGAAGTTGTGGACAGGTGTCTTTTATACTGATAACAAGTTCAAACAGGTGCCATTAATACAGGTAACGAGTGGAGGACAGAGGAGCCTCTTAAAGAAGAAGTTACAGGTCTGTGAGAGCCAGAAATCTTGCTTGTTTGTAGGTGACCAAATACTTATTTTCCACCATAATTTGCAAATAAATTCATAAAAAATCCTACAATGTCATTTTCTCAATTTGTCTGTCATAGTTGACGTGTTACAGGCCTCTCTCATCTTTTTAAGTGGGAGAACTTGCACAATTGGTGGTTGACTAAATACTTTTTTTCCCCACTGTACATACACACACTGGCTTTACTAAAAACCAGTGGCATGTCATTAGAAAAGATTGAAAAAAGTAAGGGGCCTAGACAACTGTGTTGGAGATGCTTCCATTAAAGAACACCCCTCTGTGTTATGTTAGATAGGTAACACATTATTCACAATATAGCAGGGCGTGTAAAGCCATAACACATACGTTTTTCCAGCAGCAGACTATGATAGATCATGTAAAAAAAAAAAGAAACCCCACAATATTTTTATCATCAAATTCTCTCAGCCAATCATCAGTCATTTGTTTAAGTGCTGTGCTTGTTGAATGTCCTTCCCTATAAGCATACTGAAAGTCTGTTGTCAATTTATTTACTGTAAAATAGAATTGTCTATGGTGAAACACAATCTTTGAATTTTAAAAAAGGTTTACAAAGGGTTGGTAACAGGCTGATTGGTCGATTATTTGAGCCAGTAAAGGGGGCTTTACTATTCTTAGGAAGCTGAATGACTTTTGCTTCCCTCCAGGCCTGAGGGCACACACTTTTTAGTAGGCTTAAAATGAATATATGGCAAGTAGGAGTGCCTTTAGAAAGTATTTATACCCCTTGACTTATTCCACATTTTGTTGTGTTACAGCCTGGATTCAAAATGGATAAAACATATTTTTTCTCACCCCCATCTACACATAATACCCTGTAATGACAAAGTGAAAACATGTTTTTATAAATGTTTGCACATTTATTGAAAATGAAATGCAGAAATATCTAATTTACATAAGTATTCAAACCCCTGAGTAAGTACTTTGTAGAAGCACCTTTGTCGGCGAATACAGCTTTGAGTCGTCTTGGGTATGTCTATCAGTGATAGGAGAATGTAAATGTTGTGACTAAAGTATGTCACCCTGTCACTATATAACGGTGTGAAATGTATTAGAATAATAAGACTATAATCTAGTAATGTGTGTGCGTACGACAAGTTAAGATCATGACATTGTGTTACTATTTAGCAATAAGTAGGAGTTAGGTCAGACAACAAAAGAAAAGAACTGTAGACAGACAACTTGTGACAACTGTGAAACCAATATTAGGAAATAGGCCTCCCAACTCAGGGAGAGGAGAAACCATTAGGCTTGGAGAAGATTATGAAACATGTTAAAGACTGATACAGTGGGGAGAACAAGTATTTGACACACTGCCGATTTTGCAGGTTTTCCAACTTACAAAGCATGTCTGTAATTTTTATCATAGGTACACTTCAACTGTGAGAGATGGAATCTAAAACAAAAGTCCAGCAAATCATATTGTATGATTTGTAAGTAATTAATTTGCATTATATTGCATGACATAAGTATTTGATCACCTACCAACCAGTAAGAATTCCGTCTCTCACAGACCTGTTAGTTTTTCGTTAAGAAGCCCTCCTGTTCTCCACTCATTACCTGTATTAACTGCACCTGTTTGAACTCGTTACCTGTATAAAAGACACCTGTCCACACACTCAATCAAACAGACTCCAACCTCTCCACAATGGCCAAGACCAGAGAGCTGTGTAAGGACATCAGGGATAAAATTGTAGACCTGCACAATGCTGGGATGGGCTACAGGACAATAGGCAAGCAGCTTGGTGAGAAGGCAACAACTGTTGGCGCAATTATTAGAAAATGGAAGAAGTTCAAGATGACGGTCAATCACCCTCGGTCTGGGGCTCTATGCAAGATCTCACCTCGTGGGGCATCAATGATCATGAGGAAGGTGAGGGATAAGCCCAGAACTACAGGGCAGGACCTGGTCAATGACCTGAAGAGGGCTGGGACCACAGTCTCAAAGAAAACCATTAGTAACACACTATGCCGTCATGGATTAAAATCCTGCAGTGCACGCAAGGTCCCCCTGCTCAAGCCAGCGCATGTCCAGGCCCATCTGAAGTTTGCCAATGACCATCTGGATGATCCAGAGGAGGAATGGGAGAAGGTCATGTGGTCTGATGAGACAAAAATAGAGCTTTTTGGTCTCAACTCCACTCGTCGTTTTTGGAGGAAGAAGAAGGATGAGTACAACCCCAAGAACACCATCCCAACCGTGAAGCATGGAGGTGGAAACATCATTCTTTGGGGATGCTTTTCTGCAAAGGGGACAGGACGACTGCACCATATTGAGGGGAGGATGGATGGGGCCATGTATCGCGAGAGCTTGGCCAACAACCTCCTTCCCTCAGTAAGAGCATTGAAGATGGGTCGTGGCTGGGTCTTCCAGCATGACAACGACCCAAAACACACAGCCAGGGCAACTAAGGAGTGGCTCCGTAAGAAGCATCTCAAGGTCCTGGAGTGGCCTAGCCAGTCTCCAGACCTGAACGCAATAGAAAATCTTTGGAGGGAGCTGAAAGTCCGTATTGCTTAGCGACAGCCCCGAAACCTGAAGGATCTGGAGAAGATCTGTATGGGGGAGTGGGCCAAAATCACTGCTGCAGTGTGTGCAAACCTGGTCAAGACCTACAGGAAATGTATGATCTCTGTAATTGCAAACAAAGGTTTCTGTACCAAATATTAAGTTCTGCTTTTCTGATGTATCATGCAATAAAATGCAAATTAATTACTTAAAAATCATACAATGTGATTTTCTGGATTTTTGTTTTAGGTTCCGTCTCTCACAGTTGAAGTGTACCTATGAAAAAAATTACAGACCTCTACATGCTTTGTAAGTAGGAAAACCTGCAAAATCGGCAGTGTATCAAATACTTGTTCTCTCCACTGTATGTGTACAGTGGAAAAATACTGCCTGCCTAAAGCGGGGTGGGATTCTTGTCTGATGTGTGTGTATAAAATGTAGACTCTGGACTTGAGAGGGCAGAGCGCTCTCTGAATAAAGCCTGAAAATTGTAAGCTGGGATACTTAGTCTGTTTATTAGAGATGTACAACCTCTGGGATACAGATTGAGTGATATAAGAGTTCAGTTTTGAAATATTGAGATAAAAATTCTCGTGACAACTTGGTCCTTCGAGCCGGATCTCAACACCCGTTGTTGTCGTCCCAGGGAACCCCAAAACCGTGCACGGGCGGATCCAGGATCCGTAAGACAAAGACCTGACCTCTGAGATTGAGGGTTATTTCAGGCCGGTGGTGAACTGGTTCACGACAGGAACGGTGACGAGATCCAACCTACAAATTGAGATCCCAGCTGCAAGGAAAAGGTCAGTAGTCTTTATTCATGGATTTTGGGGGAGAATGATCTGAACTTGCAATAATATAGAAATACTGCTGTAATTCTTGTAAAGGGCAGAGAATGATTACCAAAATCCAGTAAGAGTTGCCATCGTGTTTTTAGATGTTTATCTAGAGAAAACCCAATGCGCCAGTATTCTAGATAAATATAAGATGCAAGTGGTATGCACAGGAAGGAAGTGGGTCCGTAATTTACTCAAGGTAATAGGCCTACCAATATAAACTAGGTAATATTGAGATTGTACAAGATACAGTCTTTACAATATAACCAGGAAGGAAGGAAGTGAACTTCTGCGTTTTTAGACGTTTATCTAGAGAAAACCCAATGTGCCAGTATTTTATATACATTAAACAAGTCAAAAGTCATAAACAACTGTAGATTTTCCATAACTCTATCCGTTTCATGAAACTGGAGCCTTACAAACTCTGGGTTTCCGATAGTGTTAACTAATAATCATATAAGGTTGTATACGTGTGTGACCTAATGATCCATCGAAAGTCGCGATAATTAATTGTTTCAAGGAAGGGACTAAAATAGGTTGCGTGAGAAAGAATGTTTGTCCCATCCGATTCATGAAACTGGGGTCTTAAAACACTCTGGGTTACGGGTTGAATAATTTAAATGGTTAATTACAAAAGCTGATCATAACATTTGCTCAAAAGTTGCACCTAATAATAAGTCCAAAGGAAAATAATTATTGAGTGAATTATTACTAAATTATAAGGACAACGGGGGGATTTCTTCTTTTTCCATCATGGGAAGCAAATCCTCAAAGGAGGTCCCGGAGATAACCGGGTATGAGAAATCCTGTTGGAGGGACAGGTCACGTGTACGGGGGTAATCATATGACGTCAACACATTGTATTTCAGACAAGCTCTTAAGGGTTATTGCATTTGGGAATTTTAGAAGTAATATAGGATTATGGTAAAATTGACCATAATGAGATATCAAACGTGCATTCCAAATCTGGGCACTTTTATAGAAGAAAATATTCCTGTAGGTTATACGAATATTTATTGTGTGTTGGGAAATAGCGGTGTGTGAATGTGATATGAGAGTCGTGTGAATATGAGAATGAGGTTATCTCATTCTCATGGAGAATAAGCTGTTGATATAATGATATCTTGGGGGGTGTACAACACTGCCTGGCATAGAATAGTGTAAGATCAGTGAATAGTGACCAATCTATAGGATTCTGGGAGGATTCTATGACTGAGGGAAGGGGTCTAGGTAGTAAAGTGCTGACTTGCGCACCCGAAACGTAGACGTACGTGAGTGGTGGGAGACAGTACATAGGTCACGTGATATAAATAATATTAAGCATTATAATAGCTATCTATCATCACGGAGCAGAGGTAATTTAGTATATTAGGGGTGGAAGGATGGAAAACCCATGCCTCTAAGGAGACTTGAACCCCACAATAAAAGTCCAGTAAGGAGGGAGGAACAGGAGGACTCAGAACAGAGCTCAGGAGGGAGTCGGTATGAGTCAGATGAGGGAGTAGGAGGGGGCCGGTACCCAATGATAGCCTTACCCAATCCATTGGCAGGGGCTGAGGGAGCCCCGGCAACCTTAGATGAATACAGGGCATGGACACAGAGAGAGGTGGTCCGAGCCGTAGAAGGGGTGGTACACCCAAAAACAGGAATAGAGGGATTCAGGAGAGATATGGAAGGGCTCACTGCAAGTTTTAAGTTAAACACGGGGGAATTGGAAAGGGCAGTGAGACAGATAGTGGTAGGAAAGGATTGGGCAGCTGTGAAGGGAGACTGGACCCCAGGAAGTGGGGACAGAGTTATTTTACAGTGGGCCGTAGACGGAGAGTGTCGAGAAACTTAATCAACTATGTAACAATCTCAGAGATTACTATCATAGACCTGCTGATTTTTCTAAAATCCATGAGTGCAAACAGGTAGCAGATGGGCAGTATCATCAACAATTAAAAATAGCCTTTTTTTTTATATATAAGACCCTGATTGGCTGAGGCATGGTAACACTGATTGAGGTTAAAAGGTATGCCGTTCACCATGAGCAGAACGGGAGAGAAAAGAGGAGTAAGAGAGACCTGAAGGGAGTTGAGTATCTCATGCCAACTCTCGGGGAGATAGGAGGCCAGAACAAAGGGGCAGTGTCCTTGAAATCAGTCTGTTTTTTGTCGGTTCTGCTGGGAGTATATTTGATGAAGGGGATTCGTGTTGAATGAGAGGATAGCGATTTCATAAAATAATAATTGGAATAATAATTATATATTAACATGCTCACCCAAACGTAGACAACACGTCAACTATGACAGACAAATTGAGATTTTTTTTTCCTGAAAATCACATTGTAGGATTTTTAATGAATTTATTTGCAAATTATGGTGGAAAATAAGTATTTGGTCACCTACAAACAAGCAAGATTTCTGGCTCTCACAGACCTGTAACTTCTTCTTTAAGAGGCTCCTCTGTCCTCCACTCGTTACCTGTATTAATGGCACCTGTTTGAACTTGTTATCAGTATGAAAGACACCTGTCCACAACCTCAAACAGTCACACTCCAAACTCCACTATGGCCAAGACCAAAGAGCTGTCAAAGGACACCAGAAACAAAATTGTAGACCTGCACCAGGTTGGGAAGACTAAATCTGCAATAGGTAAGCAGCTTGGTTTGAAGAAATCAACTGTGGGAGCAATTATTAGGAAATGGAAGACATACAAGACCACTGATAATCTCCCTCGATCTGGGGCTCCACGCAAGATCTCACCCTGTGGGGTCAAAATGATCACAAGAACGGTGAGCAAAAATCCCAGAACCACACAGGGGGACCTAGTGAATGACCTGCAGAGAGCTGGGAACAAAGTAACAAAGCCTACCATCAGTAACACACTACGCCGCCAGGGACTCAAATCCTGCAGTGCCAGACGTGTCCCCCTGCTTAAGCCAGTACATGTCCAGGCCCGTCTGAAGTTTGCTAGAGTGCATTAAGAATATCCAGAAGAGGATTCGGCGAATGCCATATGGTCAGATGAAACCAAAATATAACTTTTTGGTAAAAACTCAACTCGTCGTGTTTGGAGGACAAAGAATGCTGAGTTGCATCCAAAGAACACCATACCTACTGTGAAGCATGGGGGTGGAAACATCATGCTTTGGGGCTGTTTTTCTGCAAAGGGACCAGGACGACTGATCCGTGTAAAGGAAAGAATGAATGGGGCCATGTATCGTGAGATTTTGAGTGAAAACCTCCTTCCATCAGCAAGGGCATTGAAGATGAAACGTGGCTGGGTCTTTCAGCATGACAATGATCCCAAACACACCGTCCGGGCAACGAAGGAGTGGCTTCGTAGGAAGCATTTCAAGGTCCTGGAGTGGCCTAGCCAGTCTCCAGATCTCAACTCCATAGAAAATCTTTGGAGGGAGTTGAAAGTCCGTGTTGCCCAGCGACAGCCCCAAAACATCACTGCTCTAGAGGAGATCTGCATGGAGGAATGGGCCAAAATACCAGCAACAGTGTGTGAAAACCTTGTGAAGACTTACAGAAAACGTTTGACCTCTGTCATTGCCAACAAAGGGTATATAACAAAGTATTGAGAAACTTTTGTTATTGACCAAATACTTATTTTCCACCATAATTTGCAAATAAATTCATTAAAAATCCTACAATGTGATTTTCAGTTTGTCTGTCATAGTTGATGTGTACCTATGATGAAAATTACAGGCCTCTCTCATCTTTTTAAGTGGGAGAACTTGCACAATTGGTGGCTGACTAAATACCTTTTTTCCCCACTGTATATGTTATTAGTTTTTGGTGGTGTGTGGATAGAATTTACTAATGCCAGGATTTAGTAAACAAAGCAGAGGGTAATGTGAAGCGGATGTCTGAATAGTTTGTTTATACAACAGTGAGTTTTGCAGACAGTTCACGTTGAACAATGGGAGATCGTTTTTACTATTAGGCTGATGGCATAGTAAACATTTTTCGTAGGTTGTGGATTTATTAAACAATAGAATGGTAGCCCACATGATTGTGTAACGGAAACTGAGAAACTTGTGTTGCCAAGACCGGATTTGACAGACATAGCCTTTTCAGATGAGGAAGCGAAAAAGACAGGCCTCAAACCACAGACACCCACAAATCTACATCTGAAAGAGGAAGTAAACATCGACACAGACTTACTGAGAGAGAATCAGTTGAGGGCACCAATGAAAGAGGTGGCCAAATGGGAGAAGCTAGGAGCAGTTAATAAGGAGGGGATATGTCATAAGGATCATTTACCAATATTACCTAAGTGATTGTTTAGATATGTGGCAATATTGACACATGGGCAGAGCCATATGTCAACAGGGGGATGGTAGAGCAGGTTAGGAAACACTTTGTGGCCTACGGCTTAGGAAACACTTAGGAAACACTTTGTGGCCTAGGGGTTAGGAAACAATTTGTGGCCTAGGGTATAACGAATTACAAAAAAAATGTTTTGTTCCAGATGTGTCATCTGTGTACAGAATAATCACCAAGGTAGACAGAGAGCACCCCAGGGAGAATATCCCCTGGCAAAATATCCAGTCCAGCAATTGGAAATTGATTTTATAGAGTTATTAAGGAGTGAAGGGAAGAAATTGGGTACAATGCCTACCAATAGTGTTGATCACCATTAGAGTAACCCCAGATAAAGATGGGATATCCCCCTTCGAGAAGGTATTTGGGAGACCATACAGAATGCCTGAGTTAGACAGACTGGAACAAGCAGACATAGAGGCAGAAGATACATTAGCAGAACACATGAGGAGATTGTTCATTAACCAAACACGCATGTCAAAGATTTTGTGCCCCACAGGAGAACTAAAGGAGAAGGTAACCCACTCTATGCAACCAGGTGACTGGGTGTGGATCCAATCCTTAAAGAAGAAAGACTGGAAGCAGCCCCGTTGGGAAGGTCCATATCAGGTCCTGTTGGTGACGGCCCTCGCTGTAAGAATTGCGGAAAGATCCATCTGGGTGCATGTTACACACTGCAAAAAGGTAATCCCAGCCACACCTGATGAACAAACACAGAGTTAGGAGAAAGAACCGATCACCACTAGGACTCAGGGGTTGGCTCCTTAACAAAGATTCCCTTACCCTGTCTGATCATCCCTGTGTGAGTTCGATAGAAGGTAAAGCAATGGGTTGGCCTCTGGCATCTGACATGTTCGCAGGACGAGGGTGGGGATTTACATGTTTCCTGACGGTAGATGGCTGTCTGATTGTGGGAGCCATATTCCTAGCACACCCAAACCCTCCTGACCCGCCAGAAGTAGTAGTTAACCTAATTCAATTTAGGAAGGTAATGCCCGGGGAAGGCAGAAACAGGCAGAAAAGACAGCTTGACGTAGGGAAAGGGGAAGTACTAGTGACTGTAGGAAAGGACATCACCTTTGAGGTCTTCACGGACCAGTTGGGGTCTCTCGAGCCAAGGCTGGCTGGTAGTGTTATAAAGGACGGGAGATATATTTGTATGTCACTATGTACATCCTGGGACCATGTAGTTGCTCATACCGAGAGGGGGGGATATGCACAGTCCCGACAGGTGAAATATCAGTCCCGACAGGTGAAATATCTTCTTCAACTGGGGCACCCTATAGAGTAAACATTTCTGAGGGAGGGAGTGAGACTGGGGCCGTGGTGAAGATAGTGCGAACTATAGACCTGAAGGAGGTATTAGAGGTGGAGAATGATTATACAGACCTGAATCTATGGTTGGAATGGATACAGTATACGGCAAGAACTATGTCCAAGGAGGACTGTTACGCCTGTGGAACAGCTAAACCTAGGTTTACCACTACTCCGTTCCCTTTGACGGGCTTTAACTCTACGTCAGGTTTATCCTGCATGGTTAAATTGTTCAAGCCACTTGGGAATGTGGTGAATGAGTCTTGTGTTAACTTGCACTTCTAAAAGTTGTAATAGAGAGGTCGAATATTGGAGCACCCGATACTAGCAATGATAGGGATTGAAATATTAAATAACATTTATAGTAAGTATAGTATTTTATAAAAGGATAAAACGACATAACAAGCAGAATAATACATATTTAAATACAAATAATTAGAACATGGCTTTTTTGGCGGGAGGATGTTGTTTTGGCGGATGGTTGTTGTGGTTGGTCCTGTGTTCTCTCTGGCGTCCTTTCCCCCTTGCGGCAGATGTGGATGTGGGTGCTTTTGCACGCTCGGCCCATTTCTTCCGCAGTCAACCATGTGGTGTGCATTTTTGTGTTTGAAAAGGTGCGGCGTTAAGTGAGTGAGAGGGGAAATGGTTGCATATCCCAGAGACGACCGGGGGTCTATGAGCAGGGGTAGTGAGAGAGAGCTTTCAATTTTGTGTAGATTAGGGATATACATTTTTAAATATAGTATACATCTAATCTAATTTTTCATTGTCCTATCATGATGGAAAGATCCCTAACCCTGTAACCTGGACACCCACCTGAGCGACCCATACACCAAAGAGGTGGTGAGTTGTGGGTGAGGTCGTCAGGTGAGGTCATCGGGTGAGGTCGTCGGGTAAGCTTGGCTTTATACATAGTTTGGGCTTTGTCGAGTAAAGCTTAAACTATGTATTTAGATTGTAGTTAGGTATTGTAGGTAGTTATCGTGGGTTGTTGTATGTAATTATTGTATTGTATTCGGCTGAGCCCGGTGAAGCACGAAGCTAGCTAGCTAACCCACTACCTGGACTAGCTGGCGGGTAGCTACTGGCAACTATTAGCAACGGTATAGTTTTTTCACGCCTGAGATTGTCTGTAATTACGCCAGCTGGCTGCCTACAATAATTACATACAATAATGCCTACCATTCAGCTGTTTTCTAACCTCATTGTCTGAGCCGTTAACGTTAGGTAGTAAGTGGCTACTGTGCTTGAAATTTAGCTAGCTTGTTGTTACCTGGATAGCTACTAGTAAACAATAGCTGGAATGACCTAGCGAACAGACGCAAACTGGCTGAGTCAATTATTTGGCTAGCTTTGCACTTGGCTAGCTAACAGTAGCTGCTAGTGGTAAGTTATAACGTACATTTGTGTTTTGTTTTTACATATTGGTAGCCAGAGTCATTCAAGGAATTTGGGACATGTGTGACTAGTTAACGTTAGCTTGGCTCTCTCTGTGTGTTCGTGCCGTGAAAGGAGGGGTTTCTTCTTTGTCTGAAAGCAATGGCTAGCTAATATGCTAACTATTCTAGCTAACTAACTGGCTGAATAAGTTGACGACGGACTCGCTCAAGCTGTCGGGACTAACCCACAACGTTAGACACGAACACGAATGATCTGCTTGGCGTGTTGACACACTGGTGGTTTGTTGTGGCCGAGTATTGGTGCTAAACCGTGTTGTTGGAGTCCGGCATGCTAGCTGGCTTTGGCGTCTTATGACTAGGTGCCCTGGACGAATACTGTACCAAGTTAGCTAGCTGAATAAACTAAGTTAGTCTATTCCTAGAAAACATTGAACCACTGTAGTTTACAACAATTATAGTTTCTGGAGGTGGAAGTTGGGAGAGTTATATTTGGGTGTTGTGGTGAGGGAGGCCCCGCTCTCTCCTTTCCCAGATGTTTAGTTCATTTCATTCCGTTCTCCTTTGCATTATTGTAGCCATTTTCTGTAGCCTGTCAACTATGCCTCTGTCTATCCCTGTTCTCTCCTCTCCGCACAGGCTATACAAACACCTCACACCGCGTGGCTGCTGCCTCTCTAACCTGGTGGTCCCTGCACGCACCACCCACGTGGAGTTCCAGGTCTCAGGCAGCCTCTGGAACTGCCGTTCTGCTGTCAACAAGGCAGAGTTCATCTCAGCCTATGCTACCCTCCAGTCCCTCGACTTCTTTGCGCTGACGGAAACATGGATTACCACTGAAAACCCTGCTACTCCTACTGCTCTCTCCTCGTCTGTGTTCTCGCATACCCCGAGAGCATCTGGTCAGCGGGGTGGTGGCACAGGAATCCTCATCTCTCCCAAGTGGACATTCTCTATTTTTCCCCTGACCCATCTGTCTATCTCCTCATTTGAATTCCATGCTGTCACAGTCACTAAGCCCATTTAAGCTTAACATCCTTGTCATTTATCGCTCTCCAGGTTCCCTCGGAGAGTTCATCAATGAGCTTGACGCCTTGATAAGTTCCTTTCCCGAGGATGGCTCACCCCTCACAGTTCTCGGGGACTTCAACCTCCCTACGTCTACCTTTGACTAATTTCTCTCTGCCTCCTTCTTTCCACTCCTCTCCTCTTTTGACCTCACCCTCTCACCGTCCCCCCCTACTCACAAGGCAGGCAATACGCTTGACCTCATCTTTACTAGATGCTGTTCTTCTCACTGCAACTCCCCTCCATGTCTCCGACCACTACTTTGTATTCTTTTCTCTCTCGCTCTCCTCCAACACTACTCACTCTGCCCCTACTCAGATGGTAATGCGCCGTCGCAACCTTTGCTCTTTCTCTCTCGCTACTCTCTCCTCTTCCATCCTATCATCTCTTCCCTCTGCTCAAACCTTCTCCCTCCAATCTCCTGATTCTGCCTCCTCAACCCTCCTCTCCTCCCTTTCTGCATCCTTTGACTCTCTATGTCCCCTATCCTCCCGGCCGGCTCCGTGGCTTGATGACTCATTGCGAGCTCACGGAACAGGGCTCCGGGCAGCCGAGCGGAAATGGAGGAAAACTAGACTCCCTGCGGACCTGGCATCTTTTCACTCCCTCCTCTCTACATTTTCTTCATCTGTTTCTGCTGCTAAGGCCACTTTCTACCACTCTAAATTCCAAGCATCTGCCTGTAACCCTAGGAAGCTCTTTGCCACCTTCTCCTCCCTGATGAATCCTCCTCCCCCTCCCCCCTCCCTCCTCCCTCTCTGTGGATGACTTCGTCAACCATTTTGAAAAGAAGGTTGACGACATCCGATCCTCGTTTGTTAAGTCAAATGTCACTACTGGTCCTGCTCACACTGCCCTACCTTATGCTTTGACTTCTTTCTCCCCTCTCTCTCCAGATAAAATCTTGCGACTTGTGACGGCCGGCCGCCCAACAACCTGCCCGCTTGACCCTATCCCCTCCTCTCTTCTCCAGACCATCTCCGGTGACCTTCTCCCTTACTTCACCTCGCTGATCAACTCATCCTTGACCGCTGGCTATGTCCCTTCCATCTTCAAGGGAGCGAGAGTTGCACCCCTTATCAAAAAACCAACACTCGATCCCTCTGATGTCAACTACTACAGACCAGTATCCCTTCTTTCCTTTCTCTCCAAAACTCTTGAGCGTGCCGTCTTTAGCCAACTCTCTTGCTATCTCTCTCAGAATGACCTTCTTGATCCAAACCAGTCAGGTTTCAAGACTGGTCATTCAACTGAGACTGCTCTTCTCTGTGTCACGGAGGCTCTCCGCACTGCTAAAGCTAACTCTCTCTCCTCTGCTCTTGTCCTTCTAGACCTGTCTGCTGCCTTTGATACTGTGAACCATCAGATCCTCCTCTCCACCCTCTCAGAGCTGGGCATCTCCGGCCCGGCTCACTCTTGGATTGCGTCCTACCTGACTGGTCGCTCCTACCAAGTGGCGTGGCGAGAAGCTGTCTCCGCACCACGTGCTCACACCACTGGTGTCCCCCAGGGCTCAGTTCTAGGCCCTCTCCTATTCTCGCTATACACCAAGTCACTTGGCTCTGTCATATCCTCACATGGCCTCTCCTATCTTTGCTACGCAGATGACACACAACTAATCTTGTCCTTTCCCCCTTCTGATAACCAGGAGGCGAATCGCATCTCTGCATGTCTGGCAGACATATCAGTATGGATGACGGATCACCACCTCAAGCTGAACCTTGGCAAGACGGAGCTGCTCTTCCTCCCGGGGAAGGACTGCCCGTTCCATGATCTCGCCATCACGGTTGACAACTCAGTTGTGTCCTCCTCCCAGAGTGCGAAGAGCCTTGGTGTGACCCTGGACAACACCCTGTCGTTCTCCACTAACATCAACGCGGTGACCCGATCCTGTAGGTTCATGCTCTACAACATTCGGAGAGTACGACCCTGCCTTACACAGGAAGCGGCACAGGTCCTAATCCAGGCACTTGTCATCTCCCATCTGGATTACTGCAACTCACTGTTGGCTGGGCTCCCTGCCTGTGCCATTAAACCCCTACAACTCATCCAGAATGCCTCAGCCCGTCTGGTGTTCAACCTTCCCAAGTTCTCTCACGTCACCCCGCTCCTCCGCACACTCCACTGGCTTCCAGTTGAAGCTCGCATCTGCTACAAGACCATGGTGCTTGCCTACGGAGCTGTGAGGGGAACGGCACCTCCGTACCTTCAGGCTCTGATCAGTCCCTACAGCCAAACGAGGGCATTGCGTTCATCCACCTCTGGCCTGCTGGCTCCGCTACCTCTGCGGAAGCACAGTTCCCGCTCAGCCCAGTCAAAACTGTTCGCTGCTCTGGCACCCCAATGGTGGAACAAGCTCCCTCACGACGCCAGGACAGCGGAGTCACTAACGACCTTCCGGAGACATTTGAAACCCCACCTCTTTAAGGAATACCTGGGATAGGATAAAGTAATCCTTCTACCCCCCCCCCCCCCCCCCAAAAAAAACAACAAAAAAGTTGTAAAGTGGTTATACCACTGGCTATAAGGTGAATGCACCAATTTGTAAGTCGCTCTGGATAAGAGCGTCTGCTAAATGACGTAAATGTAAATGGAAAGAGAAGTTCCCATCTCTTTTATGGACCTGCTGTGAGTATGCAGCCTAAACAGAGAAATAAAAACGGTCAGAGACCTACTTGAGCAGCACCGCCCCCTCAAGATTCTGCGCCTGCCTGGCAGGGTTGGTCATACAAAGCCAGAGCCCCCTGATGGGAGAGCATAATATAGAACCTTGACGATCTTTTAACTAGCCGGTGGGGATTCCGTTTGGGTACGCCCACCCAGGTAGTGGCAGTGCTGGCAACACTGGCTGCAGTAACCCATGGGGAGGGGGTCACACTCAGACAATCAGAGAGGGGGTTTATCATTGTGGCCCAGGTGGCACAAAATAATCAAAGGTCTGACCGCACGGATATGCTTGAGAAAATGGTTACAACAGGGGATCAGAGTGTTTGTGTCTCAGGTGAAGAGGGTGGATCTGATCTCCATCACCTAGGACTTGACATAGATTAAGTAGATTAATCAAATCTCACATTGTTATCAATTTCTGCTCAATCTGCATGCTTTCTCAATCAGCTTTAACTGTATGTGCACTCGTAAATCAGGTTATATCTCGAGTTGGGCTCTGGGATATAACAGCCATTGAGTATCTGATTTCATGGTGGATTGTGGAGGAGGGGGGTTGAGTGTGTTGGAGTATGTGAGTATGTGCGTGTGTGCTTGTCTGGCATCTGTTGTGGGGGGGTGGGGATGTTGGGGGTGGAGGGGGGGTATGGGATGGACCACAGGAATTATTTGCTAGGATAATAATTGCTTGTCAATGAATTAAATGTAATACAATGGCAATCCGGGTTATATGTTAGAATCCTATGCGTGAACTGCCGACATTATTATGCATATTAATTGATAATGATGGAAAATAGGATATGCATAATTTTGTTTAAATAGTTATATAGATATATATAGAGAGGTGATAGCACTGGAAATGCTTTTGGCGGTTAATCTGCTTCTGTTTTGTGGGTGGCACTGTGTGCTGTTTTCGATGGATGGGTCCTGGCCTCTCTGGGCCTTAGGGATCCGGAGGGACGTGGGTGGGATGCTGATCACTGGGATGACGGCTCAACTTGGGATGGGGAGGGGCTTTAGCGGGGGAATTAGTGGAGAACAATTGAAGGGTTACTCCGTAGCAATGCAAATATCAAGGTACAGCTATATGGACACTCAATCATTACGGTATTTTTTATTGGTAAATTTACAAACATATATAATGATAAATAGACTTGAAACTTGTATCTCATTATGGTGTATGGTGAAATAAGTAAAGAAAGTTATAATTGTAATGGCTTAGCTGATAATAACAAAATAATAACAATATTTACATGGCTCAAAGAGAAGGAATATAATATCTATTGTATACAGGAAACTCATTCAACAATTCGAGATGAAGTAGCGTGGAAAAAAGAATGGGGGGGAAATATACTTCTCCCATGGGCAAATAAATTCAAAAGGGGTGATGATATTAATTAATAGTAATTTCGATCCGAATGTGCAAATTGTCCAAATAGATACGCAAGGTAGATGGATTATTTTAAATATGTTATTGGACCATAAACAGATATGGCTCATTAATCTTTACGGACCAAATAATGATGATCCACAATTCTTTGATAATATATATAATAAATGTTCAACCCTGCAAGCAATTCAAGACAATATTATTATGGTGGGGGATTATAATACTGTTTTAAATAGCTCAATGGACCGTAAAGGAAATCACACCACAAACAATCACCCACATGCTCTTAAGGAAATTGTGAATGTCATGGATACATTAGAACTAGTAGATACATGGAGGCTTAAATATACTGATCTAGTGAGATATACATGGCGGTGACTGAATCAAGCTAGTCATCTTGACTTCTTTCTTATCTCATTCTCGTTGGCACAAAAAGTAAAAAAAGTGTTGATAGGGGACAGAATGTGGTCGGACCATCATATAATAGGCATATACATTACTCTTACTGAATTTCCACATGGGCGAGGATATTGGAAATGTAATCAAAGCCTATTGGATGATAATTTATTTATAATTAGAACAAAGGAATTTATAACTGACTTTTTCCAACATAACATAGGTACAGCGAATCCCCTTATTGTATGGGACACCTTTAAATGTGCCTTTAGAGGCCATGCAATTCAGTACTCATCTCGAAAACAAAAGCAATTTAGGTCAAAAGAGTTTATACTAAGAAAGGAATTAGAAATTCTAACAGAACAGATAGATGGCAATAAAAACTGTAACATAGAGGCTCAGAATAAATTAGAGGAAAAACAAAAAGAAATGGAGAAACTTTTTCAAGAAAGATCAAGTGTAATATATTATAAAAATAAAGCAAACTGGATGGAATATGGGGAAAAATGCACACAATTCTTTTTTAATCTTCAACATAGGAATGCTACCAAAAATAACTTAATGAAACTGGTTACAATTGACGGAGTCACCCATAATTCACCAAATGATATTTTGAAGGAAGAAACAAAGTACTTTAAGCATACAGTGGGGAAAAAAAGTATTTAGTCAGCCACCAATTGTGCAAGTTCTCCCATTTAAAAAGACAAGAGAGGCCTGTAATTTTCATCATAGGTACACGTCAACTATGACAGACAAAATGAGATTTTTTTTCTCCAGAAAATCACATTTTAGGATTTTTTATGAATTTCTTTGCAAATGATGGTGGAAAATAAGTATTTGGTCAATAACAAAAGTTTCTCAATACTTTGTTATATACCCTTTGTTGCCAATGACACAGGTCAAACGTTTTCTGTAAGTCTTCACAAGGTTTTCACACACTGTTGCTGGTATTTTGGCCCATTCCTCCATGCAGATCTCCTCTAGAGCAGTGATGTTTTGGGGCTGTCGCTGGGCAACACAGACTTTCAACTCCCTCCAAAGATTTTCTATGGGGTTGAGATCTGGAGACTGGCTAGGCCACTCCAGGACCTTGAAATGCTTCTTACGAAGCCACTCCTTCGTTGCCCGGGCGGTGTGTTTGGGATCATTGTCATGCTGAAAGACCCAGCCACGTTTCATCTTCAATGCCCTTGCTGATGGAAGGTGGTTTTCACTCAAAATCTCACGATACATGGCCCCATTCATTCTTTCCTTTACCGGATCAGTCGTCCTGGTCCCTTTGCAGAAAAACAGCCCCAAAGCATGATGTTTCCACCCCCATGCTTCACAGTAGGTATGGTGTTCTTTGGATGCAACTCAGCATTCTTTGTCCTCCAAACACGACGAGTTGAGTTTTTACCAAAAAGTTTCATCTGACCACATGACATTCTCCCAATCCTCTTCTGGATCATCCAAATGCACTCTAGCAAACTTCAGACGGGCCTGGACATGTACTGGCTTAAGCAGGGGGACACGACTCGAACTGCAGGATTTGAGTCCCTGGCGGCGTAATGTGTTACTGATGGTAGGCTTTGTTACTTTGTTCCCAGCTCTCTGCAGGTCATTCACAAGGTCCCCCCGTGTGGTTCTGGGATTTTTGCTCACCGTTCTTGTGATCATTTTTACCCCACAGGGTGAGATCTTGCGTGGAGCCCCAGATCGAGGGAGATTATCAGTGGTCTTGTATGTCTTCCATTTCCTAATAATTGCTCCCAGAGTTGATTTCTTCAAACCAAGCTGCTTACCTATTGCAGATTCAGTCTTCCCAGCCTGGTGCAGGTCTACAATTTTGTTTCTGGTGTCCTTTGACAGCTCTTTGGTCTTGGCCATAGTGGAGTTTGGAGTGTGACTGTTTGAGGTTGTGGACAGGTGTCTTTCATACTGATAACAAGTTCAAACAGGTGCCATTAATACAGGTAACGAGTGGAGGACAGAGGAGCCTCTTAAAGAATAAGTTACAGGTCTGTGAGAGCCAGAAATCCTGCTTGTTTGTAGGTGACCAAATACTTATTTTCCACCATCATTTGCAAATAAATTCATTAAAAATCCTACAATGTGATTTTCTGGAGAAAAAAATTCTCAATTTGTCTGTCATAGTTGACGTGTACCTATGATGAAAATTACAGGCCTCTCTCATCTTTTTAAGTGGGAGAACTTGTACAATTGGTGGCTGACTAAATACTTTTTTTTCCCCACTGTATGTTTTCTTTTCAGTCGCCTCCATCTCCTCTAACTGAAGCTAATTGTAGAGATTTTTTTTTCTATTGATAATGTCAAATTAACAGCCACACAGAAAGACTCTTGTGAAGGTGAAAATACAGAGGAGGAACTTCTGGATGCAATTAAAGACTTTAAGTCTGGGAAAACTCCAGGGTTGGATGGCATACCAGTCGAGGTATACCAAACCTTTTTTGATATACTAAGAGGACCATTATTAGCATGTTTTAACCACTCCTATGTAAATGGTAGATTATCTGACACTCAAGAAGAAGATCTCATTATTACTGAAACAGGATACAAGTGGAAAATATAAAGATCCAGTCCATTTACAAAATTGGAGGCCCCTTACACTTCAGTGTTGTGATGCAAAAATTATAGCAAAATGTATAGCGCATAGAATAAAAAAAGGTATTGTCGGATATTATTCATTCTAATCAGACAGGTTTTTTACATGGAAGATACATTGGAGATAATATAAGGCAAGCATTGGAAACAATAGAACACTATGGAAAATATGGGAAACCAGGCCTGCTATTCATAGCAGACTTCGAAAAGGCATTTGATAAAGTTCGACTGGGGTTTATATATAAATGCCTGGAGCATTTCAATTTTGGAGAATCTCTTATAAAATGGGTCAAAATCATGTATAGTAACCCTAGGTGTAAAATAGTAAATAATGACTATTTCTCAGAAAGTTTTAAACTGTCAAGAGGAGTGAAACAAGGTTTTCCACTATCGGCATATCTATTTATTGTGGCCATAGAGATGTTAGCTATTAAAATCAGATCCAATAATAATATCAGAGGATTAGAAATCCAGGGCTTAAAAACAAAGTTGTCATTGTACGCTGATGATTCATGTTTTCTTTTAAATCCACAACTAGAATCCCTCCACAGCCTCATAGAGGATCTAGATACATTTTCTAAAATCTCTGGATTACAACCAAATTATGACAAATGTACTATATTACGTATCGGATCACTAAAAAATACAATTTTTACATTACCATGTAGTTTACCAATAAAATGGTCTGATGGTGATGTGGATATACTCGGAATACATATCCCAAAGGAAATAAATGATCTCACTTCAATACATTTTTATAGAAAGTTAGCAAAAATAGATAAGATCTTACTACCATGGAAAGGAAAATACATGTCAATTTGTGGAAAAATCACCCTGATTAACTCTTTAGTATTATCCCAGTTTACCTATTTGCTTATGGTCTTGCCTACGCCTAGCGAACAGTTTTTTTTAAATTATATGAGAAAAAAATATTCAATTTGATTTGGAACGGCAAGCCAGACAAAATTAAAAGGGCATATTTATATAATGAATATGAATTCGGAGGACAGAAATTATTAAATATTAAAGCATTAGACCTATCACTAAAAGCTTCAGTCATACAAAAGTTATCCTTAAATCCGAACTGGTTCTCAAGCAAATTAGTAAGATTGTCTCACCCAATGTTCAAGAAAGGCCTTTTTCCCTTTATTCAGATTACAACAACTAATTTGCAGTTATTTGAAAAGGAAATAATCTTCCAAATATCACTATTACTAAAACATGCCATAGAAAGTTCGTTGCAATTTCAATTTAATCCTCCAGAAACGACAGAACAAATAATGCAACAAATATTGTGGTTAAATTGAAATATACTAACTGACAAAAAACCTTTAATTTTTGACAGAATGTTTAAAAAAAAGGTATAATCTTCGTAAATGATATCATCGGTAGGACTGGTGGAGTTATGTCGCACATGCAGCTAACAAAAACATATGGAAATGTCTGCTCTACCCAAAATTACAACCAAATAATTGCAGCCTTACCGCAAAAGTGGAAGAGGAAAGTGGAAGGGGGAGAAAGTAAGGAATTTGTCTGTCGGCCTTGCATTAAAGAACATAATTGGTTATGGAAAACTGTGATAAATAAAAAAGTATATCAGTTTCACTTAAGGACCAAAGGATTGACAGCCGTCCCATATAGATTGCAATATAGTTGGGAAGAGATTTTTGACGTACCGATCCCATGACATAGTGTTTATGAACTGACACGCAAAACGACACCGGATTCAAAAATTAGAATCTTTCAATTTAAATTATTATATAAAATTATTGCTACCAATAGAATGTTATTTATATGGGGGATACAATCTTCCCAGCTCTGCAGATTTTGCTGTGAAGAGACAGAATCATTAGATCATTTGTTTTGGTTCTGTCCATTTGTAGCTTGTTTTTGGACACAGGTCCAGGAATGGCTAAAGGATTGCAATATTTACCTGGAGCTAACCTTGCAGATAGCATTACTGGGTGATCTGAAAAGTCATAGTCAATCGATCAATAATATAATAATACTTTTAGCAAAAATGTTTATTTTTAATTCACAATCTGTAGAAGCAATGAGAATAGAAAGGTTCAGAACTTTTGTAAAACATCACAGTACGGTTGAAATATATATGGCAAATAAAAATCCTATATGGATGGTGTTAAGAGATAGATGGGAGGTATTGAATAGAGTTGAAGGATGGGACTAATAACAAATAACAACAAATAATAACAAAGATAGCTAATAATGTAAGCATACTGTGTCCATAATAAGTACAGTGGGGAGAACAAGTATTTGATACACTGCTGATTTTGCAGGTTTTCCTACTTACAAAGCATGTGGAGGTCTGTACTTTTTATCATAGGTACATTTCAACTGTGAGACACGGAATCTAAAACAAACATCCAGAAAATCACATTTTATGATTTTTAAGTAATGAATTTACATTTTATTGCATGACATAAGTATTTGATACATCAGAAAAGCAGAACTTTTAATATTTGGTACAGAAACCTTTGTTTGCAATTACAGAGATCATCCGTTTCCTGTAGGTCTTGACCAGGTTTGCACACACTGCAGCAGGGATTTTGGCCCACTCCTCCATACAGACCTTCTCCAGATCCTTCAGGTTTCGGGGCTGTCGCTGGGCAATACGGAGTTTCAGCTCCCTCCAAAGATTTTCTATTGGGTTCAGGTCTGGAGAATGGCTAGGCCTCTCCAGGACCTTGAGATGCTTCTTACGGAGCCACTCCTTAGTTGCCCTGGCTGTGTGTTTCGGGTCATTGTCATGCTGGAAGACCCAGCCACGACCCATCTTCAATGCTCTTACTGAGGGAAGGAGGTTGTTGGCCAAGATCTCGCGATACATGGCCCCATCCATCCTCCCCTCAAAATGGTGCAGTCGTCCTGTCCCCTTTGCAGAAAAGCATCCCCAAAGAATGATGTTTCCACCTCCATGCTTCATGGTTGGGATGGTGTTCTTGGGGTTGTACTCATCCTTCTTCTTCCTCCAAACACGGCGAGTGGAGTTTAGACCAAAAAGCTCTATTTATGTCTCATCAGACCACATGATCTTCTCCCATTTATCCTCTGGATCATCCAGATGGTCATTGGCAAACTTCAGACGGGCCTGGACATGCGCTGGCTTGAGCAGGGGGACCTTGCGTGCGCTGCAGGATTTTAATCCATGACGGCGTAGTGTGTTATTAATGGTTTTCTTTGAGACTGTGGTCCCAGCTCTCTTCAGGTCATTGACCAGGTCCTGCCCTGTAGTTCTGGGCTGATCCCTCACCTTCCTCATGATCATTGATGCCCCACGAGGTGAGATCTTGCATGGAGCCCCAGACCGAGGGTGATTGACCGTCATCTTGAACTTCTTCCATTTTCTAATAATTGTGCCAACAGTTGTTGCCTTCTCACCAAGCTGCTTGCCTATTGTCCTGTAGCCCATCCCAGCCTTGTGCAGGTCTACAATTCCATCCCTGATGTCCTTACACAGCTCTCTGGTCTTGGCCATTGTGGAGAGGTTGGAGTCTGTTTGATTGAGTGTGTGGACAGGTGTCTTTTATACAGGTAACGAGTTCAAACAGGTGCAGTTAATACAGGTAATGAGTTGAGAACAGGAGGGCTTCTTAAAGAAAAACTAACAGTTCTGTGAGAGCCGGAATTCTTTCTGGTTGGTAGGTGATCAAATACTTATGTCATGCAATACAATGCAAATTAAGTACTTAAAAATCATACAATGTGATTTTCTGGATTTTTGTTTTAGATTCCGTCTCTTACAGTTGAAGTGTACCTATGATAAAAAATTACAGACCTCTACATGCTTTGTAAGTAGGAAAACCTGCAAAATCGGCAGTGTATCAAATACTTGTTCGGTTGTATGTTGGGAGCTTTTGGGAAAGAGCACAGTTAGAAAGATATGGCATATAGAAGCAAACCGGATGGACATCATGAAATGAGAGTAGAAGAAGTTCAGGAGCAAATATATATATATATATATATATATATATATATATATATATATATATATATATATGTATATTAGAATTATTGTAAAATTAACTGTGTCCGTAAGGTGTAGATAGTAAGTATAGACCGGAAGTAGAGGCCTGGGCATTGTTGTTCACTAATTTACTCCAAGTAGGGAAAGGATGGCGGGGTTGAAAAGTAATAAATTGGAGTATATATATAAAAGACATGGGGGATTGGAAGTGATGCAGACAATTACATTGATAGAAGATACAATCTATCTGCAATATTAAGCTGATACACCCCCCCCCCCCCCAAAAAAAAAGAATAAGAATAAAAATATAAAAAAGTAAAAATAAAATAAAATAATAATAATAATAACTTGCACTGTCTGTATCCCCCAGTATCGAAGTCTCCACGACCCAGGTTACCCCCGTTTGAGGTCTCAGTGGAGGCTTATTATTGTTTTTCCAGGACGGACAAAACAGGGGATGAGGTAGGATACCTCAGCTCCTGTTCCCACACAGAGAATGTTATACAGGGGGGAAAAAAAGTATTTAGTCAGCCACCAATTGTGCAAGTTCTCCCACTTAAAAAGATGAGAGAGGCCTGTAATTTTCATCATAGGTACACGTCAACTATGACAGACAAATTGAGAATTTTCTTTCCAGAAAATCACATTGTAGGATTCTTTATGAATTTATTTCCAAATTATGGTGGAAAATAAGTATTTGGTCACCTACAAACAAGCAAGATTTCTGGCTCTCACAGACCTGTAACTTATTCTTTAAGAGGCTCCTCTGTCCTCCACTCGTTACCTGTATTAATGGCACCTGTTTGAACTTGTTATCAGTATAAAAGACACCTGTCCACAACCTCAAACAGTCACACTCCAAACTCCACTATGGCCAAGACCAAAGACTGGCTGTCAAAGGACACCAGAAACAACATTGTAGACCTGCACCAGGCTGGGAAGACTGAATCTGCAATAGGTAAGCAGCTTGGTTTGAAAAAATCAACTGTGGGAGCAATTATTAGGAAATGGAAGACATACCAGACCACTGATAATCTCCCTCGATCTGGGGCTCCACGCAAGAACTCACCGCGTGGGGTCAAAATGATCACAAGAACGGTGAGCAAAAACCCCAGAACCACACGGGGCGACCTAGTGAATGACCTGCAGAGAGCTGGGACCAAAGTAACAAAGCCTACCATCAGTAACACACTACGCCGCCAGGGACTCAAATCCTGCAGTGCCAGATGTGTCCCCCTGCTTAAGCCAGTACATGTCCAGGCCCGTCTGAAGTTTGCTAGAGTGCATTTGGATGATCCAGAAGAGGATTGGGAGAATGTCATATGGTCAGATGAAAACAAAATATAACTTTTTGGTAAAAACTCAACTCGTCGTGTTTGGAGGACAAAGAATGCTGAGTTACATCCAAAGAACACCATATCTACTGTGAAGCATGGGGGTGGAAACATCATGTTTTGGGGCTGTTTTTCTGCAAAGGGACCAGGACGACTGATCCGTGTAAAGGAAAGAATGAATGGGGCCATGGATCGTGAGAATCTGATTGAAAACATCCTTCCATCAGCATGGGCATAGAAGATGAAACGTGGCTGGGTCTTTCAGCATGACAATGATCCCAAACACACCGCCCGGGCAACGAAGGAGTGGCTTCGTAAGAAGCATTTCAAGGTCCTGGAGTGGCCTAGCCAGTCTCTCAACCCCATAGAAAATCTTTGGAGGGAGTTGAAAGTCTGTGTTGCCCAGCGACAGCCCCAAAACATCACTGCTCTAGAGGAGATCTGCATGGAGGAATGGGCCAAAATACCAGCAACAGTGTGTGAAAACCTTGTGAAGACTTACAGAAAACGTTTGACCTGTGTCATTGCCAACAAAGGGTATATAACAAAGTATTGAGAAACTTTTGTTATTGACCAAATACTTATTTCCCACCCTAATTTGCAAATAAATTCATTACAAATCCTACAATGTGATTTTCTGGAAAAACATTTCTCATTTTGTCTGTCATAGTTGACGTGTACCTATGATGAAAATTACAGGCCTCTCTCATCTTTTTAAGTGGGAGAACTTGCACAATTGGTGGCTGACTAAATACTTTTTTTCCCCACTGTATCTAAGGAGTTTATGACTAATCACTCTTCTGCATTGCAGCCTGAGGATTTTAGGGATCAGAACCAGGCCCGCGCTGACATCTGGTGGTTGTGTGGTGGTAATAGACTATGGCCCAAGCTCCATATTAATTGGACTGGAACCTGTGCGTTAGCTCAGCTGGTAATGCGTTTCACTCTCATCAAACAATCTAACATGTCAGAGACTGGTGGTTTGTTGCGTAGAAAGTGAGACCTCCTCCCGGGATCCTTTGGTGAGAGGGTGTATTCGACAGGATAGGAGTACCTTGAGGGGTTCCAGATGAATTCAAAGCTTGGAATCAGATCGCAGCTGGGTTTGAGTCAATTATTTTCTGGTGGTCAACAATTAATAAGAATGTGGATTGGATAATTTACATCTACTATAACCAACAGAGATTATTAACCACACTCGTGATGCGATAAATGGATTGGCTGAGCAGACAGCGGCAACTAGCTTAATGGCATGATAGAATAGGATAGCTTTAGATATGCTCTTGGCTGAGAAGGGTGGGGTTTGTGTCATGTTTGGATCTATATGCTGTACTTTCATCCCCAATAACACAGTGCCCAATGGGTCAGTGACCAAGGCTCTTCAGGGACTCACAATGCTGGCGAACGAATTGGCTGAAAACTCTGGTATCGATAACTCACTAACCGGTTGGTTCGATAACATGTTTGGAAAATGGAAGACTATTGTAGCGACTGTATTGGGGGTGGCTCTGGCTGGAATGTTCATACTGGTGTTATGTGGATGTTGCCTAATCCCGTGTGTGAGAGGTCTTGTGTTTAGGTCTCTGGAGAAAGCGGTGACCCAACAGATGGTGAGGTATGGACCCACTCCAGACTTAGACCAATGGAATGAACGCTACACGCCTCCCACTCTGGTGGATGATGCAGAAGATTTCAATCCTGATGAACCTGAGTTGAATGAGACCATTTTTAATGTTTAGTATGCTATCTTTTCAATGAAGATCATAAAGAAAATCCTAACAAGAAGTGTTATGATGGGAAGTAAAACATTTGATAGTATATCAGGCAAATCATATTTTTTATAGTGTGTTTGTACTAGGGATTCATTTTATATGCAAAACAAGTTGTATGCTTTGGTGTGTATGTTTCATTTTATAACAATGTATTTTGAGTGTGTGTGTAATATTTAGTCAAAGGGTGGATTGATTATGAAACGTGTTAAAGACTGATATGTGTACAGTGGAAAAATACAGCCCACCTAAAGCGGGGTGGGATTCTTGTCTGACGTGTGTGTATAAAAGATAGACCCTGGACTTGAGAGGGCAGAGCGCTCTCTGAATAAAGCCTGATAATTGTAAGCTGGGAGACTGTTTATTAGAGATTTACAACCTCTGGGATACAGATTGAGTAATATAAGAGTTCAGTTTTGAAACATTGAGATAGAAATTCTCGTGACAATCAGCTTTGCACATCTTTATTTGATCTGGATTTGGGGATTTTCTCCCATTGTTCCTTGCAGATATTCTCAAGCTCTGTTAAGGTAGATGGGGAGCAGTGGTGAATAGCAATCTTCAAGTCTTTCCACAGATTTTCAATGGGACTCAAATCTAGGCATTAGCCGGGCCACTCAACAACATTGTAATGTAGACACATGGAGTCAGGAAGCAGGTGCAGTTAGTGAGTTTAATGATAACAAACATGGAACAATACAAAACAAGAGAAGCGTCTGACATGGAAACACAAACAACACTACCTGATGACTGATAACAAAATAGTGCTATATAACGGGTAAGCAATCAAGGGAGTAATGAAGTCCAGTTGTGACTGATGAGGTGACGCAGGTGTGAATAATGATGGTTGCCAGGACCTGTGGTTAGTAGACCGGTGACGTCGAGTGCCTGAGCGGGTGTGGACATGACAGACATTCACATTCTTGTTCTGAAAGCATTCCAGAGTTGCTTTGGCTGTGTGCTTGGGGTCATTTTCCTGTTGGAACGCAAATCTTTGCTCCAGTCTAAGGTCGTTTGCACTCTGAAGCAGGTTATCATCAAGGATTTGCCTGTATTTGGCTCCATTCATTGTTCCCTCTATCCTTACCAGTCTCCCAGTCTCTGCTGATAAAAGCATCCCCATAGCATGATACTTCCTTCACATTATGGATGGTGTTAGATGGGTAATGAGCTGTGCTGGGTTTTCTCCAGACATAGCACTTTGCATCCAGGCCAAATAGTTACATACAGTGGGGAGAACAAGTATTTGATACACTGCCGATTTTGCAGGTTTTCCTACTTACAAAGCATGTAGAGGTCTGTAATTTTTATCATAGGTACACTTCAACTGTGAGAGACGGAATCCAAAACAAAAAAATCCAGAAAATCACATTGTATGATTTTTAAGTAATTAATTTGCATTTTATTTATCAGAAAAGCAGAACTTAATATTTGGTACAGAAACCTTTCTTTGCAATTACAGAGATCATACGTTTCCTGTAGGTCTTGACCAGGTTTGCTTCTCCCATTCCTCCTCTGGATCATCCAGATGGTCATTGGCAAACTTCAGATGGGCCTGGACATGCACTGGCTTGAGCAGGGGGACCTTGCGTGCGCTGCAGGATTTTAATCCATGACGGCGTAGTGTGTTACTAATGGTTTTCTTTGAGACTGTGGTCCCAGCTCTCTTCATGTCATTGACCAGGTCCTGCCCTGTAGTTCTGGGCTGATCCCTCACCTTCCTCATGATCATTGATGCCCCACGAGGTGAGATCTTGCATGGAGCCCCAGACCGAGGGTGATTGACCGTCATCTTGAACTTCTTCCATTTTCTAATAATTGTGCCAACAGTTGTTGCCTTCTCACCAAGCTGCTTGCCTATTGTCCTGTAGCCCATCCCAGCCTTGTGCAGGTCTACACTTTTATCCCTGACGTCCTTACACAGCTCTCTGGTCTTGGCCATTGTGGAGAGGTTGGAGTCTGTTTGATTGAGTGTGTGGACAGGTGTCTTTTATACTGGTAACGAGTTCAAACAGGTGCAGTTAATACAGGTAATGAGTGGAGAACAGGAGGGCTTCTTAAAGAAAAACTAACAGGTCTGTGAGAGACGAAATTCTTACTGGTTGGTAGGTGATCAAATACTTATGTCATGCAATAAAATGCAACTTAATTACTTAAAAATCATACAATGAGATTTTCTGGATTTTTGTTTTAGATTCCGTCTCTCACAGTTGAAGTGTACCTATGATAAAAATTACAGACCTCTACATGCTTTGTAAGTAGGAAAACCTGCAAAATCTGCAGTGTATCAAATACTTGTTCTCCCCACTGTATATGTCTCACTAGACCGCAGTATCTTTTGCCTTATGATATCAGTCTTTCACATGCCTTTTTGCAAACTCCAGGTGTGCTTTCATATGCCTTTTTCTCAGGAGAGGCGTCCGTCTGGCCACTATCCCATAAAGCCCAGATTGGTGAAGTGCTTTAGAGACAGTTGACTTTGTCAGGTTCTCCCATCTCAGCCAAGGAACACTGTAGTTCTGTCAGAGTGGTCATTGGGTTCTTGGTCATCTCCCTGACCAAGGTCCTTCTTGCCCGGCTGCTCAGTTTGGTCGGATGGCCAGCTCTAGGCAGAGTTAGGGTAGTTCCATATTTTGTACATTTTCCAATGATGAGGACCACTGTGCTCTTGGAAACGTTCAACACACTAGAAATTGTTTTATACTCTTCCCCAGATATATGCCTCATAACAATTATATCTCGGAGATCTACGGACAGTTCCTTGGACTTCATGGTATAGTTTCTGCTCTGATATGTACTTTAAACTGTGGGACCTTTTATACAGTGACTTCAGAAAGTAGTCAGACCCCTTGACTCATTCCACATTTTGTTACGTTACAGCCTTATTCTAAAATTGATTAAAGAAATGTTTTTACTCAGCAATCTACACACAATACCCCATAATGACAAAGCAAAAACAGGCTTACCAGAAATACCTTATTCACATAAGTATTCAGACCCTTTGCTATGAGACTCATGTTATAGCCAAGATAGCATAGCAGTGCGGTCGTGTTCTCTTGTGTGTCCATGTAAATAGCCTGTTTTTTGTATTTTTTGGGTATTTTACGTATATATTTCCCTATCACACTTTCATCCTTCTACTAAATATACTTTCCTGCAACCCGCCACTCAATGTGGAACGGATTCTATTATTTACTCACCTTTATCTAGAATCTCCAGTTGAAACTAGCTAACTAGCTAACTAGCTACTTGCTATTAGCCACCATCAGCGGTTTTCACCCAGAACATCGGATTTTCTGCCGGAATAACTGAATCACTGGACCTTAACACCGGATCTAGCTAGCTGCAACTGAATGGATGTTGCTGTAGGCTAATCACCACTGCCCCTGTAGCACCAGTTAGCCTTGAGCCTTGAGCTAGCCCCGGCTATCTACCTCTCTGTCTACCGACAGGACCTCCTAGAGTCGACACGGAGCCCTGCCGATCCATCACGACTGGTCTGCCGACGTAATCGTCTGTGGTTTCAACAGGCTTCCCGTTGCGACGACCACGAAGATCCATCTGCTAGCCCCGGCCCGCTAGCACACGCAAACTACAACCGTGCTTCCTGCTCGCTGTGCTGAAGCACCAATTTGAACTGCTCTCGGACTCCCATATTGCTGTTCACTGGACCTTCTGATCACTCAGCTGCACAGCTGATGCCTGCTGGACTGTTCCTTTACACGGTACCCTGTCCTGTTTATTCTGTTTAGCCTCAGCCCAAACTTTATCGCCATTACCACTTGTTGTCTTAGCTCTTTCTAATAACACCTGTGATTGCTTTATGCCTCTCTCCCATGTCAATATGCCTTGCCTATTGCTGTTCCAGTTAGTTCTTATTATACAATTTCACTGTAGAACCCCAAGTCCCTCTCAAACTGCCTCAAATAGTTCCTTTGTTCCACCCCCCATACACGCCGAGACCAGCTCAATCGGTGCCTCCAGTGATGCTATCTCTTTCATTGTTACCCAACGCTTAGGTTTACCTCCACTGTACTCATATCCTTCCATATCCTTGTCTGTACATAATGCCCTGAATCTTTTCTACAACGCCCGGAAATCTGCCCCCTTTATTCCCTGTACCCAACACACTAGAAGACCAGTTCTTAAAGCCTTTAGCCGAATCCTTATTCTAGTCCTCCTCTGTTCCTCTGGTGATGTAGAGGCTAACCCAGGCCCTGCAGCCTCCAGTATCACTCCTACTCCCCAGGAGCTATCATTTGTTGACTTCTGTAACCGTAAAAGCCTTGGTTTTCTGAACGTTAACATCAGAAGTCTACTTCCTAAGTTTGAGTTATTCACTGCGTTAGCACACTCCGCCAACCCTGATGTTCTAGCAGTGTCTGAATCCTGGCTTAGGAAGGCCACCAACAATTCTGAAATTTCCATCCCCAACTACAAAATTTTCCGTCTAGATAGAACTGCAAAAGGGGGTGGAGTTGCAATCTACTGTAGAGATAGCCTGCAGAGCTCTATCATACTATCCAGATCTGTGCCCAAACAGTTTGAGCTTCTACTTCTAAAAATCCACCTTTCCAGAAATAAGTCTCTCACTGTTGCCGCTTGCTACAGACCCCCCTCAGCCCCCAGCTGTGCCCTGGATACCATATGTGAATTGATTGCCCCCCATTTATCCCCAGAGTTCGTACTGCTTGGTGACCTAAATTGGGATATGCTTAACACCCCGGCCATCCTACAATCCAAACTAGATGCCCTCAATCTCACACAAATTATCAACGAACCTACCAGGTACAACCCTAAATCCGTAAACATGGGTACCCTCATATATATCATCCTGACTAACTTACCCTCTAAATACACCTCCGCTGTCTTCAAAAAGGATCTCAGCGATCACTGCCTTATGGCCTGCGTCCGTAACGGGTCCACGGTCAAAAGACCACCCCTCATCACTGTCAAACGCTCCCTAAAACACTTTAACGAGCAGGCCTTCCTAATTGACCTGGCCCAGATATCCTGGATGGATATAGATCTCATTCCGTCAGTAGAGGATGCCTGGTTGTTCTTTAAAAGTAATTTCCTCTCAATCTTAAATAAACATGCCCCATTCAAAAAATACAGAACTAAGAACAGATGTAGCCCCTGGTTCTCCTCAGACTTGACTGCCCTTGACCAGCACAAAAACATCCTGTGGCGTACTGCATTAGCATCAAATAGCCCCCCGATTTGCAACTTTTCAGGGAAGTCAGGAACCAATATACACAAGCAGTTAGGAAAGCAAAGGCTAACTTTTTCAAAATTTGCATCCTGTAGCACTAACTCCAAAAAGTTTTGGGACACTGTAAAGTCCATGGAGAATAAGAGCACCTCCTCCCAGCTGCCCACTGCACTGAGGCTAGGAAACACTATTACCACCGATTAATCTACAATAATCGAGAATTTCAACAAGCATTTTGCTACGGCTGGCCATGCTTTCCACCTGGATACCACTACCCCGGCCACCAGCTCTGCACCCTCCGCTGCAACTTGCCCATGCCCCCCCCCCCCCCCCCGCTTCTCCTTCACACAAATTCAGACAGCTGATGTTCTGAAAGAGCTGCAAAATCTGGACCCCTACAAATCATCTGGGCTAGACAATCTGGACCCTTTCTTTCTAAAACTAGCCGCCGAAATTGTCGCAACCCCTATTACTAGCCTGTTCAACCTCTCTTTCGTAACGTCTGAGATTCCCAGAGATTGGAAAGCTGCCGCGGTCATCCCCCTCTTCAAAGGGGGTGACACTCTAGATCCAAACTGTTACAGACCTATATCCATCCTGCCCTGCCTTTTGAAAGTTTTTGAAAGCCAAGTTAACAAACAGATCACCAACCATTTCGAATCCCACCGTACCTTCTCCACTATGCAATCCGGTTTCCGAGCTGGTCATGGGTGCACCTCAGCCACGCTCAAGGTCCTAAACGATAATAGACAGTACTGTGCAGCCGTCTTCATCGACCTGGCCAAGGCTTTCGACTCTGTCAACCACCGCATTCTTATTGGCAGACTAAATAGCCTTGGTTTCTCAAATGACTGCCTCGCCTGGTTCACCAACTACTTCTCAGATAGAGTTCAATGTGTCAAATCGGAGGGCCTGTTGTCTGGACCTATGGCAGTCTCTATGGGGGTGCCACAGGGTTCAATTCTTGGGCCGACTCTTTTCTCCGTGTGTATCAATGATGTCGCTCTTGCTGCTGGTGACTCTCAGATCCACCTCTACGCAGACGACACCATTTTGTATACATCTGGGCCTTTATTAGACACTGTGTTAACAAACCTCCAAACGAGCTTCAATGCCATACAACAATCCTTCAGTAGCCTTCAACTGCTCTTAAACACTAGTAAAACTAAATGCACACTCTTCAATCGAACGCTGCTTGCACCCGCCCACCCGACTAGAATCACTACTCTCGACAGGTCTGACCTAGAGTATGTGGACAACTACAAATACCTAGGTGTCTGGTTAGACTGTAAACTCTCCTTCCAGACTCACATTAAGAATCTCCAATCCAAAGTTAAATCTAGATTCGGCTTCCTATTTCGCAACAAAGCCTCCTTCACTCATGCTGCCAAACATGCCCTCGTAAAACTGACTATCCTACCGATCCTTGACTTCGGCGATGTCATTTACAAAATAGCTTCCAACACTCTACTCAGCAAATTGGATGTAGTCTATCACAGTGCCATCCGTTTTGTCACCAAAGCCCCATATACTACCCACCACTGTGACCTGTACGCTCTTGTTGGCTGGTCATCACTACATATTCGTCGCCAAACCCACTGGCTCCAGGCCATCTATAAATCACTGCTAGGCAAATCCCTGCCTTATCTTAGCTCATTGGTCACCATAGGAACACCCACCCGTAGTATGCGCTCCAGCAGGTATATCTCACTGGTCATCCCCAAAGCCAACACCTCCTTTGGCCGCCATTTCTTCCAGTTCTCTGCTGCCAATGACTGGAACGAATTGCAAACATCTCTGAAGCTGGAGACTCTTATCTCCCTCACTAACTTTAAGCATCAGTTGTCAGAGCACCTTACCGATCACTGCACCTGTACACAGCCCATCTGAAATTAGCCCACCCAACTACCTCATCCCCATATTGTTATTTATTTTACTCATTTGCACCCCAGTATCTCTATTTGCACATCATCTCTTGCACATCTATCATTCCAGTGTTAATACTAATTGTGTAATTATTTTGCACTATAGCCTATTTATTGCCTTACCTCCATAACTTGCTACATTTGCACACACTGTATATATATTTTCTGTTGTATTTTTGACTTTATGTTTTGTTTTACCCCATATGTAACTCTTTGTTGTTGTTTTTATCGCATTGCTTTGCTTTATCTTGGCCAGGTCGCAGTTGTAAATGAGAACTTGTTCACAACTGCCTTACCTGGTTAAATAAAGGTGAAATAAAAATAAATAAAAAAAGACTTGAAATTGAGCTCAGGTGCATCCGGTTTCCACTGATCATCCTTGAGATGTGTCTACAACTTGATTGGGTCCACATGTGGTAAATCCAATTGATTGGACATGATTTGGAAAGGCACACACCTGTCTATATAAGGTTCCGCAGTTGACAGTGCATGTCAGAGCAAAAACCAAGCCATGAGATTGAAGGATTTGTCCGTAGAGCTGCGAGACAGGATTGTGTCGAAGCACAGATCTGGGGAAGGGAAACAGATCATATCTGCAGCATTGAAGGTCCCCAAGAACACATTGGCCTCCATCATTCTTAACTGGAAGAAGTTTGGAACCACAAAGACTTCCTAGCGCTGGCCACCCTGCCAAACTGAGCAATCGGGGGAGAAGGGCCTTGGTCAGGGAGGTGACCAAGAACCTGATGGTCACTCTGACAGAGCTCCAGAGTTTCTCTGTGGAGATGGGAGAACCTTCCAGAAGGACAACCGTCTCTGCAGCACTCCATCTTTCAGGCCTTTATGGTAGAGTGGTCAGAAGGAAAGCAACTCCTCAGTAAAAGGCACATGACATTCCGCTTGGAGTTTGCCAAAAGGCACCTAAAGACTCTCAGACCATGAGAAACAAGATTCTCTGGTCTGATGAAACCAAGATTTAACTCTTTGTCCTGAATGCCATGCGTCACGTCTGGAGGAAATCTGGCACCATCCCTACGGTGAAGCATGGTGGTGGCAGCATCATGCTGTGGGGATGTTTTTCAGAGGCATGGACTAGGAGAGTAGTCAGGATTGTGGCAAAGATGAACGGAGCAATGTACAGAGAGATCCTTAATGAAAACCTACTCCAGAGCGCTCAGGCCCTGAGACTGGGGCAAAGGTTCACCTTCCAACAGGACAACGACCCTAAGCACACAGCCAAGACAACGCAGGAGTGGCTTCGTGACAAGTCTCTGAATGTCCTTGAGTGGCCCAGCCAGAGCCTGGACTTGAATCTGATCTAACATCTCTGGAGAGACCTGAAAATAGCTGTGCAGCAACGCTCCCCATCCATCCTGAGAGAGCTTGAGAGGATCTGCAGAGAGGAATGGGAGATTTTCCCCAAATACAGGTGTGCCAAGCTTGTAGGCTCATACTCAAGAATATTTTTTTTGAAAATGTTTCTAAAAACCAATTTTTGCTTTGTCATTATGGGACATTCTGTGTAGATTGATGAGGGGAAAAAAAACAATTTAATACATTTTAGAATAAGGCTGTAACGTAACAAAATGTGGAAAAAGTCAAGGGGTCTGAATACTTTCCGAATGCACTGTAGACAGGTGTGTCATTATGAAAGTATTGTCATAATGGGGTATTGTGTGTAGATGGGTGACAATTATTTATTTTTTAATCCATTATAGCCTAGTGGTTCATTGAGACAGAACAATGTAAGAAAATAATCATATGTAAGGTTTATGGCAAATTATAGCACAAATTAATACAAATAATGAGATAAATAATGTCTCATTAATCAATAGATCATGTCAACATATACATAGGTGATATTTGGGTGTCTGTGAAACGGGAAACACAGAGACCCAAAAAATCAAGGCAACACCATTATAGAAACGAGGACAGTGAAAAATCATTCTTTAGCCCCTTAGGGTCCACAGTGTCTAAGGAGTACTGCCAGAATTCCTCTCTTTGTTTTAGTTGACGTACGATATCACCTTCTCTTGGTGAAATTTGCAAGGCAAAAAAATAAATGTGAGGGGCAATGTTGTGAACTCACGTAGATTCTGATCATTTTTTTAGGATGTTCCAGTGTTTCAATACAAAGGATTTGGCCCTACAAGCACGTGAGCTATGCTCCGTGGAAAAACACAAATGTGGGGCATTTTGTCCTGGTTTCTATTAGTGCCAGTGAGTAGGCTTTGACATTGTCTCTCTAGCAAGTGTATAGGCCTGTTCAATGACACTCATCATACCGCGTTGCAGGAACCTGGTTAGCATATAATTAGCTTTGGGCTCAAACTCTGTCTGTGCTACAGTTACATCTTAGGAATTGATCCACTGGTATGTTCCGCTTAACACTAGAACCGCCATAGGCCAACGGCCACTGACGTTTGATTTTGTAAATAAAATCTGCCAAAAGCTATGTCATGCTCTTTCCCTGACTTTTCTTCCCACACCTGTTGCCAACTTAACCCACCAAGACAATGTGCTGTAGGACGTTGGTACCCAGCCAGGTGCTAATGCGTCTCTCTCTCCTCACTGAATGAATGACAAATGGATGAATGGGCGATAACTGTGCACCTTACTTCACAATTGAATTTAAATTAGCCTAACTAAATGATAAGGAGGGTGAAGAGGTTGATTTAATTTAGAAAGACAATAGTGTAATGATGAGTTTGTGTTATGCCTATATATCAGCAGCAAATAATTTGACCTTTGACCGCGTGCCTTGTGGGTTGATACAATCCTCTTTTAGGTTTTACTTTGTAAAAATAAGCTGTTATGGGACTGTGTTACTGTAATACTATTACTAATCAAATGTATTGTAAGGGAAACAAAAACATGCTACGTGTTTCAGTAGGCCTTTAGAATAATGTAAAACCTATCCTTGACTCTATCCAAGTTGCACAGCCGGCCCATCGAAACTACACCTATACTATACAGAAACTATTTCACACATAAAAAGAGTTAGCCTATAATACAGGTGTGCCAAGCTTGTAGTGTCATACCCAAAAATACTAGAGGCTGTAATCGCTGAATACTTATGTAAATGTGATATTTCAGTTGTTTTTGTAAAAAATTTGCAAAAATGTCTAAAAACCTGTTTTTGCTTAGTCATTATGGGGGTATTGTGTGTAGATTGATGAGGGGAAAAAACTATGTAATAATTTTTAGAATAAGGCTGTAACTTAACAAAATGTGGAAAAGGTCAAAGGGTCTGAATACTTTCCAAATGCACTGTATGTATGGGGATCTACTGTGTTTGAGAAATTGGTCTTTCTGTAGCCCAGCCATACTTCAACAGGCGGAACATGATCCAGATTCGGAACCAGATCGGGGTCAATACAGGCCGCGGTCCAACAACAACAACCAAAAATTATAATAAATAATGATATACAGTTGAAGTCGGAAGTTTACATTCACCTTAGCCAAATACATTTCAACTCAGTTTTTCACAATTCCTGACATTTAATCCTAGTAAAATGTCCCTGTCTTAGGTCAGTTAAGATCACCACTTTATATTAAGAATGTGAAATGTCAGAATAATAGGAAGAGAATTATATATTTCAGCTTTTATTTCTTTCATTACATTTCCAGTGGGTCAGAAGTTTACATACACTCAATTAGTATTTGATAGCATTGCCTTTAAATTGTTTAACTTGGGTTCAACGTTTTGGGTAGCCTTACACAAGCTTCCCACAATAAGTTGGGTGAATTTTGGCCCATTCCTCCAGACAGAGCTGGTGTAACTGAGTCAGGTTTGTAGGCCTCCTTGCTCGCACACACTTTTTCAGTTCTGCCCACACATTTTCTATAGGATTGAGGTCAGGGCTTTGTGATGGCCACTCCAATACCTTGAAAAAATATATTTTATATATTCAAATAGCCACCATTTGACTTGATGACAGCTTTCCACACTCTTGGCATTCTCTCAACAAGCTTCACTTGGAATGCTTTTCCAACAGTCTTGAAGGAGTTCCCACATATGCTGAGCACTTGTTGGCTTCTTATCCTTCACTCTGCGGTCCGACTCATCCCAAACCATCTCAATTGGGTGAGGTCAGGGGATTGTGGAGGCCAGGTCATCTGGTGCAGCACTCCATCACTCTCCTTCTTGGTATAATAGCCCTTACACAGCCTGGAGGTGTGTTGGGTCGTTGTCCTGTTGAAAAACAAATGATAGTCACACTAAGCCCAAACCAGATGTGATGGTTAAGTGTGCCTTGAATTCTAAATAAATCATAGAGATTGTCACCAGAAAAGCACCCCCACACCATAACACCTCCTCCTCCATGCTTTATGGTGGTAAAGCAGAGATCATCCGTTCACCCACACCGCATCTCATAAAGACATAAAAAATCTCTGATTTGGATAAAGTTCCACCGGTCTAATGTCCATTGCTCGTGTTTCTTGGCCCAAGCAGGTCTGTTCTTCTTATTGGTGTTGTTTAGCAGTGTTTTTTTCTGCAGCAATTCGACCATGAATGCCTGATTCACAAAGTCCCCTCTGAACAGTTGATGTTGAGATGTGTCTGTGACTTGAACTCTGTAAAGCATTTATTTAGGCTGCAATTTCTGAGGCTGGTAACTCTAATGAACTTATCCTCTGCAGCACAGGTAACTCTGGGTCTTCCATTCCTGTGGCGGTCCTCATGAGAGCCAGTTTTATCATGGCGCTTGATGATTTTTGCGACTGCACTTAAAGAAACGTTTAAAGTTCTGGAAATGTTCCGTATTGACTGACCTTCATGTCTTAAAGTAATGATGGGCTGTTGTTTCTCTTTGCTTATTTAAGCTGTTCTTGCCATAATATTGAATTGGTATTTTACCAAATAGGGCTATCTTCTGTATCCCCCCTACCTTGTCACAACACAACTGATTATTACACATTAAGAAGGAAAGAAATTCCACAAAATTAACTTTTAAGAAGGCACACCTGTTAATTGAAATGCATTCCAGGTGACTACCTCATGAAACTGGTTGAGAGAATGCAAAGAGTGTGCAAAGCTGTCATCGAGCTAAAGGGTGGCTATTTGAAGAATCTCAAATATAAAATATATTTTGATTTGTTAAACACTTTTTTGGTTACTACATGATTCCATATGTGTTATTTCATAGTTTTGATGTCTTCACTAATATTCTACAATGTAAAGAATATTAAAAATAAGAAAAACCCTTGAATGAGTAGGTGTGTCCAAACTTTTGACTGGTAGTGAATATACAAAAGTATGTGGACACCCCTTCAAATTAGTGGATTCGGCTATTTCAGCCACAACCGTTGCTGACATGTGTATAAAATTGGGCACACGGCCATGCATTCTCAACAGACAAACATTGCCAGTAGAATGGCCTTACTGAAGAGGTCAGTGACTTTCAACGTGGCACCGTCATAGGATGCCACCTTTCCAACAAGTCAGTTTGTCAAAGTTCTGCCCTGCTAGAGCTTCCCCGGTCAACTGTAAGTGCTGTTATTGTGAAATGGAAACGTCTAGGAGCAACAACGGCTAAGTCGCGAAGTGGTAGGCCACACAAGCTTGCAAAACAGGACCGCCGAGTGCTGAAGCGCCTAATGCTTAAACATTTTCTGTCTTTGGTTGCAACACTAACTACCGAGTTCCAAACTGCCACTGGAAGCAACATCAGCACAATAACTGTTTGTCGGGAGCTTCATTAAATGGGTTTCCATTGCCGAGCAGCCGCACACAAGCCGAAGATCACCATGCGCAATGCCAAGCGTCAGCTGGAGTGGTGTAAAGCTCGCCACCATTGGACTCTGGAGCAGTGTGTTCGGTTCTAACTTGGAATATTGAAATATCCTTATTCATGTTACCATATTAGAACTGGGTGTATGGAAATCTACTGAGTGAGAAGGGGAGTGCAGAAAGTTTACATTCTGTCAGAACATGTTATTGTCAAATCTCATTTATCCTATGGAGCGAGGCAAAGAGTAACAGTCTGGTTTCAGTCACTGATAATGTTGTATAGCCGTGGATTAGGGAGGAGTGAGGAATGTGGTTGGAGGTCAGGTCAGATGAAGTGAGAAGAAACAGTCATATGACATACACACATAGGAGGCAGGGCCATGACTACACCACTGAGAGGAACCACTTAAGTTCCTGCCTAGCAACAGAGATGTATTGGCTGTATAGATGTGCAAGGAGATGACTCCGCCCAGTAGAGGGTATAAATATATGTACTTGTGTAAACATTTCTTTGTCTTTTCAGCTGTTTAACCCAGTGGGTGAATAAACTTGGTTTGCTATTTGACTAGTTGTCCGTTAGTTTTTCACTCTGTTAGGACCTAACAAGTGGAAACACATTCTTTGGAGTGATGAATCACGCTTCACCATCTGGCAGTCCGATGGACAAATCTGGGTTTGGCCAATGCCAGGAGAATGCTACCTGCCCCAATGCACAGTACCAACTGTAAAGTTTGGTGGAGGAGGAATAATGGTCTGTGGCTGTTTTTCATGGTTCGGACTAGGCCTCTTAGTTCCAGTGAAGGGAAATCTTAACGCTAAAGCATACAATGACTTTCTAGACGATTCTGTGCTTCCAACTTTGTGGCAACAGTTTGGGGAAGGCCCTTTCCTGTTTCAGCATGACAATGCCTCTGTGCACAAAGTGAGGTCCATTCAGAAATGGTTTGTCGAGATCGGTGTGGAAGAACTTGACTGGCCTGCACAGAGCCCTGACCTCAACCCCATCTAACACCTTTGGGATGAATTGGAACGTCGACTGCGAGCCAGGCCTATTCGCCCAACATCAGTGCCCAACCTCACTAATGCTTGTGGCTGAATGGAAGCAAGTCCCCGAAGCAACATTCCAACATCTAGTGGAAAGCCTTCCAAGAAGAGTGGGCTGTTATCGCAGCAAAGGGGGGACCAACTCCATATTTATGCCCATGATTTTGGAATGAGATGTTCGACAACCAGGTGTCCACATACTTTTGGTCATGTAGTGTGTCTATATATATACATACATTTTATATTTACATATACATTTTGTCATATTTATGCCATTTAAAGGGGCGGTACACCAACATTTGAAATGTACTGACTTTTATTGACAAAAAGTGATGCATCCATTGATCCTGAGAGACAATGCCCAATATAGCTTAATTGTATGTATTTACTTACCCCACAGCCATCATTAGCATCACTGCAGGTAAAATAATGGGAGTGGCAGGGCTTATGGCAGGATTCTTCAAAAAGCATGCCCAAATCCTCAGTCACTTTAAACCTAATGTTATAGCAACCCAAATACCATAACAAGTTGCACATGTAGAATGTTGGAGGATATTATGGGATTTTTGGTGTTTATATAATATAATAAAAAACAAAAAACAAAGAATACACACCAATCCAGCACTGTGTGTATATTGAGGGTAGCCGGTTTCTGTAAGCGCTGTTCTGACTGCAAGTAAATATATATGTAAGGTCATACCTAGTTACATTATCACCATTGATAACCATAGTCAAGTACATAAGGTGCTCCATCTCTGCAGGTGATCTGTTTATCTGCTCAAAATCATTGATACAGGTCCCGCTCCACCCTTTGGTGGCATGGATAACTTGTTATGATGTCTCCAGAGAAACCAGGATTTAAATAAATACCTTTTAGATTTGTCCTAGAACAACTACTTTTGGAGAATACACACCAATAAAAATCTCTGTGTAGATTCAGAATGTATCTGAGTGCTGTATTGGAGTTCTATCAAGTATTTATACCATTGACAGACTTTGTTAACCAGATTTTTATAAGCACAGAACTAAGGTAATTTTGGTTTTGTACACATTCATACGATACGTGGTATTGAAAGTACAATATTAGGTGAGTACATGGGGAGCTATTTCACTGCTGATGATCAGTCTATCTGGTCAAAATCACTGATACAGGTTCCCCTCCGCCCTCTGGTGGTATGGATAACTTATTACTATGTCTCCAGAGAAACATAGATTCAAATAAAGGTCCTATCTATCAAATTTCTATATGTGGAATTAGGTGTTTTTGGTTGGGGTCAAAATGACCCCAAATGACTTACATTTCTTGACACACTCAAATAGGTGCGCCTGGCACCTACTACCGTACCCCATTCAAAGACACTTAAATATTTTGTCTTGCCCATTAACCCTCTGAATGGCACACATACACAATCTATGTCTACATTTTCTCAAGGCTTAAACATCCTTCTTTAACCTGTCTCCTCCCCTTCATCTACACTGATTGAAGTGGATTTAACAGGTGACATCAATAAAGGATCATAGCTTTTACCTGGATTCACCTGGAAAGAGCTGTTCTTAATGTGTTGTACACTCAGTGTATGTTGGGAGTATAAGGGTTGTAACATTTTCTCTCCACCAACAAGAGGGGTGTGAACAGTTTGGGGTCGCCTGGGTTGCAAAGTGGGGGGTTGTTATTACGCTGATAAATGACAATATCAATCCGGACCTTAGCCACCTAGGAAATGTGTGTGACTGGACATTCTCAAATAGTAGTTGAGTACCTGTCAAGAGTTGCTGTAGGTAGGTAGGTGTGGAATCAGGCGCAGGACGCAGAAGTATATCCAAACAAAGTCTTTAGTAGAATCAACACAAAATAATCCAAGAACAGCCCGGAGGCGAGAAAAGCGAGCACAGGCGTAACCAAACGGGCACACTAAACATGTGCGTAAATCTCTCCTAAAAACAACAAGGAGGCAAACTACTAAATAGCGCACCAAAAATAGGTAGCGCAGCAACACGACAAGGAAACAATTACACACAACACCTAACTAACAACAAGGAACTAAATAGGGTGCTTAATGAGACATAACACAAAACAGGTGTGACAAACAGACAAAACCAATCAAACAAGAAACATAGAACGGTGGCAGCTAGTACTCCGGAGACGACGACCGCCGAAACCTGCCCGAACAAGGAGGAGGGGCCGCCTCGGCCGAAACCGTGACAGTACCCCCCCCTTGACGCGCGGCTCCAGCCGTGCGCCGCCCCCGGCCTCGGGGACGACCAGGAGGACGCGGAGCAGGGCGCGTAGGATGACCACGATGGAATTCGGTCAGCAGGGACGGATCCAGAATGTCCCTCCTCGGCACCCAGCACCGCTCCTCCGGACCGTACCCCTCCCACTCCATGAGATATTGGAGACCCCCCATCCGGCGTCTCGAATCCAGGATGGTCCGAACAGTGTACGCCGGAGCCCCCTCGATGTCCAACGGGGGCGGAGGAGTCTCCTCAATCTCAAAGTCCTGGAGTGGACCAGCTACCACCGGCCTGAGGAGAGACACATGGAACGAGGGGTTAATATTCTTGTAATCAATGGGCAGTTGTAACCTGTAACACACCTCGTTCAATCTCCTCAGGACTTTAAAAGGCCCCACAAACCGCCGACCCAGCTTCCGGCAGGGCAGGCGGAGGGGCAGGTTTCTGGTTGAGAGCCAGACTCGATCTCCAGGTGCGTACACTGGCCCCTCACTGCGGTGTAGGTCGGCGCTCGTCTTCTGTCGACGGATGGCTCGCTGCAGATGGACGTGTGCAGCGTTCCACGTCTCCTCCGAGCGCCGCACCCACTCATCCACAGCAGGGGCCTCGATCTGGCTCTCATGCCAAGGTGCCAGAACCGGCTGGTACCCTAACACACACTGGAAAGGGGTTAGTCTAGTGGAGGAGTGGCGGAGAGAGTTCTGTGCCATCTCGGCCCAGGGCACATATCTCGCCCACTCCTCCGGCCGGCCCTGACAATATGACCTCAGAAACCTACCCACATCCTGGTTGACTCGTTCGACCTGCCCATTACTCTCCGGGTGGTAACCCGAGGTAAGGCTCACCGAGACCCCCAACCGTTCCATAAAGGCTCTCCAGACTCTGGAGGTAAACTGGGGGCCTCGATCGGACACTATATCCTCGGGTACCCCGTAATGCCGGAAGATGTGAGTAAATAGAGCCTCAGCGGTCTGTAGGGCAGTAGGAAGACCCGGCATGGGAAGGAGACGACAGGCCTTCGAGAACCGATCCACAACGACCAGGATGGTGGTATTCCCTTGTGAGGAGGGAAGGTCGGTAACAAAATCCACCGAGAGGTGAGACCAGGGTCGCTGTGGAACGGGCAGGGGTTGTAATTTACCCCTGGGCAAGTGTCTGGGCGCCTTACACTGGGCACACACTGAGCAGGAGGAGACATAAACCCTCACATCCCTGGCTAACGTTGGCCACCAGTACTTCGTACTAAGGCAGTGCACTGTCCGGCCAATACCTGGATGTCCAGAGGAGGGTGACGTGTGAGCCCAATAAATCAGCCGATCCCGGACCTCGAGCGGGACGTACGTCCGACCCACCGGACACTGTGGAGGGCTAGGGTCGGTGCGTAATGCCCGCTCGATCTCCGCATCGACTTCCCACACCACCGGTGCCACCAGACAAGACTCCGGTAGTATGGGAATGGGCTCCACGCACCTCTCCTCCGTGTCATACCGCCGGGACAGGGCATCTGCCTTCCCGTTCTGGGACCCAGGGATGTAAGTGATCTTGAACACAAACCGGGCGAGAAACATAGTCCATCGAGCCTGGCGAGGATTCAGTCTCCTAGCTGCCCGAATGTATTCCAGGTTACGGTGGTCGGTCAGAATGAGGAAAGGGTGTTGAGCCCCCTCAAGCCAATGCCTCCACACCTTTAGGGCCTGTACTACGGCTAACAGCTCCCTGTCCCCTACGTCATAATTCCGCTCCGCCGGACTGAGCTTCTTAGAATAAAAAGCACAGGGGCGGAGCTTAGGTGGTGTGCCGGACCGTTGTGAAAGAACTGCCCCGATACCGGCCTCAGACGCGTCCACCTCTACTTGGAAGGGTAAAGCGGGATCCGGGTGCGCAAGCAACCGGAGCCGAGGTAAACAGGTCCTTCAGTCTCCCAAAGGCCCTGTCCGCCTCAGCCGACCACTGCAAGCGCACCGGACCCCCCTTCAGAAGAGACGTTATGGGAGCTGCCACCTGTCCAAAACCCCGGATAAACCTCCGGTAGTAATTCGCAAAACCCAAGAACCGCTGCACCTCTTTAACTGTAGTTGGGGTTTGCCAATTATGCACGGCAGACACTCGGTCCACCTCCATTCTCACCCCTGACGCAGACAACTGGTAACCCAAAAAGGAAACTGACTCCTGAAAGAACAGACATTTCTCGGCTTTGACATACAGGTCATGCTCCAACAGTCTCCTCAATACCCTGCGCACCAGGGCTACATGCTCGGCCCGAGTAGAACTGTACACAAGAATATCATCTATGTACACCACTACTCCCTGCGCCTGCATGTCCCGGAAAATCTCATCTACAAACGATTGGAAGACTGATGGAGCATTCATTAACCCATATGGCATGACGAGATACTCGTAATGGCCGGAGGTAGTACTAAATGCTGTCTTCCACTCATCGCCCTCCCTAATGCGCACCAAGTTATATGCGCTCCTGAGGTCCAATTTTGTGAAGAACCGTGCCCCGTGTAATGACTCCGTCATGGTCGCAATCAGCGGGAGTGGATAACTATATTTCACAGTCACCTGATTGAGACCGCAGTAATCAATACACGGACGCAAACCTCCATCCTTTTTCTTCACAAAAAAGAAGCTCGAGGACGCGGGAGAAGTGGAAGGCCGTATGTATCCCTGTCTCAGAGACTCGGCAATGTAAGTCTCCATTGCCCTTTTCTCCTCCTGTGACAAAGGATACACATGGCTCCGCGGGAGCGCAGCTCCTATCTGGAGGTCTATCGCACAATCCCCCTGTCTATGAGGCGGCAACCGTGCCGCTCTGGTCTTACTAAACACGAGTGCCAAATCCTCATACTCAGGCGGAATGTGCAGTGCTGGCATCTGGTTCGGGCTCTCCACCGAGGTCGCCCCTACGGAAACACCCAGACATAGCCCCTCACACTGAGTAGACCACCCTTTAAGAGCCTTCTCTCGCCACGAAATCGTAGGATCATGGGTAATCAACCAGGGAAGCCCCAGTACCACCGGATACGCAGGAGAGTCGATCAGATAGAGTTGAATCGTCTCCTCATGACCCCCCTGCGTCATCATCCTAAGTGGCGCTGTGACCTCCCCAATCAACCCAGATCCTAACGGACGACTATCTAAGGCATGTACAGGGAAGGGCTTATCGACTGGAAGGAGGGGAATCCCTAACTTAACACAGAATTTACGATCTACAAAATTCCCAGCTGCGCCTGAATCGACTAGCGCCTTATGCTGGGAACGAGGTGCAACCTGTGGGAAACAAACAGGTAATGTAATGTGTACGACAGAAAGCTCTGGGTAAGTAGGGCGCCTACTCACCTGGGAGGACTCCCCAATGTGTGACCTACCATCTCTCTCACCAGGGGACCCTCCCCAGCACCTAGCCGCGGTGTGCCCTCCGCGGCCACAGTTGGTGCAGGAGACTGCCCCCCTCGGGCTCCTTCCTCTCCTCCCTCTAGCGCCAGCACCTCCAAGCTCCATCGGGCTCGGCTCGGAGGCGCTGGAGGGTGGAATGGGAGGCCCCCACCTGGGACGTCCGCGGGTCGCGAGCAGGGTGTCCAGCCGAATGGCCATGTCCACCAACTGGTCAAATGTTAGTGTAGTATCCCTGCACGCTAACTCTCTGCGGACGTCCTCCCGAAGGCATCTAAAGTGGTCTATGAGGGCCCTCTCCTTCCACCCTGCATCTGCCGCCAGAGTCCGGAACTCCAGCGCAAACTCTTGAGCGCTCCTCATCCCCTGTCGGAGGTGGAATAGACGCTCCCCCGCCGCCTTCCCCTCTGGTGGATGGTCGAAGACAGCACGGAAGCGGCGGGAGAACTCCGCATAGGTGACTGTGGCGGCGTCTATTCCCCTCCATTCGGCGTTGGCCCACTCCAACGCCTTGCCGGTGAGACAGGAGATGAGGGCGGAAACGCTCTCGTATCCCGAGGGCGCCGGGTGTATGGTGGCAAGGTAGAGCTCCACTTGTAATAGGAACCCCTGACACCCGGCAGCGGTGCCGTCGTACGCCCTCGGGAGCGAGAGCCGAATCCCACTGGGTTCCGGTAGTTGGACGGGCGGGCTGTCCGATGGTGATGGTGCGATAGGTGGGGGTGTGGGTTCCCCGCTTGTCTCCCATCGATGGAGGGTGTTCATGACGCGGTCCAAGGCGTGCCCGATCTGGTTGATTCGATCCTCTTGACCACGAAGACGCTCCTCCATGATGTCGGTGGGTGCTCCTGCTGATTCCATATGTGGTGTGTAATTCTGTCAAGAGTTGCTGTAGGTAGGTGTGGTGTGGAATCAGGCGCAGGACGCAGAAGTATATCCAAACAAAGTCTTTAGTAGAATCAACACAAAATAATCCAAGAACAGCCCGGAGGCGAGAAAAGCGAGCACAGGCGTAACCAAACGGGCGTACTAAACATGTGCGTAAATCTCTCCTAAAAACAACAAGGAGGCAAACTACTAAATAGCGCACCAAAAATAGGTAGCGCAGCAACACGACAAGGAAACAATTACACACAACACCTAACTAACAACAAGGAACTAAATAGGGTGCTTAATGAGACATAACACAAAACAGGTGTGACAAACAGACAAAACCAATCAAACAAGAAACATAGAACGGTGGCAGCTAGTACTCCGGAGACGACGACCGCCGAAACCTGCCCGAACAAGGAGGAGGGGCCGCCTCGGCCGAAACCGTGACAGTACCCCTGCTCCAGCCCATAAGCAATATAGATGTTCAATCCCAGTAGATCAGAGTTTGCATCCCAAATGTCACCCTATTCTCTATGTACTGCACTACTTTTGACCAGGGCTCATAAGGCTCGGGTAAAAAGTATTGCACCATATAGGGAATAGGGTTCCATTTTTTCACAGTCAATGTGTACTTGCTGTAGCAGACTCTGTTTTGCAGTGTTTGACATGTGTGCATGTGTGTGTAGTTGTTTGTATGATATTGGTGAGTGTATGTGTTTCAATGCATGTGTTTCAATATGTGTATGTGTGTGCGTCCGTTTCTTTACACCAGTTGGTGTGTGTGTGTGCCACTGTGTGTTTGTCCTTATTTTGTGCTGCTGTTTATTCCAGTGCCACAGTATGTGTTCTGGGATTTTGGGGCTGGAGGCGATGCTCTTCTCCCACAGCGGCTGGGATTGGAGCTCCCAATCTGGCCAGTGTGTGCTCCCAGCACTACACCCCTGAATGGGAGGCAATGGCAGGCGCTCAGAGAGGGGGAAGGCAGACAAGCCTGCTTCCACAGATAAACTTCACCAGTTCTGGTCAACAACGGGGTCTGCACAATACAACTGCTAATGCACTACCATAGGTTTGAGCAGGGATGTTTACCACTGAGATTTAACTGAATCTTCGCCTCAAGATCACACATGCCCTGATCAGATGCCTTTATCTGTGAGTGCCATTTGCACAAATGGGATTTTAGCGGTCATCAATGTGGTATCCCTCTCCAGAGTGCTGCAAGTGTGTGGACGTCCTTATTTCTTTGTCCATTTGGAGGAATTAGACAGTGGGGGCGTTGTAAGGGAAAAAACTGTTGGTCATCTTTCCTCCGATGCTGCAAGTCCCTTTTGTTTCTGCTGATGGGAAATGTCATTGTTTAAAGCCCAGCGTGCATGGCAGAGTTGTAGAATGGATTTCCGTGAAGGTCACTGAATGTGTTATCCTAATCAGGAAGCCACAGCTTCCTTCAGTCATCCGCGGGGTAGGCCGGCACAGCCAGTGGTGGAACTACAAATGTTAAATTCACAGATTCTACTGTTCGGATATAATGAGAATGAGGCCGCAATGCTGGTGTTTTTCTTTTTTCACTTGAGCAGAGCTGGGTCGTTTGCTTACGGCATAGTAATGTGTCAGCTATTCAGCTAAGACATAGGAAAGCGAAAGCTATTGCCTTACCAACCGTATTTGGAGGAAATTGCCCCTTAGTTCCAGAATGCTGTAGAATGGTAGGAAATAGACATTTTGGGAACTGATTTCCTCAATATGAAAGAGATGTGTACCTCTCGGGCTGCTGCGCTGTGATCGTTGCTGCGGTGTGGACGTAAATCACTAAAGATTTATAACGTTATATAGGGATTCTGTATGGAGAGATGAAAGAAGAGTACTATTCCCGAATATGCTGTTAAATAGAACACTAGAGTGAATATTTAAACCCCTGTATGAATAGAACACTGGTGTAGAGGAGGAATTTGTGATGTAACACAAATGTATAATGGTTTACTAGAGATAAAGTAACATAATATTGAGTATAATGGGTTACTAGAGGTCTGATGAAGTAACAGGAAAAATATATGTATATATACAACTTGCACACCCACACGTAGACGTTCGTAAGTGGTGTATAAAGTATTCTGAGAAATGTTCAGAGTGGTCCCTTAATGGATCATTTGATAAAGATAAGGTTAAAGCGTTGTATGACTGTCTGAAGGGTCTGGGAAAAGTGTCTCAGACAAAGATTGGTGTTTATCCACTTTTGGTTAAGGTACATGACTTGACTTACCCCTAACCAATACAACTATAAATAGAACCAATGAATGTTGAACATGATTTTCTGTTAACTAAACTTTTTAAGGCTGCAATTTATTGTCGTTGATATCCCAAATGATGACGTTCTAAACCAATTTGTGAGTAGGCAAAATGGAAACGGCATCTGTTTCCCTGTCTATGCTGTCTCAGGTGCCAGACTTTACATGGACAGGGCATGCCATCTACAGGGGACTGATAGACAGTGCCAGCCCAGTTAATACATACAGTGGGGAAAAAAAGTATTTAGTCAGCCACCAATTGTGCAAGTTCTCCCACTTAAAAAGATGAGAGAGGCCTGTAATTTTCATCATAGGTACACGTCAACTATGACAGACAAAATGAGAAAAAAAATTCCAGAAAGTCACATTGTAGGATTTTTAATGAATTTATTTGCAAAGTATGGTGGAAAATAAGTATTTGGTCAATAACAAAAGTTTCTCAATACTTTGTTATATACCCTTTGTTGGCAATGACACAGGTCAAACGTTTTCTGTAAGTCTTCACAAGGTTTTCATACACTGTTGCTGGTATTTTGGCCCATTCCTCCATGCAGATCTTCTCTAGAGCAGTGATGTTTTGGGGCTGTCGCTGGGCAACACAGACTTTCAACTCCCTCCAAAGATTTTCTATGGGGTTGAGATCTGGAGACTGGCTAGGCCACTCCAGGACCTTGAAATGCTTCTTACGAAGCCACTCCTTCGTTGCCCGGGCGGTGTGTTTGGGATCATTGTCATGCTGAAAGACCCAGCCATGTTTCATCTTCAATGCCCTTGCTGATGGAAGAAGGTTTTCACTCAAAATCTCACGATACATGGCCCCATTCATTATTTCCTTTACACGGATCAGTCATCCTGGTCCCTTTGCAGAAAAACAGCCCCAAAGCATGATGTTTCCACCCCCATGCTTCACAGTAGGTATGGTGTTCTTTGGATGCAACTCAGCATTCTTTGTCCTCCAAACACGACGAGTTGAGTTTTGACCAAAAAGTTCTATTTTGGTTTCATCTGACCATATGACATTCTCCCAATCCTCTTCTGGATCATCCAAATGCACTCTAGCAAACTTCAGACGGGCCTGGACATGTACTGGCTTAAGCAGGGGGACACGTCTCGCACTGCAGGATTTGAGTCCCTGGCGGCGTAGTGTGTTACTGATAGTAGGCTTTGTTACTTTGGTCCCAGCTCTCTGCAGGTCATTCACTAGGTCCCCCCGTGTGGTTCTGGGATTTTTGCTCACCGTTCTTGTGATCATTTTGACCCCACGGGGTGAGATCTTGCGTGGAGCCCCAGATCGAGGGAGATTATCAGTGGTCTTGTATGTCTTCCATTTCCTAATAATTGCTCCCACAGTTGATTTCTTCAAACCAAGCTGCTTACCTATTGCAGATTCAGTCTTCCCAGCCTGGTGCAGGTCTACAATTTTGTTTCTGGTGTCCTTTGACAGCTCTTTGGTCTTGGCCATAGTGGAGTTTGGAGTGTGACTGTTTGAGGTTGTGGACAGGTGTCTTTTATACTGATAACAAGTTCAAACAGGTGCCATTAATACAGGGAACGAGTGGAGGACAGAGGAGCCTCTTAAAGAAGAAGTTACAGGTCTGTGAGAGCCAGAAATCTTGCTTGTTTGTAGGTGACCAAATACTTATTTTCCACCATAATTTGCAAATAAATTCATAAAAAATCCTACAATGTGATTTTCTGGATTTTCTTTTCTCAATTTGTCTGTCATAGTTGACGTGTACCTATGATGAAAATTACAGGCCTCTCTCATATTTTTAAGTGGGAGAACTTGCACAATTGCTGGCTGACTAAATACTTTTTTTTCCCCACTGTATTTATCCCTCCAAAGCATTACATATGATTATTAAAATAATATACATTTAATAAGTGTGAAGCAGAAAGTGAATATCCAACAGAGATTGGTCATAAAAATATAGAGTAACATTGTTAGGGTAGACTAAAATCAAAACAATGCCTTCCAATCTGGAGAAAGTGATCATGTTTGTTTTGTTTTGTTTTAAACCTTTCAATAGGGGGAAAAGCAGAATGTTGTTTGAGAGTGATCCGTGTGTATTAGTAGTAATAGATTGAGAAGGTCTTACTATTGGGAAGAAGGGAGTCCTAGTTGAAGGAAACAAATATGGAGACTAGTGAAAGTAACAAAGTGAATGGTAATTGGCTTTCAGATAGCACTCTAATAATGCAATATCTTAGTAATTTGAAGAAGTACATGTTTCAATACAAGGTCACATGATAAACAGAGGTATTGAGCATTGGGACTGATATTAAATTAGATGCCACCATCTGGTGTTTGGGTTAGAGATACAGTGGGGGGAAAAAGTATTTAGTCAGCCACCAATTGTGCAAGTTCTCCCACTTAAAAAGATGAGAGAGGCCTGTAATTTTCATCATAGGTACACGTCAACTATGACAGACAAAATGACAAAATAAAATCCAGAAAATCACATTGTAGGATTTTTTATGAATTTATTTGCAAATTATGGTGGAAAATAAGTATTTGGTCACCTACAAACAAGCAAGATTTCTGGCTCTCAGAGACTTGTAACTTCTTCTTTAAGAGGCTCCTCTGTCCTCCACTCGTTACCTGTATTAATGGCACCTGTTTGAACTTGTTATCAGTATAAAAGACACCTATCCACAACCTCAAACAGTCACACTCCAAACTCCACTATGGCCAAGACCAAAGAGCTGTCAAAGGACACCAGAAACAAAATTGTAGACCTGCACCAGGCTGGGAAGACTGAATCTGTAATAGGTAAGCAGCTTGGTTTGAAGAAATCAACTGTGGGAGCAATTATTAGGAAATGAAAGACATACAAGACCACTGATTATCTCCCTCAATCTGGGGCTCCACGCAAAATCTCACCCCGTGGGGTCAAAATGATCACAAGAACGGTGAGCAAAAATCCCAGAACCACACGGGGGGACCTGGTGAATGACCTGCAGAGAGCTGGGACCAAAGTAACAAAGCCTACCATCAGTAACACACTACGCCGCCAGGGACTCAAATCCTGCAGTGCCAGACGTGTCCCCCTGCTTAAGCCAGTACATGTCCAGGCCCGTCTGAAGTTTGCTAGAGTGCATTTGGATGATCCAGAAGAGGATTGGGAGAATGTCATATGGTCAGATGAAACCAAAATAGAACTTTTTGGTCAAAACTCAACTCGTCGTGTTTGGAGGACAAAGAATGCTGAGTTGCATCCAAAGAACACCATACCTACTGTGAAGCATGGGGGTGGAAACATCATGCTTTGGGGCTGTTTTTCTGCAAAGGGACCAGGACGACTGATCCTTGTAAAGTAAAGAATGAATGGGGCCATGTATCGTGAGATTTTGAGTGAAAACCTCCTTCCATCAGCAAGGGCATTAAAGATGAAACGTGGCTGGGTCTTTCAGCATGACAATGATCCCAAACACACCGCCCGGGCAACGAAGGAGTGGCTTCGTAAGAAGCATTTCAAGGTCCTTGAGTGGCCTAGCCAGTCTCCAGATCTCAACCCCATAGAAAATCTTTGGAGGGAGTTGAAAGTCTGTGTTGCCCAGCGACAGCCCCAAAACATCACTGCTCTAGAGGAGATCTGCATGGAGGAATGGGCCAAAATACCAGCAACAGTGTGTGAAAACCTTGTGAAGACTTACAGAAAACGTTTGACCTGTGTCCTTGCCAACAAAGGGTATATAACAAAGTATTGAGAAACTTTTCTTATTGACCAAATACTTATTTTTCCACCATAATTTGCAAATAAATTCATTAAAAATCCTACAATGTGATTTTCTAGATTTCATTTTGTCTGTCATAGTTGACGTGTACCTATGATGAAAATTACAGGCCTCTCTCATCTTTTTAAGTGGGAGAACTTGCACAATTGGTGGCTGACTAAATACTTTTTTTCTCCACTGTAGCTTCCTGTGGAACAATAGATAGCCGCCAGTACACACTGAACTCAAACAGGCTGTAATTTGGGACAGAGGTATGAATAATTGAATAAGCCACGTTTTTGACAATTTATATCTAAATTCTATAGTTTGGGAGGCACCAGAGATTTAAGTAAGAAGGTAATCTCTCGAGTGGCGCAGTGGTCTAAGGCACTGCATCGCAGTGCTAGCTGTGCCACTAGATATCCTGGTTCGAATCCAGGCTCTGTTGTAGCTGGCCGCGACCGGGAGACCCATGGGGCGGCGCCCAATTGGCCCAGGGTAGGGGAGGGAATGGCCGGCAGGGATGTAGCTCAGTTGGTAGAGCATGGTGTTTGCAACGCCAGGGTTGTGGGTTTGATTCCCACGGGGGGCCTGTATAAAAAAATAATGTATGCGCTCACTAACTGTAAGTCGCTCTGGATAAGAGCGTCTGCTAAATGACGTAAAATGTAAATGTAATGTCATCTAAAATAATAATCTGTTTCCATTACATGGAACTGTGTCTAGAAAGTAGATTCAAGTAAATGTTTTTAGTACCGAATATTGAGCTGATTAGCCAGCACCAACTTTTTGTAGGTACTAGCAGATTTGTTAAACAACAGTTTTAATTTTTTGACTAGTTTGTACAGAACTGTATGTCAATGCAACAGGTCAACATGACAATGATTACAAGAGAGGGGCTCTGGGATTGTTTACTTTAGAGGGTGCATATTAAGCTTGATGGGTAAGGCCTGGCCATTTTGTTTCCTGATATCCTATGATTTTTACCACACACACGCCAGCACCCACACACAACCCACCTGTTCATTAATATATGTTAGTGGTTTATACTCTGTGTGGGGTCTTTTTATTTTTGTTTTAGTGGTTTTTTCACGGTTTAGAAGGGATGCAACTTGTCAGAGTTTTGGTTGCACACTTGTAAATTCTCTTGATAAGAAATGTACTGAAAAACCCAATGTAAACCTTATACACAAAATGTTTGAAAATATCTTTAAATTATTTTTGAGGTACAAGGAAACAAACACTCACTTAATAGGGCTGACTGACCTCTGACCTCTGTTCTGACTTTCTGGTGAGGCCTGATCACCCTCACTAGACTGGAGAAATTGGGTGACATTCAAATGTAATATGGAAACAATAATAATTAGGACGTTTATAATTTATCAACAGTCCTATCTGTGATTCAGAACACGAGAAGGAGAGAGAGAAAGTGCTGCCCCTGAATGAGGGACACCAGTCTCTAGTCTATTTTACCATTACCTTATGGGATACAATTAAGTTAAGATGGAGACATCAAGGGTTGTAATTCAAATTGTATTTGTTATTTGTGAGTCATGTGTCCAAAGGGGGAATTACCAGTCCCCTGGGGCCCTTTGGTAAATATGCAAATTGATTTTGTTCACATGCCTGCCTATAAAAGGAAGAAATATATGTCGGTCATGGTTGACAGTTACTCCAAATAGATTGAAGTTTTCCCCATCTCGAGTGACATTAACTCAGCAAAAAAAAGAAAAGTAATTTTTTCAGGAACCTGTCTTTTGTAGAAATGCAAATAACTTCACAGATCTTCATTGTAAAGGGTTTAAACACTGTTTCCATGCTTGTTCAAAAAACCATAAACAATTAATGAACATGCACCTGTGGAACGGTCATTAAGACACTAACAGCTTACAGACGGTATGCAATTAAGGTCACAGTTATGAAAACTTAGGACATTAAAGAGGCCTTTCTACTGACTCTGAAAACACCAGACGAAAGATGCCCAGGGTCCCTGCTCATCTGCATGAATGTGCCTTATACAGTGGGGAAAAAAAGTATTTAGTCAGCCACCAATTGTGCAAGTTCTCCCACTTAAAAAGATGAGAGGCCTGTAATTTTCATCATAGGTACACGTCAACTATGACAGACAAAATGAGAAAAAAAAATCCAGAAAATCACATTGTAGGATTTTTAATGAATTTATTAAATTATGGTGGAAAATAAGTATTTGGTCAATAGCAAAAGTTTCTCAATACTTTGTTATATACCCTTTGTTGGCAATGACACAGGTCAAACGTTTTCTGTAAGTCTTCACAAGGTTTTCACACACTGTTGCTGGTATTTTGGCCTATTCCTCCATGCAGATCTCCTCTAGAGCAGTGATGTTTTGGGGCTGTCGCTGGGCAACACAGACTTTCAACTCCCTCCAAAGATTTTCTATGGGGTTGAGATCTGGAGACTGGCTAGGCCACTCCAGGACCTTGAAATGCTTCTTACGAAGCCACTCCTTCGTTGCCCGGGCGGTGTGTTTGGGATCATTGTCATGCTGAAAGACCCAGCCACGTTTCATCTTCAATGCCCTTGCTGATGGAAGGAGGTTTTCACTCAAAATCTCACGATACATGGCCCCATTCATTCTTTCCTTTACACGGATCAGTCGTCCTGGTCCCTTTGCAGAAAAACAGCCCCAAAGCATGATATTTCCACCCCCATGCTTCACAGTAGGTATGGTGTTCTTTGGATGCAACTCAGCATTCTTTGTCCTCCAAACACGACGAGTTGAGTTTTGACCAAAAAGTTCTATTTTGGTTTCATCTGACCATATGACATTCTCCCAATCCTCTTCTGGATCATCCAAATCCACTCTAGCAAACTTCAGACGGGCCTGGACATGTACTGGCTTAAGCAGGGGGACACCTCTCGCACTGCAGGATTTGAGTCCCTGGCGGCGTAGTATGTTACTGATGGTAGGCTTTGTTACTTTGGTCCCAGCTCTCTGCAGGTCATTCACTAGGTCCCCCCGTGTGGTTCTGGGATTTTTGCTCACCGTTCTTGTGATCATTTTGACCCCACGGGGTGAGATCTTGCGTGGAGCCCCAGATCGAGGAAGATTATCAGTGGTCTTGTATGTCTTCCATTTCCTAATAATTGCTCCCACAGTTGATTTCTTCAAACCAAGCTGCTTACCTATTACAGATTCAGTCTTCCCAGCCTGGTGCAGGTCTAGAATTTTGTTTCTGGTGTCCTTTGACAGCTCTTTGGTCTTGGCCATAGTGGAATTTGGAGTGTGACTGTTTGAGGTTGTGGACAGGTGTCTTTTATACTGATAACAAGTTCAAACAGGTGCCATTAATACAGGTAACGAGTGGAGGACAGAGGAGCCTCTTAAAGAAGAAGTTACAGGTCTGTGAGAGCCAGAAATCTTGCTTGCTTGTAGGTGACCAAATACTTATTTTCCACCATAATTTGCAAATAAATTCATTAAAATCCTACAATGTGATTTTCTGGATTTTATTTTGTCATTTTGTCTGTCATAGTTGACGTGTACCTATGATGAAAATTACAGGCCTCTCTCATATTTTTAAGTGGGAGAACTTGCACAATTGGTGGCTGACTAAATACTTTTTTCCCCACTGTACATGCTGTAAGGAGGCATGAGGACTGCAGATGTGGCCAGGGCAATAGACTGCAATGTCCGTAATGTGAGACGCCTAAAACAGCGCTACAGGGAGACAGGACGGACAGCTGGTTGTCCTCGCAGTGGCAGACCACGTGTAACAACACCTGCACAGGATCGGTACAGCCGAACATCACACCTGCGGGACAGGTACAGGATGGCAACAACTGCCCGCGTTACACCAGGAACGCACAATCCCTCCATCAGTGCTCAGACTGTCCACAATAGGCTGAGAGAGGCTGGACTGAGGGCTTGTAGGCCTGTTGTAAGGCAGGTCCTCACCAGACATCACTGGCAACAACGTTGCCTATGGGCACAAACCCACCGTCGCTGGACCAGAGAGGACTGGCAAAAAGTGCTCTTCACTGACGAGTTGCGGTTTTGTCTCACCAGGGGTGATGGTCGGATTCGCGTTTATCGTGGAAGGAATGAGTGTTACAGTGAGGCCTGTACTCTGGAGTGGGATCGATTTGGAGGTGGAGGGTCCGTCATGGTCTGGGGCGGTGTGTCACAGCATCATCGGACTGAACTTGTTGTCATTGCAGGAAATCTCAACGCTGTGCGTTACAGGGAATAAGTCCTCCTCCCTCATGTGGTACCCTTCCTGCAGGCTCATCCTGACATGACCCTCCAGCATGACAATGCCACCAGCCATTCTGCTCATTCTGTGCGTAATTTCCTGCAAGACAGGAGTGTCAGTTTTCTGCCATGGCCAGCGAAGAGCCCGGATCTCAATCCCATTGAGCACGTCTGGGACCTGTTGGATCGGAGGGTGAGGGCTAGGGCCATTCCCCCCAGAAATGTCACTGACCTTGCAGGTGCCTTGTTGGAAGAGTGGGGAACATCTCACAGTAAGAATAGGCTAATCTGATGCAGTCCATGAGGAGGAGATGTGCTGCAGTACTTAATGCAGCTGGTGGCCATACCAGATACTTTTACTTTTACTGTTACTTTAGATTTTGACCCCCCCTTTGTTCAGGGACACATTATTCCATTTCTGTTAGACCCATGTCTGTGGAACTCATTCAGTTTATGTCTCAGTTGTTGAATCTTGTTATGTTCATACAGATATTTACACATGTTAAGTTTGCTGAAAATAAACGTAGTTGACAGTGAGACTTGCTTCAATAACAAATCTCACCAGATTGGGTCTGCAGGATGGTTGGGATTTCTCCCTAAGGATTAGCCCTCTAGCTCCCGGACCCTGTAACTCTGAAGTGAGATCGCCAAGATCATAGGGAAGTATAAGCCAATTAAATATAAACACTACCATTCAAAAGTTTGGGGTCACTTAGACATTTCCTTGTTTTCGAAAGAAAAGCCATTTTATTGTCCATTAAAATAACATCAAATTGATCAGATATACAGTGTAGACATTGTTAACGTTGTAAATGGCTATTGTAGCTGGAAACGGCTGAATTATTATGGAATATCTACATAGACATACAGAGGCCCATTATCAGACCTTCTAGGCAGAGTTGCAAAGAAAAAGCCATATCTCAGACTGGCCAATAAAAAGGAAAGATTAAGATGGGCAGTCTGAGATATGGCTTCTTCTTTGCAACTGCCTAGAAGGTCAGCATCCCGGAGTCGCATCTTCACTGTTGACGTTAAGACGTGTTTTGCGGGTACTATTTAATGAAGCTGCAAGTTGAGGACCTGTGAGGCGCCTGTTTCTCAAACTAGACACTCTAATGTATTTGTCCTCTTGCTCAGTTGTGCCCTGGGGCCTCCCACTCCTCTTTCTATTCTGGTTAGAGCCAGTTTGCGCTGTTCTGTGAAGGGAGTAGTACACAGCGTTGTACGAGATCTTCAGTTTCTTGGCAATTTCTCGCATGGAATAGCCTTCATTTCTCAGAACAAGAGTGGACTGACAAGTTTCAGAAGAAAGTTATTTGTTTCTGGCCATTTTGAGCCTGTAATCGACCCCACAATTGCTGATGCTCCAGATACTCAACTAGTCTCAAGAAGGCAAGTTTTATTGCTTCTTTAATCAGCACAACAGTTTTCAGCTGTGCTAACATAATTGCAAAGGGGTTTTCTAATGATCAATTAGCCTTTTAAAATGATAAACTTGGATTAGCAAACACAACGTGCCATTGGAACACAGAACAATGGTTGCTGATAATGGGCGTCTGTACGCCTATGTAGATATTCCATTAAAAATCAGCCGTTTCCAGCTACAATAGCCATTTACAACATTAACAATGTCTACACTGTATTTCTGATCAATTTGATGTTATTTTAATGGACTTTTTTTTTTATTTTCTATCGAAAACAAGGACATTTCTAAGTGACACCAAACTTTTGAACGGTAGTGTATATATGGTTTTAACTGTGTGTTGTTATTGTTTTTGACGAAGGTGACCACAGATGGCATCTAGATGCATGGAAGGGATTATTCGGCCTAGAAAAGTGTGAACCTCACCCCCTCTAACCGGCTGAAGTAATGGCGAAAATGGCTTTTGTTGTGGCAAATTCGTCCTTATATTGATCAAAGAACCAAAGTATTTGTAGAATTAAGATAGACTTTATTACAATGGACAAAACCGAGTGGTCTGCAGAGCATCTCCCTTCCCACCTCTCAGCTCTCAGTTTATATAGTCATTTTACAGACATTTTAGCTTAACCCCTTCCTCTTGGGTTCCCCCACCATTGTCTCCAGTTTCCCCCTCTTGACCGCTCCGCCCACTTCCTCAGTTTATGATAGTGGCGAAATTTGACTTCTCCTCTGTATTCAGTTTGGAAACAATGGTGGTGCAATCGATCAAGCCCTGTCATGCAAAATAATCATGTTCAGTTTGCACTCTGTTCAACTCTGGCTCACCCTGGCTTGGCCTGGATATTGATTGTTTGACATGGCAGGTCCACAATCAATCTCTCAAACATAACCAAGCCCAACCCTTCTCTCCCACCCCGTCATACTGTAATAAATTATGAAGACGCCCAAGGAAAGACAGAGGGTTTAGCCTGAACTCTGTTCAACCTTGGCTCGTTCCAGGGATATGCCTAAACAGAGCCACAGGGTCACAGTCTGGTTTCAGTCACTGATAAGATAAGACAACTGTAGAATTTGACCTGAACAAAGGTCAGATGCCCATTTCACACACACACAAACCCAGTGAGAGGAACCAATTCAATTATTGTTTAGCAACGAAGATAATAATCCATATTAATATAAAAATCCACATCAATCCCCCCTTTGGGACTAAATAGTCCCATATCAATACATCCAAATACTTCAAATGTATATAGTGACTAATATATGAATACTGTGACATACAAATCAACATGTTCATGATATAAGGCACAATCCTTGCATTTAAGGTTATATTTTCAAACATTACTTACTCAAAAAGTTACAATTTAAATGTTTCTACTCACAATAAACAATATAAGTGTTTCTACTCAAAACAATACCAATATACGTGTTAGTATCTTAACACATTAACATACATAAAAATAATGCAGCTTTGTTTTATCCATGATATCTATATAAGACAGTTATTTTGCAATTGTATAAGCAATACATGAAATAATAAATCCTTTTTAATATTATTTATCATAACATAATCCCTTATGTTAACATGGTTTAGTAATGTGTGTTCCTCCTTTCGGACACCTCCCTTATAATTGTTTTTCTGATTCTAAGCAGGTCCTGCTTAGGAGATTCAAGAAACATGTCCGTGGACACTCGTAACCAGAAAACGTTACCTCAATTAATGCTTCATTTATGCATGCTTATTACCCAATTTCTGATATCTATCTAGAGTCATTATCATTACTAATGTAATATGGAATAGGATACAAGTTTGAGAGATGAATATCTCCAATTCCAGATTTCTCCAGGTTTTGCTGGTACTTGTGGTCATGACAAGCCCATCCTCTTCCTGCCACTACCCCATATACACATTCTGGGTTTCCATACGAACAGTCAAGTGGTCCTCCTTTGACTTTGCAAGGCTGCCTGATAGAATTCATATAATGTCCTGGTTTCCCTGGAACTGGGATCACCTCTGTCAATTTCATGTCCCATGCGGTTTTGGTCCTTATAGCCGTTCTCCTCACAGTCATTTGTTTTACCGTTGTTTTGATCAACAGGGATTTCAACAATGGCTACACACAGCAAAATACTATTCCCATTACTACCAGTGCTACACCTACAGTTGAAGTCGGAAGATTACATACACTTAGGTTAGAGTCATTAAAACTCGTTTTTCAACCACTCCACAAATTTCTTGTTAACAAACTGTACTTTTGGTAAGTCGGTTAGGACATCTACTTTGTGCATGACACAAGTAATTTTTACAACAATTGTTTACAGACAGATTATTTCACTTATAATTCACTGTATCACAATTCCAGTGGGTCAGAAGTTTACATACACTAAGTCGACTGTGCCTTAAAACAACTTGGAAAATTCCAGAAAATTATGTCATGGCTTTAGAAGCTTCTGATAGGCTAATTGACATCATTTGAGTCAATTGGAAGTGTACCTGTGAATGTATTTCAAGGCCTACCTTCAAACTCAGTGCCTCTTTGCTTGACATCATGGGAAAATCAAAAGAAATCAGCCAAGACCGAAGAAAATAAATTGTAGACCTCCACAGGTTTGGTTCATCCTTGGGAGCAATTTCCAAATGCTTGAAGGTACCACGTTCATCTGTACAAACAATAGTACGCAAGTATAAACACCATGGGACTACGCAGCCGTCATACCGCTCAGGAAGGAGACGCATTCTGTCTCCTAGAGATGAACGTACTTTGGTGCAAAAAGTGCAAATAAATCCCAGAACAACAGCAAAGGACCTTGTGAAGATGCTGGAGGAAACAGGTACAAAAGTATTTATATCCACAGTAAGACGAGTCCTATATCATCATAACCTGAAAGGCCGCTCAGCAAGGAAGAAGCCACTGCTCCAAAACCGCCATAAAAAAGCCTGACTACGGTTTGCAACTGCACATGGGGACAAAGATCGTACTTTTTGGAGAAATGTCCTCTGGTCTGATGAAACATAAATAGAACTGTTTGGCCATTAGGCAAAATAGGGTTGCTTGCAAGCCGAAGAACACCTTCCCAACCGTGGAGCATGGGGGTGGCAGCATCATGCTGTGGTGGTGCTTTGCTGCAAGAGGGACTGGTGCACTTCACAAAATAGATGGCATCATGAGGAAGGAAAATTATGTGGATATATTGAAGCAACATCTCAAGACATCAGTCAGGAAGTAAAAGCTTGGTCGCAAATGGGTCTTCCAAATGGACAATGACCCCAAGCATACTTCCAAAGTTGTGGCAAAATGTCTTAAGGACAACAAAGTCAAGGTATTGAAGTGGCCATCACAAAGCCCTGACCTCAATCCTATAGAAAATGTGTGGGCAGAACTGAAAAAGTGTGTGTGAGAGCAAGGAGGCCTACAAACCTGACTCAGTTACACCAGCTCTGTCAGTAGGAATGGGCCAAAATTCACCCAACTTATTGTGGGAGGCTTGTGGAATGCTACCCGAAATGTTTGACCCAAGTTAAACAATTGAAAGGCAATGCTACCAAATACTACTTGAGTATATGTAAACTTCTGACCCACTGGGAATGTGATGAAAGAAATAAAAGCTGAAATAAATCACTCTCTACTATTATTCTGACATTTCACATTCTTAAAATAAAGTGGTGATTCTAACTGACCTAAGACATTTTACTAGGATTAAATGTCAGGAATTGTGAAAAACTGAGTTTAAATGTAGTTGGCTAAGGTGTATGTAAACTTCCAACTTCAACTGTATCATCAATGCCATTTTGGTGAACATTGCTCCCCATTTTCCAAAAGTAAAGTCCAACCAATCCCATGCACGTGCATCCTGCCCAGCATTGTTCTTGACTTCCTGTCTCAATCCTCCAAGCCTGATCATTGCCTCAGAGAATGTTTCTCCTTGGACACTATTACATTTTACATTTTACATTTTTAGTCATTTAGCAGACGCCCTTATCCAGAGCGACTTACATGAGCAATTAGGGTTAAGTGCCTTGCTCAAGGGCACATCGACAGATTTTTCACCTAGTCGGCTCAGGGATTAGAACCAGCGACCTTTCGGTTACTGGCATAACGCTCTTACCCACTAAGCTACCTGCTGCAGCACTCGCATCCAAACACAACACAGACTCCTCCTTTTTCATTCAGGAGCCAATCCAGAGCCTGTCTATTTTGCCAGGTCATTCCACTTGTTGCCCGTACTTGTTCTCCCAGCGCTGACAATGCTGAGTCAATATAATTTATTAACCTCTGTTGATCATAATATATGTAATTGATCCATTCCAAAAATTGATTCAAATCCTGATTTATTCTCACGCCTAGATTTAAATTAATTGGCCTAGACTAGCTCTTAGGAAACGTTGCAGTATTTTGTTTTTTATATATATATTTTTTTCATTATTAGCTCAGAAAGTGTATTACATCATTACATACAGCCGGGAAAAACTATTGGATATCAGAGCGGTGGTAACTCACCAGCATTACGACCAGGAATATGACTTTCCCGAAGCAGATCCTTTGTTTGCTCTCCCCAGGGCAACTGAACTGATTCCAGTGGCTGACCCAAAACATCGCCGGCGGAGGAGAGGCACTCGGAGCGGCCTGCTGGTTCGACTCAGGAGGTGTGCACACCACCCACCGCTTCCAAGTATTCTACTCGCTAATGTTCAGTCTCTGGTTAACAAGCTCAACGAACTACGGGCACGGATTTCTTTCCAGAGAGACATCAAGGCCTGTAACATACTCTGTTTCACGGAAACATTGCTCTCTCTGGATATTCTGTCAGAATCGGTCCAGCCAGATGGGTTCTCAGTTCATCGCGCAGACAGGAATAAATATCAGAAGGACGGAGGTGTGTGTTTCATGATTAACGACTCATGGTTTTATTGTAGTAACATACAGGAACTCGAGTCCTTCTCTTCACCCGACCTAGAATATCTCACAATCAAATGCCGACCGTATTATCTCCCAAGATAATTTTATTCGGTTACAGTCACGGCCGTGTATATCCCCCCTCAAGCCGATACCACGACGGCCCTCAAATAACTTCACTGGACCTTATGCAAACTGGAAAACACATATCCTGAGGCTGCATTTATTGTAGCCGGGGATTTTAACAAAGCAAATTTGAGGACTAGGCTGCCGAAGTTCTATCAACATATCGACTGATGTACTCGCGCTGCTAAAAATCATCGAGCATTGCTATTCGAACTTCCGGGATGGTTATAAGGCCCTCTCCGCCCTCCTTTCGGCAAATCTGACCACGACTCCATTTTGCTTCTCCCTTCCTATAGGCAGAAACTCAAACAGGAAGTACCCGTGCTAAGGACTATTCAACGCTGGTCTGACCAATCGGAATCCACGCTTCAAGATTGTTTTGATCACGCGGACTGGGAAATGTTCCGGGTAGCTTCCGAAAATAATTAAGACGTATAAATTGAAACAGTGACTGAGTTTATCAGGAAGTGTATAGGTGATGTTGTGCCCACTGTGACTGTTAAAACCTACCCTAATCGTGGATAGATGGCAGCATTCACGCAAATCTGAAAGTGCGGAGCACCGCATTCAACCATGGCAAGGTGACTGGGAATATGGCAGAATACAAACAGTGTAGCTACTCACTCCACAAGGCAATTAAACTGGCAAACATCAGTATAAAGACAAAGTGGAGTCGCAATTCAACGGCTCAGACACGAGACGCATGTGGCAGGGTCTACAGACAATCACGGACTACAAAAGGAAAACCAGCCATGTCGCCTCGCTTCCAGACAAGCTAAACACCTTCTTCGCCCGCTTTGAGGATAACACAGTGCCACTGACGAGGCCCACTACCAAGGACTGTAGCCTCTCCTTCTCCATGGCCGACGTGATTAAGACATTTAAGCATGTTAACCTCCACAAGGCGGCCGGCATTCGTAGCCGCGTCCTCAGAGCATGTGCAGACCAGCTGGCTCGTGTGTTTATGGACATATTCAATTTCTCCCTTTCCCAGTCTGCTGTTCCCACATGCTTCAAGATGGCCACCATTGTTCCCGTACCCATTTACATTTTACATTTTAGTCATTTAGCAGACGCTCTTATCCAGAGCGACTTACAGTTAGTGAGTGCATACATTTTCATACTGGTCCCCCGTGGGAAACGAACCCACAACCCTGGCATTGCAAGCGCCATGCTCTACCAACTGAGCTACAGCTACCCAAGAACGTAAAGGTAACTGAACTAAATGACTATCGCATTAAGCTTGAGGCCCTGGGTCTGAACCCAGCCCTGTGCAACTGGGTCCTGGACTTCCTGACAGGCCGTCCCCAGGTGGTTAAGGTAGGAAACAACATCTCCACTTCGCTGATCCTCAACACTGGGGCCCCACAAGGGTGCGTGCTCAGCCCCCTCCTGTACTCCCTGTTCACCCATGACTGTGTGGCCAAGCACGCCTCCAACTCAATCATCAAGTTTGCAGACGACACAACAGTAGTAGGCTTGATTACCAACAATGACGAGACCGCCTACAGGGAGGAGGTGAGGGCTCTGGGAGTGCGGTGCCAGGAAAGTAACCTCTCACTCAACATCAACAAAACAAAGGAGTTGATCGTGGACTTCAGGAAACAACAGAGGGTGCACCCCCCTATCCACATCGACGGGACCGCAGTGGAGATGGTGGAAAGCTTAAAGTTCCTTGGCGTACACATCACCGACAAACTGAAATGGTCCACACACGCAGACAGTGTGGTGAAGAAGGCGCAACAGAGCCTGTTCAACCTCAGGAGGCTGAAGAAATTCAGATTAGCACCTAAAACCCTCACAAACTTTTACAGATGCACAGTTGAGAGCATCCTGTCGGGCTGTAACACCGCCTGGTATGGCAACTGCACCGGCCACAACCGCGGGGATCTCCAGAGGGTGGTGCGGTCTGACGAACGCATTACCGGGGGCAAACTACCCGCCCTCCAAGACACATACAGCACCCGATGTCACAGGAAGGCCAAAAAGATAATCAAGGACATCAACCACCCGAGCTACTGCCTGTTCACCCCGCTATCATGCAGAAGGCAAAGCTGGGACCGAGAGAATGAAAAACAGCTTCTATCTCAAGGCCATCAGACTGTTAAATAGCCATCACTAGCACATTAGAGGCTGCTGCTGCCTATTGAAATCACTGGCCACTTTATGAAATGGAACACTAGTCACTTTAATAATGTTTACATATCTTGCACTACTCATCTCATATATATACTGCATTCTATTCCATAATATTCTACTGTAATGCCGCTCTGTCATTGCTTGTCCATATATGTATAAATTCTTAAATCCCATTCCTTAATATTTTTGTGTGTATTGGGTATATGTTGTGAAACTGTTAGATATTACTTGTTAGATATTACTGCACTGTCGGAGCTAGAAGCACAAACATTTTGCTACACCTGCTACAAACACGTGTATGTGACAAATACATTTTGATTTGATTTGATTAGCATCTATCTGTACGTTCGGATCGGCTTCATATGCCCTTTTTGATCTTTGTATTTTAGTATCTCGTGTAACTTTTTATATTAACTGTACCCTGGCACAGATCCCTTTCCATACTTTTGGTAATCATTTCCTTAGTTGCCACTGACTGATCCTCATATTGATTGATAAGTGGTAATGCCAATATCTGATTTTCGCATACTTCCGGGGTAACTATTACTCCAGTACTTGACCCTGCTGATAGATTTTTCTTTGAGGGGTGTCTGCATTCCAAAAGCTATCTGTATCTAGGTGCCATGTAATTTCACATTCTCCTCTGAATTCAGCCCAAAATATATAACCCGATTGTTTTATTGTAACACTCGTATTTTTGCTCATAGTCTATTTGATATTTCTCTGGTGCTTCCCTTATCCTAGTTTCTATTCTAACATCTAATTGCTTACACTTCGCTCCCCATCCTGGTTGATTATAAAATTGTTTATATTTAGGATTTCCTAAATATGACAAACATTCTGCTGGGCAATACAGTCTTTCTGAGTTCCTTAGATGACAGAAGTTGTGATTGAACGTAGCAAAGTCCTGGTAACTCTGGGGATTTGGAACTACTGTTAATTCCTTTAAAGGAGATGAAGTGCATATTAGACTGTTTTCTTTCTTTAATTTGTATGTAGTATATTGTGCCCATCTATACCAGTCATTGTTTAGCATCTCCTTCCATTCCCTTTCTTCTGCTTTTGGTGGGGCTCTAACATGTAAGGGGTTTAGTGCACTTTCCCAAGGAATAACTACTTCAACAACCCTGCCCCCTGGAAATGTAGCACTTATAAGTACTACATAAAATTGTTTATCTAAGTCTTGGGCTGTTATCCTTATGTCTATGATCCACCTGTCTTTTTTATTTTATTATCCTGAGGTCACAGTTACCCCATGCAATTTCCCCATAATTATTGTGCTAGTTCCTCCCACACCAATAATAATTTGACCCTCGTACTTTAATAGCGATGTCTTTCTGTACTTCAGTTGTGGTTCTTGCTTGTGAAGGAATATACATTCTAATCCTGTCTGTTTGTCTTTTCTGTCTTGTTCTTGTGCTCTTTACTATTGTCAGTATGACATTTTCCTTTCTCAACTGTTCTGGTTTCCAATTTCTGTTAAGGGTAGAGAAATCAACGGTGGGGAAATCTGGTGAGTCTTGGTGGTCTTGTAGGATCTTGGAGGTCTGGGATGTTCTTGAATGTCTTGGAGGTCTTGGAGGTTATTGGAGGTCTGGGATGTCTTGGAGGTCTGCCCCACCACCGAGGGAATTAGCCAGAGAAGTAGCTCATCAGTAGCATTCCCATTGCCATCTTCCCCCATCTCCTGATTTTGCCAGCTCCAGCATCCTCAGCTCCCTCATCTCTAGGTCGTCAGTTTCCTTGTGGTACTCTGGTGCAGTGGTTTAGATGATACCAGGTCGAGCTCCCTCTCTCTCGGTGCAGCCTGGGTGACGATGGATGGTCTCTTTGGCTCAGGACCTTCTGCCGGATCAGGCAGAGTCCCTCTCAATCCATCGACATCGGTCTGCGGAGAGTGTCCTTATGGCAGTGCCAGGAAGGGAAGCTGAGAGTCACTGCTGCAAAGACACACAGACACAAACAGACACAAAAGAAAACAATGCTACCCAATGGCGGGGCCATCTTCCTCTTCTGGGGTTGGAACTCTCCTACAGTGGGACACATGGATCCAGGCATCTGTCTCTGCCACTTTCACCGTCATCGAGGTAGCCAGCAACAACTGGTATTGGCCCCTCCACCTAGGGTCTTTCCAGCTCTTTCTTCTGTAGTCTTTTACCGCCACAAAGTCTGCAGGGCGCAGACAATGCTCAGATTATCCTGCTCGGTTGGGCAGAGAAGCCTTCACTCGTGGGAAGAAAGTCTTAAGAACATTGTTAGGTGAGACACAGTATGCTACTGTACCATGTCTTCTCATCAGTCAGGAGAAGCCTTGAGATTAGGAAGTGCACATTCTTGCAGCTTGTTGCAGTCCACTAGTTTCAGAGACAGGTCCCCTTTGTACTTTGTCTCTGGCCACAAATATATTTGCACATTTCATCTAACCCATAACCAGGGGACCAGTAATCACATTGTGATTCATGCGTTAAAATAAAATATAAAACAACAACGTTGCCTGTTAAACCAAAATAATACATGAAATTACAATGACAGCCTTTGATAATATCTTAACTTAATTGCATCCTATAAGGTAATTCAGAGAAATAGTCAAATTGACACATTTCCCTCATTCAGGGCTAGCGCTCTCTCTCTGTCCTTCTCATGGTCCGGATCACAAATATGGCTATGAACTATAAACTCCTTCATAATTATCAGTGTTAACATATTATTCCTTCATAATTATCAGTGTTAACATAAATTTCTAGGGTCTCTAGTGAGGGTGATCAGGCCTCACCAGAAAGTCAGAACAGAGGTCAGAGGTCATTCAAATCCTTCAAATAAGTGTTTTATTCTATAGTAGACTAATCATTAACAATAGTCAAAACATTCCATACATTTCATATCCCAAGTGTACAGTAAGTCCTTAGTACAGTTATTTTGAAAATAAATTACGTGTTTACTTAAAACTCACTCAGAAAATAAATACCTCAGAAAATTCCATGTGTGTGCCCCTTTAAGATATATAATTTCTAACCCGTGAAAGCCCCCTAAAATAAAAAATAAAAACCCTCTGTAGTAGTCTCATGAGATTAAAACCCCTAGGTTTTTCCTGAGTCGCATTGTTCCTACTCGATCACGTTTAATATGCTTCGTGACTTCGAAAACTTAAACCCCCAAATATGTTCTCTTGTTTCACTGGTTGTACTTTCCCACTCTCTACCAAAATAGTTTACTAATGTGATGATGGTCTGGCCTATCAGTGTTCTCGTCATTCGACACCTATAACAATTCACTATAACACAGAACTCTCAAATTCGCACCCTTCAACGTTTGATTATTTGTAATTATCATTCGTGCTCTCGCCCATACATACTACCAATTTCAATGTCACTTTTTAGAATCCACTGTCTTTAACTCACGCAAGGGTTCTCCAACCCCACTAAATGTAATACCTTTTCCTGTCGCAAATATAGTCAATTTCTCAGCGTAAGGAATCAGTGATATTTGATCCCAAGCATCTATTAAAGTGTACCCCTTTCGGATAATCCAACTAACTTCACAACTTTCACAATCCTAGATTGCTGTTGTAGCTTTATGTTTTGGTTCAGTGTCTGTGTTACGATGTTGGGTCAGTAATATTTCTGTAGTGATCTCAGCTAAAAGTTTTCATATTCCTCAGTTCATGGTATCTTTCTCCCTAATATATCTTCATACTCTGCTACTTTCCAAAAAATGAGTTTTTATCCCTTGTGCTCCTCCTTTTAATATTATTTTATTATCTTTGTCCCCGTGCTTCACTTCCCATTAAGATAACACACTCTCTTCCCTATGCTTCGGTATTATATTCGTATTTTTCTTATCTCAAACCTATAAGATACCCCCCTCACTCTCCTGTCCTTTCCCAGTGGTCTATTCAGTCTTAGCTCGCTAGACCACCCCCTATTTTCCCCTAATAATATTCACGTTACTATTTTCTCAAATATTCCTAGGTTTCCATTTTCGTACTCTAGGTATCCCGTATCCAAATTCCTATACCTTCCTTTCCTGTCGTTCAGTATGTCTATATCATACATTATTATTTTTATGTTTGCTGTCACTGTGTAATCCACTATTGTATATCCCCTTATCCTATACTTAAATGCGGCTAGTTCTCGTTCTAATCTTCATATTTATTCCCTAACTTTTCCTCCTTAGTTCTTCTCTTTTACTTGTCTATATCTGGACGCCTAGTTCATATCCTATATTCTCCTACCTTCTACAGTGAGGGAAAAAAGTATTTGATCCCCTGCTGATTTTGTACGTTTGCCCACTGACAAAGACATGATTCGTCTATAATTTTAATGGTAGGTTTATTTGAACAGTGAGAGACAGAATAACAAAAAAAAAATCCAGAAAAACGCATGTCAAAAATGTTATAAATTTATTTGCATTTTGATGAGGTAAATAAGTATTTGACCCCTCTGCAAAACATGACTTAGTACTTGGTGGCAAAACCCTTGTTGGCAATCACAGAGGTCAGACGTTTCTTGTAGTTGGCCACCAGGTTTGCACACATCACAGGAGGGATATTGTTCCACTCCTCTTTGCAGATCTTCTCCAAGTCATTAAGGTTTTGATGTTGACATTTGGCAACTCGAACCTTCAGCTCCCTCCAAATATTTTCTATGGGATTAAGGTCTGGAGACTGGCTAGGCCACTCCAGGACCTAGTGTGCTTCTTCTTGAGCCACTCCTTTGTTGCCTTGGCCGTGTGTTTTGGGTCATTGTCATGCTGGAATACCCATCCACGACCCATTTTCAATGCCCTGGCTGAGGGAAGGAGGTTCTCACCCAAGAATTGAGGGTACATGGCCCTGTCCATCGTCCCTTTGATGCGGTGAAGTTGTCCTGTCCCCTTAGCAGAAAAATACCCCCAAAGCATAATGTTTCCACCTCCATGTTTGACGGTGGGGATGGTGTTCTTGGGGTCATAGGCAGCATTCCTCCTCCTCCAAACATGGCGAGTTGAGTTGATGCCAAAGAGCTCCATTTTGGTCTCATCTGACCACAACATTTTCACCCAGTTCTCCTCTGAATCATTCAGATGTTCATTGGCAAACTTCAGATGGCCCTGTATATGTGCTTTCTTGAGCAGGGGGACCATGCGGGTGCTGCAGTATTTCAGTCCTTCACGGCATAGTGTGTTACCAATTGTTTTCTTGGTGACTATGGTCCCAGCTGCCTTGAGATCATTGACAAGATCCTCCCGTGTAGTTCTGGGCTGATTCCTCACCGTTCTCATGATCATTGCAACTCCACGAGGTGAGATCTTGCATGGAGCCCCAGGCTGAGAAAGATTGACAGTTATTTTGTGTTTCTTCCATTTGCGAATAATCGCACCATCTGTTGTCACCTTCTCACCAAGCTGCTTGGCGATGGTCTTGTAGCCCATTCCAGCCTTGTGTAGGTCTACAATCTTGTCCCTGACATCCTTGGAGAGCTCTTTGGTCTTGGCCATGGTGGAGAGTTTGGAATCTGATTGATAGATTGCTTCTGTGGACAGGTGTCTTTTATACAGGTAACAAGCTGAGATTAGGAGCACTCCCTTTAAGAGTGTGCTCCTAATCTCAGCTCGTTACCTGTATAAAAAACACCTCGGAGCCAGAAATCTTTCTGATTGAGAGGGGATCAAATACTTATTTCCCTCATTAAAATGCAAATCAATTTATAACATTTTTGACATGCGTTTTTCTGGATTTTTCTGTTGTTATTCTGTCTCTCACTGTTCAAATAAATCTACCATTAAAATTATAGACTGATAATTTATTTGTCAGTGGGCAAACGTACAAAATCAGCAGGGGATCAAATACTTTTTTCCCCTCACTGTAGGTTATTACTATTTCCTGCGCCCACCACTGTTTTAATAATTGTGGTCTGACTGTTATCTCTTCTCCCGATCTGCGCCCCCACCTTCGAATTTCATGTACCAATTTGGATATTATATTTGTGCCTATTTATACCCTTATTACTGTCACTCGTTTTGGAATAACCCACTGAAATACTCTCAATACTATAGACACTCTATTTGTGATTGTATTATCCTGGTATTGTTACTGGATCAACGACATAGGTAATAGCTGTTTCGCATTTAGATTGTTCCCCTTTCCGACAATGTTATCATTGTAGCCTATTGCATTAATTTAGTCAGAATATACATTTGTTGTTTAACAAATCTAGAACCTCCAAAAAGTTGGTGCTATCCCATCCGCGTAATAGTCAAAACGACCTGCAATCCACTGTTCCACGTAACGGAAACAGATTATCATTTTAGAATTCATTAACTGTTTGCATAAATCACTGGTGTTACGCAAAGTATAGAATTGAGTAATTATAATTAGAAATAGTCAAAGAACGTTTCCAACTCAACTTCCACATTAACTTACTTTCCTTTGTTATCCATTAAGATCATAGCCACAGCTATATGCAATTACCAATCCGCTATTATTAGAAGTCAGTAGATTTAGGTAACTGTGCTTTCTGATTAGGCTACAGGTAACAAAACAAACACTTGCTGTAGTTGTGTCACGACTTCCTCCTAGGCTGCCTCCCCTCCTTGTTCGGGCAGGCTTCGGCGTTCGTCGTCACCGGCTTACTAGCCACTGCCGCTTCATATATCATCATTCCATTTGTCTTGTCTTGTCAATTACACACACCTGGTTCATTTTCCCCTCATTAGTCCGTGTATAAGTCTTCCCTCTGCCCCCTTGTCCTTGTGGGTGATTGTTTTATGTGAGTTCAGTGTAGCCTTGTATTGCAGGGGAAGATTATTTCCCTGTGCCTGTATTTTGTTGGAGCTACCTGTACCTTGTATTGCCGGGGTAGATTGTTCCCCTGTGCCTGTATTTTGTTGTCGCTATCCAGCGCAACTGTGTACGACGGAATAAACTCTGTATTCTGTGATTTACCCTCCTGCGCCTGACTCCTTCTAATCACACTCATTACAAGTTGACAAGCATATATTCAATTAATTTCCATACTCCATTCAACATTTAAAATTACAACCCCGTTCTCAGTAGGTTCCTACAGCAAACCATTAGGCCACACCAAAAAAACGTGTTCCGTTTACATGTTAAAATAAACACTGGCTGCTATATCAATCTAAGCAACGCATGGCCATAGTTGAATTATAATCCGAAACCCAGATTTTAGTCAGTAACACAAAACCTATGCCTACTGAAATGACAAGTAAATCCCGCAAATATCCCAATTACAATGCTTTGTAGTCTTAACATCTGTCACATAACACAATTACCAGAAAATAGCCTTAAAAGTCGTCCAAGTGTTTCTTTGCAAAGCTCTCACATGCTCAAAGGGAATAAATTAGTAGTCAACGAGTCAAATCTACATTCATTGATTTGGGAACAGATCTAACAAGTTTAATCAAATGGATTATGTTTTCCCTTGTGACATAATGAAATTCCTTTACTACACCACCTTAGCTCCACAATGAGAGACAGTCATATAATGCTTAACATTATCTCTATCAAATGATCTATGTATTGTTTCCCGCCCCTCACTTATGTCTACGTTTTGGGTGCACAGGTTAGTACATGACTGGGCCCTGCGTAGCTCAGTTGGTAGAGCATGGTGCTTGCAACGCCAGGGTTGTGGGTTCGATTCCCACGGGGGGCCAGTATGAAAAAAAGAAAGAAAAAAAAAAGGTATGCACTCACTAACTGTAAGTAGCTCTGGATAAGAGTGTCTGCTAAATGACTAAAATCTTAAAAATAACTATTATTCTAATTATTACTTTATCAAATCGCTAGTAACCGATTATACACACATATAAAATCACCATGTTGTCATATATTCACATCAACCAATAAATTCACGTTTTTTAACGATTCTCAATCGGCACAAATCAGCTTCTTCAAACATACTCCCAGCGGAACCAAAAAACAGACTTTAATTTCCCGGACTCTGCCTGGCCTGTTATGTGATCCTCCCAGAAAATACAGACTTTCCGCTATTTTCTAAAATAACAACCCGCTCTCAATGCCACTCCTTGATATTCTATGATGGGCAGCGATGTACGGAACCCCAAGATAATGTTATATCAAAAGTTTATTATCCAAATCCCAACCATTTTATTATACATATTTCTATATGTTATTATCCAAACTTCAGATTAAAACTCATTCCCATATTCACACAACTCTCATATCACATTCACACAATGCTATTTGTATAACCTGCAGGTATATTTTCTTCTATTAACGGGCTGAAACTTGGAATGTCAAATCTATCACATTAACATTTTACTATAACCAATTTTACCATAATCCTAAATCTCCTCTTAAGGTTTCCAACTATAATGGCTGAACCATACCCTAAAAGATTGACGAAAATATAATGTCTAGACGTCATATAACCACACCGGTATAGATGAGCAGCCGCTCGTGCTGACATGAATCGAACAGAATGGCCAGCAGGACGAACAAATGAATCAGACTAATTGAAAAAATGCACCAGAGGAACAACCGAGTGACCTTGATGAATTGAATGCCTGAATTGAGTCAGACCAGTTGACCAAGATGAATGGATTGCTTTCGCAAACTCGAACGGGTCCAATAAAACCAGTCTTGTACAAAACGAATCAGACAAAACAATTGAATCAAACAGATTGATCAAACTGACCAAATGAGCAACCTGAATGAGACAAATGAACTACCCAACTTAATCAAACTGAATGAATCACAGCTGTCCAAGCAAACTATCCATCCGCACGGTCTGAGCAGACCTACTACTCCACCTAGCGCTCTCTCTATGTAGCGCAGCCCTTTTGGCTATTGTCGTGTATTAGGATTATGTCTTTGTTAAATGTTTTTAAGTGGAACTGAAAGAATGTTCATTTTAGTATCAAGAGGGAATGTTTTAGTGTAGCGCCACATACAACAGACAGGAAGTGTGTTGTAGACAGGGGAGACTGGTGATTGGCCAGAAGAGGGAGCCCATCTTTTTGCATTGTTTATAAGTAGGGGGAAAAACGAAGGAGAGGGCAGAACGGCCATTCCAATCTGAGGCGCCGTTCTCCGGATGTCATGACATCTGTCACTCATGTTGAAAGCTTGTGATACGAATAAAAGCCTCTAACACGGTCCAGCTTGAGCGGACTCCTTGATTGACAGCAATAATTGCCACCATTCACCCGATACGACAAATGGCGCCCAACGTGGGGCTGGTCTGCAAATCTCCTTTGTTTCATTCAGCCGCCAGGCTAACTCGCTTTGAAGCAATGGCCAGACAAGGGTGAGTTTTTCTTACCGCTTTGGAGCTTGTTAGATTGGATTCTGCTTGTGTACACTGGAGAGATGTACCATACGACCGTGCCTCGGGTGGCGTTATTGCTGTTGACTAGGAGTCTGGTAATAATTATTCTAAAATTGTACAGCAATTGAAGGCAGATATTAACGGCAGATATTGGCAGAATAAAGTAAGGTAGATACGTATATGCAATTAGAGCATTGTGAATCTGGAAAGACCTCGAAACGAGGCGACTCTTTAGGAGTGGGCCATGAAATCCTGGCCACGCGCTAGTGTGGGGTCAGGTTGGTTCTGGGAACCATGAGCTGGACGGGTTATAGTGTATGTTATGCTCATCTTATAGTCGACGGGTTATTCGTTTGGGGTGACCGCTCATATAATTATCCAGAACTCACGGCAGCATAAAGTTAGCGGGGATATATGGATAATGATTTGGGCACAATGCAAGGTTACTTAGGGCGTGGTTAGCTAAAGGCTAAGGCTAATGTTAATGCTAAATGGGAGTGTGTTTCATGCTACATGGTACATAGCGGCTAATGCTAATTGTGTTGTGTGCTACATGCTAATGTATCCTTAGAGGTCCCATTGCGATGGACTAAGCCTCTTAAAATATGTATGTGTGTGTAGAACTCAAAGTTCTACGCAAATGTGAGCTCTGTTATGTGTAATTGTGTGAGTATAAGGTATAAAATAGTGAAGCTGTAGCGTAAGGCTATCGGTCTAGTGTTTGGGAATCCTATCATTGAATGCATTTGCGCATGCGTTTAATTTTGCGACACTACACTACAGAAAGGGGGAGTTTATGGCACGAGATTAGGACACGTTTTGGTTTACGGCACTAAACTACAACACGATGGTATAGTAAAACTACAAACACGGGATTGTGGGTAACGTGTCATATTTCTGGGGGGCTGCGTGCTGCAGGAATAGACACAGACGAGGAATAAAGAGGAGAGATTTTAACGCGAATCTTATAGTTTTAAAGCGGCTGGTGTTTGAACATGAAACTATTTGTTGAGATGTAGTGAATTTATACATTAAATATATGTTGACGGAGTATAATGAATTAAATTAAATGACGGATTAAAATAAAATAAAAATGTTTTTGAGCGATCTATTTAGTTCTGAGTTTAGTCTTAGAGTGAATAATGGGTGAACGAAGGAATGTTGAATATGCTTGAAATAACTCAGTGATTGCATTAACTACTAAAATCTTTTTCTGTGTCTCTGTTCTTCTGTCATATGAGAGGAGCAATAGGACGATACGACAGGAGAGAGGAGGGGCTAACGTGTGACTGACGTACGTCACGTGACAAGGTGTGACGAGGCAGAGGATCAGATATCAGGCTAGTTCACAAAATCATCCCTTACAAAATATGTGATGTTATGACAATTTCACATAGGCTTGGCAAATACTGATTTGAATAAAATTTGCATTTTGGAGTCTCTGTGCATCACTGGGGTGGATTACAGTTCGGTTGGAAATCAGGTACTGATTTATAGAGCAAGGGGTTACAGGCTTTGTTTATGGGTATTGCTTTGAAGTTGACTAACTTACATTTGCATTTGATGGGTTGTGGTAAGATAGCCACCACTAATTGATAAATTGGTGACATAGGATATAGGAATAAAAATTGGTTTTAAATTATTCATAATTTTTAATTGATTTTTTAATTGATTTTTTATTTTAATTAGAAATGGTTTTTGAATAAAACATTTAGTTGAGGAAAGAAGAAGGATACTAGAGATTTGATCTCTGATGGAAGTTGAAGGAAGAAGGATACAAGAGATTCGAGTTCAGATGAAGACAGCGAGAAAGAGGAGACTGAAGGTGCTGTGTATTCAAAAGGATTTTGTCCTACAAGGACTGGCACAGAAGAAATAGAAGGAGATATAGACCGATGCTTATCATGCCTGGATAAAGCAAATAGTTTAGAAGAAGTAACACAGCTGAAGATACAGAAGAGGAGAAACTGCTGAGAAAAGGATCCCAAGAATTGGAGAAGAAGAAGGAGAAGAGAAGCTTTGGTTATGAAGAATCAGAGTGAACCAAATCAACAATCACTGCTACAGCTTCAACTGAACAATATCAAATGCAATTGGACCAGCCAAGGGGGGTACCAGGTGTTCCATATCCACAGCCAGTTTCTGGACAGACACAGAATTGGAGAGGAAGAGGACGAGAAGGCTTAGAAGGAGGAGGAAGATTTCAGCTACACTTCCAGCAACTTTCAGAAGACTGTTATAATTGTGGGCAGATTGGTTACTTTACCTGTGAGTGCAACAAGTCAGGAGGAAACAACAGAGAACATTTTTAAGGAAGATACAGGGGCAGTCGAGATCACCTGTTAGTGCCTAGAAGATACGAAGGGGGGTGTCAGCTGATAGCACCGATTAGAGAAGAAGAGAAAATAGCTAACAATTGAAGTAAAACCAGAGGACTATGAGAAGTGATAGTGTATAGTGTAAAAGCTTTTATCTGTGTTCAGCCTAAAGAGGTTAAACATCTCACTATGTAGAATTAACTAATTAGGATAGGGATTTGAGGTAGTAAAACAGTTAATTACTCTTAGGGAACCAATTGAGCTATGCTATAAGAACTCAAAGAGAAATTAAAATAGACATACTAATATTAGAAGATACTGTTATTGCAGTGTTGGGAAGGGATGCATTGTTTAAATTGAATTGTACAATAAGATGTACACTAAACGGATGTCTGGTAGAAGATGTTAAAAAATAGGGTTTTTGGGAATCATATTGGCTTAAAAAGATAATATCATAGGAAGGATGATAATCTATTAGACTGCCTATTAGACAATCTGTCTGAAAAATAAAGTTAAAAGGGGTGACTGTTATTCTGGGTTACATTCTTACACCAAGAGATTTCAGGCTAGGCTAAAAGGTGTTTAGTCGTTTGCCAAGTCTGTGTGTAAAGTCAGAAGCAGGTGGGGACCTTCCCAATCACATATTCTAAAAATGTGGTGGTAAAGGGATTTTGTGAATAAATCAGTGGAAAAGGTTTTTAAAGGTTAGGAGAAAAGATTAGATTAAAATAAGTTAGGAGAACTAGGTTGAAGGAACTCTAAGACAGTAAGCTAAGTTTCAAAGTTAGTAGTAAGAGAGAGAGAACAGTAGTGAAGGACATTTTAAAGTTTAGTGGGAAGATATGGTAGGAGTTTAGATCTGTTAGGAGCAGATGCATTGAGAAAGTATGTGTTGCTGAATGATAAGAGAAGATTGAGGGTGATTGAGTATCTATAGTTACAGTTCCCAGCAGGGAGATCAAGGTAATTATAGGTGTATTTTTTATAATCAAAAGTTTGAAAGTCAGGGATTAGAGATAGGACTGAGAGTTGGGAAAAAGTGACACTAGTGGTGATAGATGGAAGTACAAGCAAAGACTTCAAAGCTTTGGGAAAAAACTAGAAGTAACTAAGGACATTAACACTTCAGTCTATTATAACAACAGTGAGAAGCAAGTTAACTCTTTCAACATTGATAGTTATTAAAGCCATAAATATATCGCATTTGATTATAAGGGAACCAATAGCTCCAGCACCAATTTTAGGGGAAAAAATACTTATTAGGGTTAGGATGGGGACGTTCCTCCCAAATGGAGAGATAATTATGGAGAAGAAGTATACTTATCTAGTGCAAGCATTAGAATTTGTTCCGGTTAAGAATTATTGGTTAAAAGGCTATGTAATTCATAAAGTAACGCTTATAATGGAAGAGTTGAGGTCTGTTGTAGCCTCCACAGTCATTGAGGGAGTTCAGGAGGAGTAGATTACAGTAGCCACTCCAACAGTAGATAATACACAGAGGATAACGGGAACTTTCGCACTAGAAGTAATTAAGGTTGATACATCAACTAAATCAACTACTTTAATGGTAACTTTGGAAGGGATTAATGATACGATGGCAATAGCAAATGTAGGGAGTATGACATCGACAACAACTTTTCTGAAATTAAAGGGTTTATGCTATGGATGGAGAGTGCTGTCAATGATAGTGAGAATATAGATTCATCATGGAGGTACAGGATGAGGTCTTTGATTTTAATGACAGACAAGGAGAGGTATCTGATCAGTACCGCTCGTTAGGGGAGAGAGAAACTAAAGGGAGTGGTTTGATTCTTCTGTTGTGAAAGTTAGAGATAGATGGCAGGTAGGAATCTTTGGTTCCAGCGGTTAATTCATTCTGTAAAATCAGTGAGGAATCTTGAGGGTCCATGTCTGGTGAGAATTCCAGCACCAAACATGTTAGAGACGGTCGCTCGACCTCTATCAAGTATGTGTCAATTTTATGCTTTGTCATGACTGTGGTATCAGCAACAATCAGTAACCGATAAAATAATGTCGTTGTCAAAACATTTGTTTAAGCCTAGGGTTAGGTGGTATTGGGTTAAGTGAATTAACTTGGGTGCATTTGTTAGATGTGAAGTAAAATCAGGTAACAGCAAACCCTGAACATTGGAGGTGAAAGCAGTGAGGGCTAAAAGTTGTTTGGTTTTAATAAAACATATGAGGTAAGGGGTATGTTTATGGGAATATCAGATTGTGATGTTATATGATAACTTTGGGTATGCATGACCTTAAGGGTAGTAATGAGAAATAGGTTACTTTTTATGTACCAGGTAGTAAGAAGAGCAGGACTTTGATGGTAAAAGATTAGCTTTTGCCTGACAATGTGACTATGGGGAATTTTAGAGATATTTGGAGGGTTTGTGGTGATAAAGCATATATAGTCTTACCCTATGGATAGACAGGATGTTGTTACATGTCAACGTTGAAGCTTCCATATGAGGTTTCTACCATTATAAGAGGGGTAGCACCGGACACAGAAATCTGAAGCTATATTTGAAATTGGATGAAAAGAGACATGGCTACATGTCATAGTCTTCAAGCCTATCATTGAAGGATACATCTAAGGGAGAAGGGGGGACTTTTTCCATGGTATGGTGTAACATTTGGGAAGATCATATTGATAATATTAGGTATACTTTGAGTCCAGATAGTTCCGATAATATCACGAGTGTTATATATGCATTGAAGAATATAAGGGATGCGTTTGGGAGATCTGAGAAGACTTGGTTGCAAGATAAGGTAGGCCAGTAGGGGCAGTGATGGGTTACATTTAATGGCAGCTTTGATAGCACTGTGTGTGATGTTTGTAATTTGTTACTGACCTTTGAGAAAGCTATGATATTGAGATAGGTTGGAGAGTGATGCCTGGAGACAACACTCAGATGCCGGTGTTGACTGTTCCTGATCTGGATGAAGATGGACAAGTAGAACTGAATAGATAAATATCATTTTTGATTATTTGTTCATTTTTCAAAAAAAAATTTTTCTTCTCAATATTAGGGTGATTTTGGTATGATTTTATGAATCAGAGGGGGGAAATGGTTAATGTGATTCATACATCATTTATATATCATTTTTATATTCTTAGTTGATATTGATGGTCAATTTGAAAGTGTTGTTTTGGAAAAGATACTGTTTGGTCTTTCCTTTTCTTTCAGAAGCATTTGGGGGAACATATGGAGATTGAAATACTCAAACAGGGACAATATGAAGGGACAATATGACTGGAGGAGATGGAACAAGGAGGGTGGGGAAAGATTCCGATTCCATCATCAACAAATCCATTGGAAGTTGAGACTACGGGGAGATGAAGTGTAGTGGACTACATTCCAGTGTCTGCAATGAAATATAGACATATTTCATGTGTAATACATAATTGTGTCATAGCCTTAGGGATTAATTTTTGTAGAAGGATATTTGATGTTATTGAATACATGTGAGGATCTTAGATGTTTTTGTTTATTTCGTGAATGCTTAGGGACAGGGAGTCTAGGCAGGGAGAGGTTCACTGTAGGGTCCAATGGGATGACCAGCCTTACAGTGGATATTTTTTGGATAGGATTTTGTTTGCAGGGGCTTACATGTGTATTTAATTGCATCATAGTTTCAAATGCATTTACATGGTTTATGAGTTTATTTGGAGTATCTAGGTGGTTGCCTGGGGCAGAGGGACCGTGAGAGAATTTTACTGTCTTGATTGATGGATGGATGGATAACGAAGGTTGCCGGACAGTTTTTCGCTCTTACACTCCATAAAGATTTGTTCATATTTCATAGTAATGTATTCACACTTCATAAACAGTTATTCATATTTCATAGAAAGGTATTTACACTCTAGAGAAGAATGTTTTTTGGTTTAATGTTAAAGATACTCAATAAGATAAATTGTTACTTGTCATAATCCTATTCTGTTTGTTTTCGAGACTGTTCGTCTCGAAGGGGGGATATGTCGTGTATTAGGATTATGTCTTTGTTAAATGTTTTTAAGTGGAACTGAAAGAATGTTCATTTTAGTATCAAGAGGGAATGTTTTAGTGTAGCGCCACATACAACAGACAGGAAGTGTGTTGTAGACAGGGGAGACTGGTGATTGGCCAGAAGAGGGAGCCCATCTTTTTGCATTGTTTATAAGTAGGGGGAAAAACGAAGGAGAGGGCAGAACGGCCATTCCAATCTGAGGCGCCGTTCTCCGGATGTCATGATATCTGTCACTCATGCTGAAAGCTTGTGATACGAATAAACTTATGATCAAGGATTCAGTATGAGCGGACTCCTTTGTTCATCAGCAATAATTGCCACCATTCACCCGATACGACACTATTCTATTTAATTTCTGATCACCTACGCCGGTTTGTCTACTAGCCTGCCTGTCTGCTAGCCTGCTTGTCTAATAGCCTGCCTGTCTGCTAGCCTGCTTGTCTACTGGCCTGCCTGTCTGCCAGCCTGCTTGTCTACTAGCCTGCCTGTCTGCTAGCCTGCTTGTCTACTGGCCTGCCTGTCTGCTAGCCTGCTTGTCTACTAGCCTGCCTGTCTGCTAGCCTGCTTGTCTACTGGCCTGCCTGTCTGCCAGCCTGCTTGTCTACTAGCCTGCCTGTCTGCCAGCCTGCTTAAAAATCAATAATCAACAACATTACATGCATGCTTATTTCTCATTTCAACAAAAACTCTGTACTTTTCCTAAATTTAGCCCTTAATACTGGAGAGACCCTCAGTACCTGACCTTCCAGAATCAGCTGGGCGAATCACACAATTTCTAGACTAAAAGCAAGAACGTTGCTTACCTTTGTTCATAGTGGCCACTATATTTGTGTGTGATTCACTCAGCTTCGTCCAGATGGCGCAGCACCCCATGGTCTCTTTTTCCAGTCCCTTCGTGGTCACCAATTATGTTGTGGCAAATTCGTGCTTATATTGATCAAAGAACCAAAGTATTTCCAGAGTTTTTGTAGAATTAAGAAATACTTTATTACAATGGACAAAGCCTAGTGGTCTGCAGAGCATCTCTCTTCCCACCTCTCAGTTTATATAGTCATTTTACATACATTTTAGCTTAACCCCTCCCTCTTGGGTTCCCCCACCACTGTCTCCAGTTTCCCCCTCTTGACCGCTCCGCCCACTTCCTTAGTTTATGATAATGGCGAAATCTGACTTCTTCTCCATGTATTCAGTTTGGAAACAATGGTGGTGCAATCAATCAAGCCCTGTCATACAAAAATAATCATATTCAGTTTGAACTCTGTTCAACCCTGGCTCACCCTGGCTTGACCTGGAGATTGATTGTTGGACATGGCAGGTCCACAATCAATCTCTCAAACATACCCAAGCCCCTCTCTACCACCCCGTCATGCTGTAATTAATTATGAAGACGCCCAAGGAGAGACAGAGGGTTTAGCCTGAACTCTGTTCAACCCTGGCTTGTTCCAGGGATATGCCTAAACAGAGCCACAGGGTCACAGTCTGGTTTCAGTCACTGATAAGATCAGTCAGCTGCCCATTTCACACACACACAAACCCAGTGAGAGGAACCAATTCAATTCTTATTTAGCAACAGAGATAAAAAATCCATATTAATGTAAAAATCCACATCACTTTCAGTATGGTCCTTCACCACTTCTACCGTGAGACCTGATTCCGAGCCAGCAACCTGTACACAGCATCCGGTCGAAGCAATCAACTGCCTTTTCTCTCATTCCTTTTCTCTCAGAAGTGCGACATGAGTCCACGTGGAGTGAGCATGGAGAGAGATCCCGTCCAAACTTCTCTCATGCTGCTGGTGTACTGGTAGAAAAATGGACAACACATAATGGACTGTAAAGGTCAGTGGCGCCTCAGGTGAGAGACATTATCAAGGGCCATCCACTTTGAACATGTGCCATTGGGAGGACAAACTGAAACACTATCGGACGAAGAACATGAAGAAACGCCAGAAGGATGTGCCGGGAGGGAGGGGGCTGGTCAACCGTGCCCGTAATTGATTTTGACTTATCCAAAGTTGTTTATTTGGGGTATCAGGTTTAATGTGGAGGTCTGCACACTGCGAAATGTATAGTAATTTAGACTAAGAATGCATTGAGATACCAATCTGTCATTACCACAAATGGGGGCGGTGATGAGAAAAGTTAATGCTAGAAATTTAAGATGAATATACTGTATGTAAATGTACATTCTGCCAGTGTCGGTGTGTGCTAAGTTGAGGGTCTTAAATTCAAATGATAGAACCAACGTGTGAGGTCAACAATGGAGGAGTCCTGAGTGAAAGGGACCAACGCCGGCCCGATGTAGTGGCCCAAAAGTAGATGGTCATCGTGGAAGGATAGCCCTGCTGGGCCCTGGGTTGGGTCCGGTTAAGTGGTGAACTTTACTACCCTGCCTGTGCCATTAAACCCCTACAACTCATCCAGAACGCCGCAGCCCGTCTGGTGTTCAACCTTCCCAAGTTCTCTCACGTCACCCCCCTCCTCCGCACACTCCACTGGCTTCCAGTTGAAGCTCGCATCCGCTACAAGACCATGGTGCTTGCCTATGGAGCAGTGAGGGGAACGGCACCTCTGTACCTTCGGGCTCTGATCAGTCCCTACACCCAAACGAGGGCATTGCGTTCATCCACCTCTGGCCTGCTGGCTCCCCTTCCTCTGCGGAAGCATAGTTCCCGCTCAGCCCAGTCAAAACTGTTCGCTGCTCTGGCACCCCAATGGTGGAACAAGCTCCCTCACGACGCCAGGACAGCGGAGTCACTCACCACCTTCCGGAGGCATTTGAAACCCCACCTCTTTAAGGAATACCTGGGATAGGATAAAGTAATCCTTCTACCCCCCCCCAAAATTGTAAAGTGGTTATCCCACTGGCTATAGGGTGAACGCACCAATTGGTGAGTCGCTCTGGATAAGAGCGTCTGCTAAATGACGTAAATGTGCCCTTGAGCAAGGCACCTAACCCTAATTGCTCCTGTAAGTCGCTCTGGATAAGAGCGTCTGCTAAATGACTAAAATGTAAATGTAAAATGTACTATAGCATTGATAAGAAAAATGCCTTTTAAGACTATGACCAACAATGTGCCCGAGACCAAATTCAGGAACTCTCTAGAGACGTAAAAAAAATTGCCAATGCTAAAAGAATTGCGTAAACTGGCTCTGCAAAACAGAAAGGCTCTTGACTATCTTTTGGCAGGTCAAGGGGGCACAGGTCAAGGGGGCATCTCGCTGAATACATTGCCACTGTTGCTAAGAATAATTCCCCACAACCAGAGTGGATACCTGCAATTTGGTTGGAATCCCTGGTTGGGGAACCCAAATTGCCAAATGGGCTGCAGCGTGTTTTATTTTCAGAGTTTGTCTAAATTGTGTTATTTAACATGCTGTGTATGTGAGTGTATTTTTGATAATTTCACTCCCATTAATAGAAGTATAACCTTTATTATGATGATAGTATTGCCATACTAATTAGATTGTATAACCCAGAATTAAGGGTTTAAAATCTAATGCTTACCTTAAAATGTAATGATTGTTAACATACAAGTGATAAGAGTATGGAATGTGATGGAACATTTTGTTTGTGCTTTACAAATAACCAATTTTCTATGTTCATGCAAATGACAGATTGAACGAATCTGCAATTTGGCAGTACGCCCAGAACCTTGTTTTGAAAAAGGCATATCTCAGTTTTAAGGTCTCAGCTTAGAGAAGAAGCCTCGTGAAGTATTGGTCTGTCAAATGCATGACCCATTATTGGTCGGTCACATGAAGGAAGCAAACGTTAATGATTAATTAATTATGAACGATGAATAAGCTAAATCATGCAAATATAACTTACTATATACAGTGGGGGAAAAAAGTATTTAGTCAGCCACCAATTGTGCAAGTTCTTCCACTTAAAAAGATGAGAGAGGCCTGTCATTTTCATCATAGGTACACGTCAAATATGACAGACAAATTGAGAAAAAAAATCCAGAAAATCACATTGTAGGATTTTTTATGAACTTACTTGCAAATTATGGTGGAAAATAAGTATTCGGTCACCTACAAACAAGCAAGATTTCTGGCTCTCACAGACCTGTAACTTCTTATTTAAGAGGCTCCTCTGTCCTCCACTTGTTACCTGTACTAATGGCACCTGTTTGAACTTGTTATCAGTATAAAAGACACCTGTCCACAGCCTCAAACAGTCACACTCCAAACTCCACTATGGCCAAGACCAAAGAGCTGTCAAAGGACACCAGAAACAAAATTGTAGACCTGCACCAGGCAGGGAAGACTGAATCTGCAATAGGTAAGCAGCTTGGTTTGAAGAAATCAACTGTGGGAGCAATTATTAGGAAATGGAAGACATACAAGACAACTGATAATCTCCCTCGATCTGGGGCTCCACGCAAGATCTCACCCCGTGGGGTCAAAATGATCACAAGAACGGTGAGCAAAAATCCCAGAACCACACGGGGGGACCTAGTGAATGACCTGCAGAGAGCTGGGACCAAAGTAACAAAGCCTACCATCAGTAACACACTACGCCGCCAGGGACTCAAATCCTGCAGTGCCAGACGTGTCCCCCTGCTTAAGCCAGTACATGTCCAGGCCCGTCTGAAGTTTGCTAGAGTGCATTTGGATGATCCAGAAGAGGATTGGGAGAATGTCATATGGTCAGATGAAACCAAAATAGAACTTTTTATTAAAAACTCAACTCGTCGTGTTTGGAGGACAAAGAATGCTGAGTTGCATCCAAAGAACACCATACCTACTGTGAAGCATGGGGGTGGAAACATCATGCTTTGGGGCTATTTTTCTGCAAAGGGACCAGGACGACTGATCCGTGTAAAGGAATGAATGAATGGGGCCATGTATCGTGATATTTTGAGTGAAAACCTCCTTCCATCAGCAAGGGCATTGAAGATGAAACGTGGCTGGGTCTTTCAGCATGACAATCAATCAATCAATTTTATTTTATATAGCCCTTCTTACATCAGCTAATATCTCGAAGTGCTGTACAGAAACCCAGCCTAAAACCCCAAACAGCTAGTAATGCAGGTGTAGAAGCAATGATCCCAAACACACCGCCCGGGCAACGAAGGAGTGGCTTCGTAAGAAGCATTTCAAGGTCCTGGAGTGGCCTAGCCAGTCTCCAGATCTCAACCCCATAGAAAATCTTTGGAGGGAGTTGAAAGTCTGTGTTGCCCAGCGACAGCCCCAAAGCATCACTGCTCTAGAGGAGATCTGCATGGAGGAATGGGCCAAAATACCAGCAACAGTGTGTGAAAACCTTGTGAAGACTTACAGAAAACGTTTGACCTGTGTCATTGCCAACAAAGGGTATATAACAAAGTATTGAGAAACTTTTGTTATTGACCAAATACTTATTTTCCACCATAATTTGCAAATAAATTCATTAAAAATCCTACAATGTGATTTTCAGGATTTTTTTCTTCTCATTTTGTCTGTCATAGTTGACGTGTACCTATGATGAAAATTACAGGCCTCTCATCTTTTTAAGTGGGAGAACTTGCACAATTGGTGGCTGACTAAATACTTTTTTCCCCACTGTATAAGGCACATTCATGCAGATGAGCAGGGACCCTGGGCATCTTTCGTCTGGTGTTTTCAGAGTCAGTAGAAAGGCCTCTTTAATGTCCTAAGTTTTCATAACTGTGACCTTAATTGCATACCGTCTGTAAGCTGTTAGTGTCTTAATGACCGTTCCACAGGTGCATGTTCATTAATTGTTTATGGTTTTTTGAACAAGCATGGAAACAGTGTTTAAACCCTTTACAATGAAGATCTGTGAAGTTATTTGCATTTCTACAAAAGACAGGTTCCTGAAAAAATTACTTTTCTTTTTTTTGCTGAGTTAATGTCACTCGAGATGGGGAAAACTTCAATCTATTTGGAGTAACTGTCAACCATGACCGACATATATTTCTTCCTTTTATAGGCAGGCATGTGAACAAAATCAATTTGCATATTTACCAAAGGGCCCCAGGGGACTGGTAATTCCCCCTTTGGACGACAGCCCCAAAGCATCACTGCTCTAGAGGAGATCTGCATGGAGGAATGGGCCAAAATACCAGCAACAGTGTGTGAAAACCTTGTGAAGACTTACAGAAAACGTTTGACCTGTGTCATTGCCAACAAAGGGTATATAACAAAGTATTGAGAAACTTTTGTTATTGACCAAATACTTATTTTCCACCATAATTTGCAAATAAATTCATTAAAAATCCTACAATGTGATTTTCAGGATTTTTTTCTTCTCATTTTGTCTGTCATAGTTGACGTGTACCTATGATGAAAATTGCAGTTCTCTCTCATCTTTTTAAGTGGGAGAACTTGCACAATTGGTGGCTGACTAAATACTTTTTTTCTCTACTGTATAAGAGAACTAATGGGACTGCCCCAGGTGGAGCTCCTGATTGACATGTGTACTTGGTGCATTGAGTTGGTTGGAACCTCTCCAGCAAGCTGATAATAAAGGATGATTCATTTAAGATTGACTTCGAGTCTCCCTGTGTAAGGATTTCCACGACACTCTCCAATTTTGTGTACTAATTTGTTTACTTCCGTGTTCAAATCAAATCAAATCAAATCAAATGTTATTGGTCACATGCGCCGAATACAACAGGTGCAGACATTACAGTGAAATGCTTACTTACAGCCCTTAACCAACAGTGCAAATATTTTTAACAAAAAAAAGTTAAAATAAAACAACAACAAAAAAAGTGTTGAGAAAAAAAAGAGCAGAAGTAAAATAAAGTAACAGTAGGGAGGCTATATATACAGGGGGGTACCGTTGCAGAGTCAATGTGCGGGGGCACCGGCTAGTTGAGGTAGTTGAGGTAATATGTACATGTGGGTAGAGTTAAAGTGACTATTCATAAATAATTAACAGAGTAGCAGCAGCGTAAAAAGGATGGAATGGGTGGGGTGGGGGGGCAGTGCAAATGGTCCGTGGACCCATGATTAGCAGTTCAGGAGTCTTATGGCTTGGGGGTAGAAGCTGTTGAGAAGTCTTTTGGACCTAGACTTGGCACTCCGGTACCGCTTGCCGTGCGGTAGCAGAGAGAACAGTCTATGACTAGGGTGGCTGGAGTCTTTGACAATTTTGAGGGCCTTCCTCTGACACCGCCTGGTATAGAGGTCCTGGATGGCAGGAAGCTTGGCCCCAGTGATGTACTGGGCCGTACGCACTACCCTCTGTAGTGCCTTGCGGTCGGAAGCCAAGCAGTTGCCATACCAGGCGGTGATGCAACCAGTCAGGATGATCTCGATGGTGCAGCTGTATAATTTTTTGAGGATCTGAGGACCCATGCCAAATCTTTTCAGTCTCCTGAGGGGGAATAGGCTTTGTCGTGCCCTCTTCACGACTGTCTTGTTGTGTTTGGACCATGATAGTTCGTTGGTGATGTGGACACCAAGGAACTTGAAGCACTCAACCTGTTCCACTACAGCCCCGTCGATGAGAATGGGGGCGTGCTCAGTCCTCTTTTTTTCCCTATAGTCCACAATCACCTCCTTTGTCTTGGTCACGTTGAGGGAGAGGTTGTTGTCCTGGCACCACACGGCCAGGTCTCTGACCTCCTCCCTATAGGCTGTCTCATCGTTGTCTGTGATCAGGCCTACCACTGTTGTGTCGTCTGCAAACTTAATGATGGTGTTGGAGTCGTGCCTGGCCATGCAGTCATGGGTGAACAGAGAGTACAGGAGGGGACTGAGCACGCACCCCTGAGGGGCCCCCGTGTTGAGGATCAGTGTGACAGATGTGTTGTTACCTACCCTTACCACCTGGGGGCGGCCCGTCAGGAAGTCCAGGATCCAGTTGCAGAGGGAGGTGTTTAGTCCCAGGATCCTTAGCTTAGTGATGAGCTTAGAGGGCACTATGGTGTTGAATGCTGAGCTGTAGTCAATGAATAGCATTCTCACGTAGGTGTTCCTCTTGTCCAGGTGGGAAAGGGCAGTGTGGAGTGCAATAGAGATTGCATCATCTGTGGATCTGTTGGGGCGGTATGCAAATTGGAGTGGGTCTAGGGTTTCTGGGATAATGCTGTTGATGTGAGCCATGACCAGCCTTTCAAAGCACTTCATGGCTACAGACGTCAGTGCTACGGGTCGGTAGTCATTTAGGCAGGTTATCTTAGAGTCCTCGTGCACGGGGACTATGGTGGTCTCCTTGAAACATGTTGGTATTACAGACTCAGAAAGGGACATGTTGAAAATGTCAGTGAAGACACTTGCCAGTTGGTCAGCACATGCTCGGAGTACACGTCCTGGTAATCCGTCTGGCCCTGCGGCCTTGTGAATGTTGACCTGCTTAAAAGTCTTACTCACATCGGCTACGGAGAGCGTGATCACATAGTCATCCGGAACAGCTGGTGCTCTCATGCATGCTTCAGTGTTGCTTGCCTCGAAGCGAGCATAGAAGTGGTTTAGCTCGTCTGGTAGGCTTGTGTCACTGGGCAGCTCGCGGCTGTGCTTCCCTTTGTAGTCTGTAATAGTTTTCAAGCCCTGCCACATCCGACGAGCGTCAGAGCCAGTGTAGTACGATTCAATCTTAGTCCTGTATTGACTCTATGCCTGTTTGATGGTTCGTCGGAGGTCATAGCAGGATTTCTTATAAGCGTCCGGGTTAGAGTCCCGTTCCTTGAAAGTGGCAGCTCTACCCTTTAGCTCAGTGCGGATGTTTCCTGTAATCCATGGCTTCTTGTTGGGGTATGTACGTACGGTCACTGTGGGGACGACATCATCGATGCACTTATTGATGAAGCCAGTGACTGATGTGGTGTACTCCTCAATGCTGTCTGAAGAATCCCGGAACATGTTCCAGTCTGTGCTAGCAAAACAGTCCTGTAGCTTAGCATCTGCGTCATCTGACCACTTTTTTATTAACTGAGTCACTGGTGCTTCCTGCTTTAGTTTTTGCTTATAAGCAGGAATCAGGAGGATAGAGTTATGGTCAGATTTGCCAAATGGAGGGCGAGGGAGAGCTTTGCATGCGTCTCTGTGTGTGGAGTAAAGGTGGTCTAGAGTTTTTTTTTCCTCTGGTTGCACATTTAACATGCTGGTAGAAATTAGGTAGAACGGATGTAAGTTTCCCTGCATTAAAGTCCCCGGCCACTAGGAGCGCTGCATCTGGATGAGCGTTTTCCTGTTGATTTATGGCCTTGTACAACTCATTCAGTGCAATCTTAATGCCAGCATTGGTTTGTGGTGGTAAATAGACAGCTATGAAAAATATAGATGAAAACTCTCTTGGTAAATAGTGTGGTCTACAGCTTATCATAAGATACTCTACCTCAGGCGAGCAAAACCTCGAGACTTCCTTAGTATTTGATTTTGTGCACCAGCTGTTGTTTACAAATATACACAGACCGCCACCCCTTGTCTTACCGGAGTCAGAAGTTCTATCCTGCCGATGTAGCGTATAGCCCGCTAGCTGTATGATATCCATGTCGTCGTTCAGCCACGACTCGGTGAAACATAAGATATTACAGTTTTTAATGTCCCGTTGGTAGGATAACCGTAATCTTAGGTCATCCAATTTATTTTCAAATGATTGAACGTTGGCTAATAGGATTGATGGAAGAGGCAGTTTACTCGCTCGCTGTCGGATCCTTACAAGGCACCCCGATCTACATCCACGATATCTCCGTCTCTTCCTCACGCGAATGACGGGGATTTGAGCCTTGCGGCCGCCTCGTTGAAGAAAAAATCTTCGTCCAATACGAGGTGAGTAATCGCTGTCCTGATATCCAGAAGCTCTTTTTGGTTATAAGAGACGATGGCAGAAACATTATGTACAAAATAAATTACAAATATCGCGGAAAAACACACATAATAGTACAATTGGTTAGAGGGCTGTAAAACGGCAGCCATCATCTCCGGCGCTGTTCTGTTCAGTCCCTTAGGTGTTAGGCTATGGTTCAACCCAGCACTCAGAGAAACAAACACGACAAAGGGAGTGGAAGAAACAAAATATTTAATAAAAGTAAAAATTGTCTTAGTCCAAAAACCACTGAAGTAAAGGAACAGAGTGGGCTAGTCGGCTCCGGAGGAAGGAGAGGCTGAGGCAGGCAGGCAGGCAGGCAGGCAGGCAGGCAGGCAGACCGACAGGCAGGAAGGCAGGCAGGTTGGGAGGTATGTCCGAAACTAAAGACAAAACAAACGACAGGTTAAGGAGAGTGGAGAGCCAGGCTGAAGACAAAGACAAAATACTTTACTGGTGAGCCAAGTTACCGCTCTGGTAAGAACAACGATCTGGCGCCGGTGGAGAGCCATGCCCCGGAATTAGTAGTGCAGGATGATTAGAGAATAGGATGCAGCTGCGTAGGCAGGAATCACTGGAAACAACCCGCAGCTGCACAGGAGAGGCAGATCCTGAGCCCGCCCCCTGATCCACTCCAGACACACCCACATAAAGTGGACAAACACACATACAGATACAACAGACACAGAGGGGACAAAACAAGGAGGAAGGGAAACAGAAAAGGGAGAGACAAGCTGCCCACATAACAGTACCCCCCCCTCAATGGTCGCCACCTGGCGACCCACCAGGTCTGTCAGGGTTGTCGTGATGGAAGTCCGTGATCAACTGAGGATCCAACACAAAACGCTTAGGGACCCAAGACCTCTCCTCTGGTCCATAACCTTCCCAATCGACTAGGTATTGGAGACCCCTACCCCGCCTCCGAGAGTCCAGTAGCCTACTGACGGTGTAGGCCGGATGGTCGTCAATGAGACGAACAGGTGGAGGTGGAACAGCCGGCGGACACAAAAGGCTGGAGGACACAGGTTTCAGTTGGGAGACGTGGAAAGTAGGGTGTATCTTCATGGCTGAAGGCAACTTCAAACGAACCGCAGCGGGGTTAATGATGGACTCCACCACAAACGGACCCAGGTACCGAGGAGACAGCTTGCGTGATTTGGTACGAAGAGGTACGTTCTTAGACGACAGCCAAACCTCTTGACCAGGATGAAACACAGGTGCGGGAGTCCTGCTCCTATCCGCTGTCCTCTTGTTCCTGTCGGTGGTCCGAAGCAACGCTTCCCGAGCATCGCGCCACACTCTCTGGCAGCGGCGGAGGTTCTCCTGAACCGAAGGAACAGCCAATTCCTTCTCCTGAGCAGGAAACAGAGGGGGTTGATAACCCATGGTAACTTCGAAGGGTGAAAGACCAGTGGCAGAGGTGGTGAGGGAGTTGTGGGCGTACTCTATCCAAGGCAGATGTTTGGCCCAGGATGATGGATGTTGAGCAGCCACACAACGAAGGGTTGCTTCGAGGTCTTGATTGGCTCTTTCTGTTTGACCGTTGGTCTGGGGATGAAACCCTGAGGACAGACTAACGGAAGCACCCAAAGCAGAACAGAAAACCTTCCAAACACGGGAAGTAAACTGTGGGCCTCTATCAGATACGATGTCCACAGGTATTCCATGGGGACGGAATACATGTTGGACTAGGAGGTCCGCTGTCTCACTGGCAGACGGTAATTTTGGTAATGCTATATAGTGAACAGATTTAGAGAATCTGTCCACAATGGTAAGTATAGTATCATTACCTTCAGACTTGGGTAGGCCGGTGACAAAATCCATGGCTATGTGGGACCAGGGACGGCTGGGAACTGGGAGGGGTAGCAGCAGCCCCGAAGGGGACTGATGGGAGGCTTTGCCCCGAGCACAGGTTGAACAGGCTGCCACAAAAGCCCGAACGTCAGTTTCCATTGAAGGCCACCAAAAATGTCTCCTAAGCAGCGTCAACGTGCGTCTCATCCCAGGGTGACCAGCAAAACGGGAGGTGTGAATCCACTGCAACACCTGAGACCGGACCGTCTCGGGAACAAAGAGTAGGTTGGGAGGTCCATCACCCGGTCCCGGGTCCGTGGCAAGTGCAGTCTTCACAAGAGACTCGATCTCCCACTGAACAGCCGCCACGACGCATGAGGAAGGCAGGACTGCCTCAGGCTCGCTGGTCTCCGAAGGGTCAGCAAACTGGCGGGACAAAGCATCTGGTTTAACATTTCTTGACCCCGGTCTGTATGTAAGAATAAAGTTAAACCTACTAAAAAACAGGGCCCATCTGGCTTGGCGTGAGTTGAGTCTCTTAGTGGCTTGGATGTAAGCCAAGTTCTTGTGGTCTGTCCAGACCACAAACGGCAGTTCAGCTCCATCCAGCCAGTGCCGCCATTCTTCCAGTGCTAGCTTGACCGCCAGCAGTTCTCGGTTTCCAACGTCGTAATTCCGTTCTGTGGGTGACAATTTTTTGGAGAAAAAAGCACAGGGGTGAAGCTTTTGGTCAGTGGGGGAGCGCTGGGAGAGGACGGCTCCCACACCTGAGCCCGACGCGTCCACCTCCACAACAAACTGCAGAGAGGTATTGGGGTGTATCAACACAGGGGAGGTGGAAAACAGTTCCTTCAAAATCCCTACCGCCTGCTCCGCCTCAGGGGACCACAGAAAAGGGACCTTTGGGGATGTGAGTCTAGTAAGGGGTGCCACCACTTTACTAAAACCCTTAATGAACCTACGGTAGAAGTTAGCAAAGCCCAAAAATCGTTGAAGTTGCTTACGGGTGGTGGGTATGGGCCATTCCGTCACTGCCCGGATCTTCTCGGGGTCCGCCTTCACCTGCCCGCTCTCAATGATGAAACCAAGGAACGATGTAGACTGTTTGTGGAACTCACACTTCTCTGCTTTGACGTAGAGCTTGTTTTCCAAGAGCCGTTGAAGGACTTGACGGACGTGTGACTCATGCTCCTCGGGTGACTTGGAAAAAACAAGAATATCATCCAGGTATACAAAGACAAAACGGTTCAAAAAATCCCTAAGAACATCGTTCACCATAGCTTGGAAAACAGCAGGGGCGTTTGAGAGCCCAAAGGGCATGACCAAATACTCAAAATGTCCAAGTGGAGTGTTGAAAGCGGTCTTCCACTCGTCCCCGGGTTTGATCCGCACAAGATGGTATGCGTTCCGCAGGTCAAGCTTGGAGAAAACTGTGGCGCCATGCAGAGGTTCAAAAGCAGAGTTGATGAGTGGAAGGGGATACTTGTTTTTAACAGTTATGTTGTTTAAACCCCTGAAATCGATACAGGGGCGTAACGACTTGTCCTTCTTTTCCACGAAAAAGAAACCTGCACCCAAAGGAGACGACGAGGGACGGATTATGCCCGAGACCAGAGAATCACCAATGTACTGCTCCATTGCCTCTCTTTCCGGTCGGGACAGATTGTATAAGCGACTAGAGGGCAAGGGAGCACCAGGAAGCAGTTCAATAGGGCAATCATAAGGCCTATGTGGTGGTAGAGACAGAGCCTTGTCCTTACTGAAAACCTCCGCTAAGTCATGGTATTCTTTGGGGACAGATGACAGATCAAGAGGAGCTGAGGGATGAGTTGGGTTACACTTAGTGGGGGGAACCGCTGACCTAAGGCACTCAGAATGGCAGTTAGTGCTCCAACTGAGAATGGTGTGACGTGTCCAATCAATTTGTGGGTTGTGAAGAGCCAACCAGGGGAAGCCAAGGATTAGGGAGGTAGCTGAGCCAGACATAACTCTTAGCTGAATGCTTTCACAATGATTGCCAGAAATCACTAGGGAAACGGGGGTGGTTTGATGAGTAATCTCCGCGAGGAGGCGCCCATCAAGGGCTGTAACCCGAATGGGGGTAGGTAGTGGCTCCAAGGGGATACGAGCTTGTGTAACGAACTGGTGGCTAATAAAGTTGTCTTCTGCACCTGAGTCTATGAGAGCTGAGAGTGGCAGGGAATGACTCTGGAAACGTAAGGTTACAGGTACTTGTAATCGGGGAATGATGGGTTCAGGATCTAACTCTGGGCTCGCAAGTAGACCCACCGTTACGAGCGAGCCTTGTCTTTTGGCCGCTTAGGGCATGTAGCCAGAATGTGTGTGGCGTCTCCACAGTACAGGCACTCACCCGCCTGGAGGCGCCGTTGCCGCTCTGCTGGAGGTAGTCGAGCTCGACCCACTTGCATAGGTTCCTCCTCTGTGCTCGGGATGGAATCAGGAACAAGAAGCTGCCGGCTCCGGGGAGGCGAGACTCGAGTGGTTGAAGGCTGGGGAACTCGTCCTCCTAGATGCGGCCGACCGCCTCTCTCCCGACGCCTTTCCCGCAACCGGTTGTCTAGCTTAATGGACAGGGAAACGAGAGAATGTAAATCATGTGGCTCGTCACGAGCAGCCAGTTCATCCTTAATGGCTTCATTCAAACCGTTTAGAAATGCTCCTTGAAGTGCCACATTGTTCCACTTGGAGTCCGCTGCCAAAGTCCAGAACTCAATAGAGTACTCAGCCACACTGTTAGAACCCTGCCTCAAATTAAAAAGTATCTTGGAGGAATTACCCACATGGTCAGGATGGTCAAAAACAGTCTTCAATTTAGCAGAAAAATCAGCGAAAGTCAATCCAGTCAAAGTTTGATTTGAGCACACAGCCTCAGCCCAAACCAGAGCTCTCCCTCTTAACAACCCCAGAACATAATGTACCTTAGAGGAATCAGTAGAAAATGACAGTGGTCTCTGCCGAAAAATCAAGTCACCTGGTTCAGCAGTTGATGATTATTTTCCAAAAGAGTCCGAATCAGTTGGTCATGCTGTCCTAGCAACGTTCCTTGAGCCTGGATAGCTTGTTGGAAGCTGTCTTCGTTTGCCCCGTGCTGTCTCTCTGTTGGGTCCATGGCCAGATCGTTCTGTTAGGCTATGGTTCAACCCAGCACTCAGAGAAACAAACACGACAAAGGGAGTGGAAGAAACAAAATATTTAATAAAAGTAAAAATTGTCTTAGTCCAAAAACCACTGAAGTAAAGGAACAGAGTGGGCTAGTCGGCTCCGGAGGAAGGAGAGGCTGAGGCAGGCAGGCAGGCAGGCAGGCAGGCAGGCAGGCAGACCGACAGGCAGGAAGGCAGGCAGGTTGGGAGGTATGTCCGAAACTAAAGACAAAACAAACGACAGGTTAAGGAGAGTGGAGAGCCAGGCTGAAGACAAAGACAAAATACTTTACTGGTGAGCCAAGTTACCGCTCTGGTAAGAACAACGATCTGGCGCCGGTGGAGAGCCATGCCCCGGAATTAGTAGTGCAGGATGATTAGAGAGTAGGATGCAGCTGCGTAGGCAGGAATCACTGGAAACAACCCGCAGCTGCACAGGAGAGGCAGATCCTGAGCCCGCCCCCTGATCCACTCCAGACACACCCACATAAAGGGGACAAACACACATACAGATACAACAGACACAGAGGGGACAAAACAAGGAGGAAGGGAAACAGAAAAGGGAGAGACAAGCTGCCCACATAACATTAGGAGCAAAGTTAGTGACAATTTCTTGTTTGCCAAGATTATCCACCCACCTGAAGCTGTGGCATATCAGCATGATCCTTACCTTGTGTTGGGGACAATAAAAGGCCACTCAAAATTTGCAGTTTTTTCACACAACATAATGCCACAGATGTCTCAAGTTTTGAGGGAGAGTTAAAT
>NC_139991.1:21292298-21314931 GCF_964263955.1 Coregonus lavaretus | reverse complement strand
GGTAGGTTTATTGGAACAGTGAGAGACAGAATAACAACAAAAAAATCCAGAAAAACGCATGTCAAAAATTTTATAAATTGATTTGCATTTTAATGAGGGAAATAAGTATTTGACCCCTTCTCAATCAGAAAGATTTCTGGCTCCCAGGTGTCTTTTATACAGGTAACTCTTAAAGGGAGTGCTCCTAATCTCAGCTTGTTACCTGTATAAAAGACACCTGTCCACAGAAGCAATCAATCAGATTCCAAACTCTCCACCATGGCCAAGACCAAAGAGCTCTCCAAGGATGTCAGGGACTAGACCATCGCCAAGCAGCTTGGTGAGAAGGTGACAACAGTTGGTGCGATTATTCGCAAATGGAAGAAACACAAAAGAACTGTCAATCTCCCTCGGCCTGGGGCTCCATGCAAGATCTCACCTCATGGAGTTGCAATGATCATGAGAACGGTGAGGAATCAGCCCAGAACTACACGGGAGGATCTTGTCAATGATCTCAAGGCAGCTGGGACCATAGTCACCAAGAAAACAATTGGTAACACACTACGCCGTGAAGGACTGAAATCCTGCAGTGCCCGCAAGGTCCCCCTGCTCAAGAAAGCAGCACATATACAGGGCCGTCTTTAGTTTGCCAATGAACATCTGAATGATTCAGAGGAGAACTGGGTGAAAGTGTTGTGGTCAGATGAGACCAAAATCGAGCTCTTTGGCATCAACTCAACTCGCCGTGTTTGGAGGAGGAGGAATGCTGCCAAGAACACCATCCTCACCGTCAAACATGGAGGTGGAAACATTATGCTTTGGGGGTGTTTTTCTGCTAAGGGGACAGGACAACTTCACCGCATCAAAGGGACGATGGACGGGGCCATGTACTGTCAAATCTTGGGTGAGAACCTCCTTCCTTCAGCCAGGGCATTGAAAATGGGTAGTGGATGGGTATTCCAGCATGACAATGACCCAAAACACACGGCCAAGGCAACAAAGGAGTGGCTCAAGAAGAAGCACATTAAGGTCCTGGAGTGGCCTAGCCAGTCTCCAGACCTTAATCCCATAGAAAATCTGTGGAGGGAGCTGAAGGTTCGAGTTGCCAAACGTCAGCCTCGAAACCTTAATGACTTGGAGAAGATCTGCAAAGAGGAGTGGGACAAAATCCCTCCTGAGATGTGTGCAAACCTGGTGGCCAACTACAAAAAACGTCTGACCTCTGTGATTGCCAACAAGGGTTTTGCCACCAAGTACTAAGTCATGTTTTGCAGAGGGGTCAAATACTTATTTCCCTCATTAAAATGCAAATCAATTTATAACATTTTTGACATGCGTTTTTCTGGATTTTGTTGTTGCTATTCTGTCTCTCACTGTTCAAATAAACCTACCATTAAAATTATAGACTGATCCTGTCTTTGTCAGTGGGCAAACGTACAAAATCAGCAGGGGATCAAATACTTTTTTCCCTCACTGTAAGGAATTTGAAATTATTTATACTTTTACTTTTGATACTTGAGTATATTTTAGCAATTACATTTACTTTTGATACTTGTATTGAAAACCAAATACTTTTAGACTTTTGCTCAAGTAGTATTTTACTGGGTGACTCACTTTTACTTGAGTCATTTTCTATTAATGTATCTTTACTTTTACTCAAGTATGACATGAGTACTTTTCCACCACTGCCATTCACAGACTCCGACACATACACACTAGGGTTCAATATTTTCCGCAGAATCTACCAATTCTCTTTCCCGAGAAAATAGCAAGAAATTAACGGTCTTGCCTGTATTCCTGTTCATATAATACCAGCAAAACAAAATCGGACATAATTATACCACAGTAAATGGAGAAATATACACATGAATCTAACGGTTTCTTGTTGTATTTGTTGCAAATGAATCAACTCAAAGTTCACTCAAAGTCACCACACTATTTTGTTGATGTAGCCTAGTTTTAAACAGGCCTATGAAGCACTGTTGGCCGACTGATAAACTATTATGAGTTACAGTCTAATGAAACGTACATTAGTTTTAGCCTACTGAAAGATGCAGCTTGGTCCTTTTCTCTCCCCTTGCACCTGGCCATCGGGGGAATTTGGGAAGGTTGTGGCTGTTTTTACTTTGCTTATTTTGGTGATTTTGTCAGAAGGAACATATCTGATTTTCTTCTAATCAAAAATATTAAATACCATGGATAGCGCTGTGGTTGATCAATTGTACGCAAATCGAAACCCGCCATAAATCATATGCCATTCTAAGGTAGGCTATATTTTACATAAAAGCAAACATTTATCTATTGCATTCATTACCATTAGTTAGCCAAAAAATCTATGGTAAGCATATTTATAGCAATAAAGTAAAATACACATTTTAATAAACATTTTGCTTTAAAATGTTTATTTAGTCACAGCACAAAATCAATTAAACGTGAACCTGGCTACATAAACATGGACTATATAAAAAAAATTAATAAACAAGTCATTATACTTTTTCCTTTATTACTTTTATTCAAGACAGAAAAACAAACAAACATTTTCATAAAACGTACTTGTTCAATTCGAGTAAATCAAAAGAGACCTGTTTCTCGCATTATTTTTCAACATGAAAAATTGAGTTGGTCAGAAACAGAGTAAATATAATTGTAGGTAGGCCTAACTGTAATTGTAGCTGACTGATTCTCAAGACCCAGCCAAACAAATGTAGAATAACATTCTAAACACAAACTTAGGCAAAATAACCTGGTAGGCATACCCTGTAGCCAGTGGAGGCTGGTGGGAGGAACTTTAAGAGGACGGGCTCATTGTAATGGCTCGAACGGAATATTTTTCTGCTGAAGTGGGCTCCCAAAAAGCACAGTGCACCAATGCTTCCCGTACTCAGGCGGTTTCTGATCTTAGTCACAAATTGACCACATATTGAGAAGGCTCTCTCGGCCTCCATGGAGATGGCCTGGATCGTCGCGAGCACCTCAAACAGGTATCCCAGGTCAGTTTTGCCTTCGGCCTTGTTGGCAAAAGTTGGAACCAATTTTGTTACCGTATTAAATGCATTTCAAGTTTTCAGTATAAACAATGCATGCGCTTTGAATTAATGGCGACTTTGTGTAAGTAAATACGGTAGGCCACACATGCACGCACGCACACACACAAACACCCTGAGCATTGATTATTGTTCATGCCGGTAGCAGAGCAGAGAAGGCCGTATTAAGACAGATTTAGACATTGCATATAATTTAACAGTTCCATTTCATGTCACGCTGATCATATAAATTATTTATTATAATTTACAATTATTTATCCCGGGAAAAGTGAATGGGTTTGGGTGGGAAATCCCAGTAAATCTCGGTAACCCGGTTCCCGCCATTAAACCCTAATCCACACCACACATGTTCCACCGCAGCAAACTAGGACACACAATATCTCCCACAACACTTCTCAACTTTCCCCTCAACAGCAGGAAGTTAGTTCCCCCACTTCCTTTCATCTTCCTGATGATGCCTGTTTTTAGTCTCCTCTAAATCCCATCACTATAGGGTGCTCTCTGGCTGTCTCATCAAAAGCTGTGTAGAACAGGCTGCAGTGAACCGTGTGACCAGCTACTCAGAGCCATGCAGGCTGTGTTTGTTCTTTAATTAGGGAGACTGTATTAGCTAGTCAGTGACATTAAGACAAGAATGCATTACCATAGTACACTAAGGAGGAGACATAAGACTTCTTTGAACTGCTATAAAGTGCCTTATTACATTACATCATGGCCCTGCACGAGTATGCCATGTTGTCGCTGAGCATTGGTTGAGTGGGTGTTTGGTTGCCTGTGTGTTTAGTTGAGTGTTTGTTTGGATGGCCATGTGTGTGCTAAATTGAGTGTGTTGAATGTGTTGAATGTGTTGAGTGTGTGTGTGTGTTCGTGCACGTGTCTCTCTGTGCATGTGTGTGTATGACGCACAGATTGTGTATGTGTGTGTTTGATTTGGCCACCATGGCGGATTAGCATGCTCTCGCAGCGTAAGGTCTAATACACACATTTGCCAATCATTCTTAAAGAGGCTTACCGGCAGAATGGGGAAAAACTGACTGGATTTAAGAAACAGATTTACTGGCCTATCTACCAAAGCAGAGTGTCTGGACACATTCACTCGCGACTAGTTACTAAAGCACTGATCGATTGGACACATTGCACACTAACTCCTATCTCAATTTAACCCCCTTCCTAGCTCTACTTACTACCCCCTCTATCTACCTATACCCCTCACCATATTTATTTGCCACCCCACTCTGCTAAACTGCTCCTGGGGTGCTGCTCTGTGGCTGACCATGTTGCTGTGTCAGATTGATATGAGGATATGGATGGGGTGCTTAACTTTGTCCTAAGTTTTTGGCATATCCCAACTCTCCCTGAGAAAACCTTGGAGAGTTGGGTCACAGCCAGAGTGCTCATTATCCAGTGACCCTGGAGCAATTAGGGTTAAGTGCCTTGCTCAAGGGCACATGGACAGATTATTCACCTTGTCAGCTCGGGGATTCGAACTAGCGACCTTTTGGTTACTGGAACAGGAGTACTGTGTCAGTAAAAATACACATTTCTGTGCAAATGGACACTAAAGTCCTATTCTATTCTATACTATTCTCTCTCTACTAGATCCCTCTCTATCGCTACTTATTTCCCCTCCCTATCTCCATCTACAGTATTACCCCTTTCCAACTCTACTTCTCTCTCAACAACATCTCTCCACCACCCCTATCTCCTTTATTTCCAATTATCCCCTCTCTATAACTTTCCTTCAAACTGGGAATTGAACCTCTGCCCAAAGTTCCCTTCCCATTTGGGGTATTGGCCAGATGCCATAGTCTTTTAATGATTAGCACACAGGCCCTGATGCCATGGTAACCTGGTTGCCGGTTCGGAGTGTGTTGCTTTCACGAGGAGCAAGAGTCAGCTGACTCAAAGAGATGAACACAGCGAGACTCACATGCACACGTGCAAATGAACACACAATCACACGCATGACACACATTAATGGCGCTTCACTCAGATTTCAGTTCTGTGAGTGTGTACAGAACATGTGGATATTTGTAAGCCTCTCTGACTACATTACACACATCCCAATGCTATTCTCCTCTCATCACTCCCGCCATTATCTGGGTCATTACTATGGATGTAGGTTACACACACATACGCACACACATACGCACACGCATGCACGCACGCACACGCGCACACACACACACACACACACACACTTGAGAATTCTCACTATACGCTGAGCTAGAGAATGACGCCTCGTCCTTCGAGGAGCATCATTTCTGCTCTATCCATCCATAATTCATCCACTTTCTTATTCATATATTATTCACTTAGCCTTGTGTTCACTAACCCAGTCCAAGAACCTAAACATACATTATATGGTAATATAACCCATCCACCATAATCTATCCAACTCATTTCTACTGCTTTGGTCTGATTCTCTGGTATCTCCTATGGGTCTAATACAGAGATTGAATAACAGACTAGTTAACTGAATATGAGTGTTGGGACATACCATGTTAGTAATTAAATAATACACTTATTCATGAGAACCTTGAGTTGGGTTACAAGACAGGCTAGGCAGTATCAGGGTTAGCTGAACTGCTCTGTGCTCTCTTGTACAGGATTAAATGCATGCCTGTCTTCAAATCAAACACACACACACACAGAGAGAGAGAGAGAGAGCGAGAGAGAGAGAGAGAGAGAGAGAGAGAGAGAGAGAGAGAGAGAGAGAGAGAGAGAGAGAGAGAGAGAGAGAGAGAGAGAGAGACAGAGAGACTATACAGTCACTGACACTGTACATCACACATCTGGGAACAAGAAGGATGTAGGGAGAGAGAGGGAGAGAAGGTGTGTGAGTCTTAATGACGCATAGCTCTACTGACTCATTACTCTTTCTGGGCTAATGCTCTTTAGTGCACATTCTAAATAATGTACGCACACACACACACAATCAATTCTGTACCCATGCCAGGGTAATGCCTCAGCTCAGGCAGGATAGACAACTACCCACCATACCGCAGATACACAATTCTACCTGTATCCCAACATAGCAAGCTACCGTCCACCTGGAGCAGGCGAGAAGGGGACTAGGGATGGCTGGGCTGGGCTGGGCAGGGCAGAGGGTAGGAGGGTAGAGGAGGTAGGAGGGTGGTGGTTGAGCTTCATAGCACCCACCTTTCTCTGCTTTGCAACATGCAGAACCCATAGCCGATAATCCAGCAAAGAAAATATCCCATCACAAACTCAGTAAGGCGCGGCTGACAGTGAGCCGAAAGATAGAGATAGAAAGAGGTAGAGAGAGAGAAAGACAGAGAAATCAAAAGCAACGAGAACCGTAACAGAGGACAGTTATCCGGGCCTTTCCATTCCGCTAGCAACGGCTAATGGTCAATGGCGGAGTTCAGGCGCGGCAGGCTCTCATGGCCCCACCGGAGTTGAGTTGTTACAGCGTCCCGGTGTGAGAGGGCCCATGCTGAACGTGGGGAGCGGGATGGGGGGTCCGAGAGGAGGGAACGGGTAGGATGGTGGCAGATGTGAGATCCGCGGTGTAATCTTGCAGTGCTGCGTTTCATCTAGCCCTCGCTGCAGCTGTGAGGCCTGGGGAATCTCGCTCAGGGGGGGAAACAATTGCGGATTACATCTTTAGATAATTTTATTTATTTATCTATTCACTCTTTTTCTATTTATTTATTTCATTTTTATTTCATTTGTCTGGGGATGGTAATCCCTCCCGCTTAACCTTTTTCCCTCCATGTGAAATAGTTTAATTAAGAAAGATGATGCCGTTGTCGGGCAGTGGGGGGTGTGGGGTGCAGGGCAGATAAACCCACAGAGAAAAGCGAGAAAGTAGAAATCTGTTTTAAAATTCCTTTGGGAGAAGGAAACCCTTTTTTCGGTGGGGAATTTGTAGAAAGTCTGTGAGGAAATCTCACCCCCCCATTCTATCCCTCCCTAACCCTGCTCTCATATGCCACCTGAGGGAACCTGGATTCCCCAGTGTGATAGGGTAATCCCACGAAGGGAAGGGGGGTGGGGGGGTTGAACTGAATGTCAAATCCTGTCATGGTTCTCTAGCACCCACCCACGCACACAATCATACGCATGCACACACACGTGCACAAACACACACTCACACATGCATGACGGAGATCATACTTGCAGAAGGGCAGACGTACACATACAGACACAGGAAAAGATCAAGAACCTATTATCCAATAATATATCAATTTCAGACAGAGAAAAGTGGGAGGGGGGGTGGAAAAGAGTAGGGTAACCATGGTTACTCACCTATATCTGTCTCTTTGTGTTTCTTGACCAGTTCGGCCAGTTCAAAGTTCCCCGCGATGATGGCCACCTGTGAGAGGGAGAGAGAGGTGGGAGGGGGGAGGGGGGAGGGGGGGGGGTGGATCAGGGGAATCGCAATTTGAGGGCCACATTTTGTGTCCGCAAAACAGCCTTTGCATTACTCTACAAATTCAAACAATTAATTGTGTGTGTGTCTGTGTAGTAATCTGGACATGATTCTACTAAATGGATTTAACCATCTGCAGCCTGTTACCAATCCTGACCTTTTAGCATGACCGGAACACACACACGCACACACACACACACACGCATACCAATGTGCGTACACACAGGCCCACACTTACCCACACCCACCAGCGGAAGAGTGAGAGTTGGTGAGAGAGAGAGCAGTGGTGGAAGAGAGCAAGTGGGAGAAAGAAAGTGAGGAGAGGGAGCAAGAGTTTTTAATAGAGAGAGATGAGAGAGAAAGCAAGGGGTCGCTAGAGAGAGGGATATAGGGATATGTTGTGAGAAATGCTTCAGAGGCCATCCTACACACAGAGAGAGAGACAGAGTGTGGTGGATGGTGGGTCAGTTGTAGCATCCTGTTAGCATGGCTCTAATGGAAGAAGGACCCTTTCACCAGCCCCGTGTGACATGAAAGAATCATAAACCCACATTCACCCATCCCCTCTCTCTCTCTCTCTCTCTCTCATCTTTCTTTCATCTCATCTTAATCTCCTCTCTCATCTTTCTTGTTCTCTCCTTCTCTCTTCCCTTTCTCTTCATTACCATCACACTTCTCCTTCAGCAAGCAGCCATGACAGTATTTAAGCCTTATGGCACCACAGCGCCACCATCAGCCGGTCAACATGTCAGCATGGGCAACTATGGGTTGGTGACAATAACGCCAGTCTTACCCACTGGAGGAAAAAGCGCAATATCATAGTGTCCCCAGGGGGCAGGGGAGGTACACATAGTGTACAGTGAGAGGGACAGCGCTTTGATACCATTACAGGAGAGCTAATTCCTGGGAGAGGGAGTAGGGAGGAGGAGCAGGGGGGAGTAGAGGGGAGAGGGGGGAGGAGGAAAGAGGAGGAGGAGGGAACATAACATGCCCTCATTTCTTATGATAGGTATAACTCCAATTGCAGATCACTGGGTATCATAATTGAACACTGGTGAACTGAGAGCGATAGCACTGTGAGGCGATGGAAGGTACAGAGTGAAGCCTACAGCTGAAGTGTACACTTTTAGAATTTTTTTTTGCTATCTACAACCAAAAATGGTTATTCGGCTGTCCCCATAGGAGAACCCTTTGAAGAACCCCTTTTGGGTTCCATGTAGAGCCCTTTCCACAAGGGTTCTACATGGAACACAAAATAGTTCTACCTGGTACCCTTTTTTCTAAGAGTGTATAGCTGTAGTGTGGTATAAAGCCTAAAGACCACATCTAACCTACATGGCCGCAGTGTAGTGCACAGCCTTGTATAGGGGGAAACCACCCCACTCACGCCTTCATTGCCACCCCCTCCTTCATGTTCCCAGAGCATAGGAATGCTGGGAATGACCCCTTGTTTCCATGAAGACACATTGTTGTCTATGGTGGTGAATGAGAGGAGGAGGAGGAGGAGGAGGAAGAGAAGGAGGTAGGGGAGGAGGAATGGGTGGAGAATGGTGCCTGAAGCTATATCCAACAACTCAGGGAGGAAATTAATTCTGATTCAAGACCAGGGAGAATCCTTAAAGGGCCAGGCACATAGGAGAACGCGAGTAGGGAAGATGGAGAAGACAGGAGATTGGAAAGGAGGATACAGAGAGACATGAATTTGCATGTTCTTGTTTCTCATCATGAGTTTCTCAATACTGATAAACATCAGCCCATACCCTGGGCTAAAAGGGGTAGACTTTCGCTGAGAGACAGATAGCGATTGGAGCTTCAGTATAGACTTGAACACTCCTGGCTGTTTCACTGATTGCAGTGTTTCATCTCATTCCAGTTTCTTATTCCACATCCCACTGGGCACAGATGGTTCAACGTAATTTACATGAAATTATGTGGAAACTAAATTGATTCAACCAGTGTGTGCCCAGTGGGATTCCAGTCTCATCAGAATGCAATACAGTGAAATAAACTGACTCACTTACCACAGGTGACAGAATGAAAGAGGGAGAGATGGAAAGAGAGAGAGAGAGAGAAAGAGAGAAGGGAAAAATAAATGGGAGAAAGGAAAGACAAGAAAGCAGAACATTTAGAGAGAAAGAGAGGAGAGAAAAGGAGAGAAAATGTGAGAAATGAAAAGAGACAGAAGGAAGCTGAGGGAGAGGAAAGGAGAAAGAAAGGGAATAGTGAAGAAATAATCAAATAAGAGACTGACAAGGAGAGAGAGAAGAGAAAACGTGAAAGGAGGAGGGAACTATAAAGACACTGTCCATCACACCTGGGAACAAGGGAGCGAGAGAAGGAACAGGGGGGAGTTAGAGAGTGAGGTTGAAATAGGCAAATGCTGAATAGAAGAATCTTGTGAAACACCTACATACAGAGTCTGGACCAACAGAGGAGGGGGAGGGATTTTGAGCTACTCAGCAGAGCTCTAATTGATGATCTCATTGTGCTAATGGGACTCTATTCTTAGCTACTAGATACACAGGCAGAGCAGTGGAGACACACACTATCACATATTTCCACTCCATTGAACTCTGCCCCAATAAGTGACATTACTTGATTAATTAATTGGCAACATTGAGAGTGACACTTATATTCAGTTTCTGTGGTCCATACGGGAATTGTACCAACAACCATGATATTGGGAGCACCATGTTCTAACCCACTGAGCCATCCTCTGCTTGTGTCTTTTCCTTGTCTCCTCTAGATATTTCAAGTATAAAAGACCAGTGGAAGTGGAAAAGAATAGGAGACAATTAGACAAGTTAAACTTTTGGGACCAACCCCACTGATGAAAGCCAGAGTAATAATTAAGAGGGCCACTGAAGTGCCTGTGGAGGGCCATCAAGGATCCGAGGACTGCCTTACATAAAAGCCTGCTTCAAAACGCTCCTTTGTGACTCAGACGTGACTCATGCAGGAATCTCATTGGAATCAATAATGTCAGCTGCACTGCCTTCTGTGTATTCAAGCAATTACATATTATCTCTGCAAGACACACACAAAATATCTAGCTAACCCATGGACGTATGCAGCTTTGTAAGATGTCTACAACTGCATCACACACACAACTATGTAGCCTAGTAACAATGCCCATTCCCTTCAGCACCTGCTTTTCAGATGCAGATAAAGGAGAGGAGTCAAGTAGAGGAGCTAGGTAGAGGAAGCCACTTCAGACTATTGAGATGCATCCTTGGTATTACTTGGGACATAAAACTTGTGTTTTTCTCAACAGAGTCCCATTCACACTGCCATCTCTGACCCAGGTTTTACCTGCTGATAAGAACTTTCCCACAGCAGCACATGAAAGATGTCTGAGACTGTACACATTCTCTCTCTCCATCTGAACCAATGTCATAATACTATGAGAGCATTAGTTGAATGTAGAAGGAACATTGGAGGACATTAAGCTGTTAGCTAACAGGCAGAAAATGGCCCTGACCTTTATCCTAGTTGACACGGTTACGATGGTGGTGATTATGGCCATTTCTGCTGACATTTTTATTCCCAGTCAGTGACTTACTGAAAACACATTCTGTATCTATTCTGTATATTGGATAAACTATGTAGCCCATGAAGGAATCAAACCCACAGCTCTGGTATGTCAGAACTACAGTAATGGTTTTGGATGAGAGGATGCATTACGGGTCTCACCTGGAAGGGACTCTGGCTGTTGTAGTTCTTCACCTCTTTGTCGGCTCCACGGACCAGCAGCACCCTGGCACAGTTATCCTGGGAAAATACAGGGAAGAACAGGAATCTGAGGAGCGGCTCTGAATTTGTTGGGAATTATCAATCTCAATTAGCCCCATGCTTCCCATACGACCCCCTGTATCACAAAGACTAGACAGAACACTTATACAGTAACCCCAAGAGTCCAGAAGCAAGTTTTCGATTACTTGAACTAGCAGTGAACAAGTAGAGTGGAAAAAGGCAATATAGCTCCTCCTTTGAACCCCCAACTTTTAAAAACAAGAATGAGAGAGAGAGAGAGAGAGAGAGAGAGAGAGAGAGAGAGAGAGAGAGAGAGAGAGAGAGAGAGAGAGAGAGAATAAAATAGATATTGATAGAAACAGAGTGCCTGCTACCTATATGAAGGAAGATTCTGTGTGAAGGAAAGAAAAATAGCTGTTGAACAGAAAGAGTGTGAAAGAGAGAAAGAGAGAGACAGCTAAAGGGTCTGAATGTGCTCGCCCACAGAGTGCTCAACCACGCATTAATAGTGTTGTATACAGAAACACACACATTAAAACACACACGCACACAAACACACACACACAATCAATTCTGTGAATTTACATGAAGGATGTAAATTCTGGCATTTGTAGAGTGCATAATACGTTATCTATATTTTGACACGTTCAGTAAACTAACAATCCCAGGTACTGGCATTTTAGAACCTCCATTTGCACTGAAGCTCATTTGGAAATAGAAATGGATGACATGTAAACCCCCCCTCTCTCTCTCTCTCATTCTGCCCATCCTCTTTCTCTCCCATTGTCTCTTTCACTCTGCCCCCCCCCCCCCCCCCCCCCCCCCCCCCCCCCCCCCCCCCCCCCATCTCTAATTGTAGCCCTGTCACAGGATAATACGACTTGAAGGTTTAAATACCAGGAGAACAGTGTATGTGTGTACAGACACTAACCTACAGAACATTAGGAGACATGGGGATTCCGCCTCCACAGTTTGCAGAAAAATCCCCAAATGTGAAAGGGATAGAGAGAAACAGAGAGAGGAAGAGACAGAGAGGAGGATATATACAAGACATGATAGAAGAATGTGTTCAAACATTCATTCGTTCCTGTTGGACTACTAAATGCAAAGTAAATTGTATCGTTATATGTACTATCCAGTGCAGTTGGGACAGCAGTCGGTTGTGAGTGAATGTATTATTGTCCTCTATGTTTTTAGTGTATGCAACATGGACTGACTGGTTTAAATGTGTATGATGTGAGAATGTATGTGTGTGTGATCCTTTTAATGCAAAGTGATGCCAAAGAAACATTTCCATCCTGGATGGACAATAATGTTTTCTTCTATTCTATTATATTCTATTCTATTCTATTCTATTCTAGGCAATAGTGCTAATTGAGTCAGATGATTCTGAATAAGGATATATTGGGAGAGTAGAGAAACAAGTGGGTTGAGATGTGAAAAGCTTTTCAAGCAAGAGAGGGGTCAGGACTCAAATGCATTTAAGAAATGCTGTGATGTAAGATTTGATTTTGAATAGAATACATTTAGCTAATGAACATGTACACATTTGGAGCTGAGTGGTGGGAATGAGAGACAGACTTAACCCCTTGTCACTCATTCTCCACCCTTACTCATGATCCTCTCCTCCAATTTCTCTTAATTCCGGAAAAGCATTATGCTAACGAGAATAACTGCCAATTAACTGTAGATTTACTTAAATCTCATACGAACGGAACGAGAAGTTGTCAAAGGCGTCAGTGAAATGCGGTGGGCGAAGTCAAACGCAGGACACAGAGCTGATCCGAAAACGTACTTTACTTGGAAGTAAACTGAGAATACACAATCTCCACACAGGGAGGAAATAACCTGCACACTAACGACTGCCGATCACGAATACAATCACACACAACACACAGTGTAAGACAGAGGGTTAAATAGGGAAGACAACATAATGGGAAACAGGTGTACACAATCAAGACAGAACAAGTCGAACACAGAAACATAGATCGGTAGCAGCTAGTACTCTGGTGACGATGAACGCCGAAGCCTGCCCGAGCAAGGAGGAGGGGCAGCCTCGGCTGAATCCGTGACAGAAGCAGATGTGTGTGTGTATGTGTGTGTAAGGTCAATGATGAGTGTTGGTGTGTTCAGTTCATTCACTCAGACACTTACAGACTTTAACACAAGTAGAACAGGTTAACGGAGAGACATCAGGGAGACCTCCAGGCCTACAAAGTCCAGGTGGAAGAAGGGCAGTTACACTTGTATGAATACACAAACACACACGTGCACACACACAGCTCACCTGGTTGTAGAGAGCACAAATGTGCAGCGCTGTGTTCCCTGAGACGTTCTGTGCGCTCATGTCTGCCCCGTAGAACAGCAGATGCTCCAGGTGCTGGAAATACCCATTCCGACAAGCCTGCACACACGCACACACACACACACAGAAAGCAATAAATGTTTATTATAATTTATTATTTATTATACAGTGCCTTGTGAAAGTCTACACACCGCTTTCACGGTTGTCACATTCTAAACCTAAACATTTTTTTACTACAGACCTGCTGCACATTTTCAAAGTGAAAGAAAAGGTAAAGAACATTTCAAATGAAGATTGGGTATGTCTTCACACCCCAGAGTTAGTACTTGGTGGAAGCACCTTTGTCAGCAATTACAACTGTAAATCATTTTTTATATGATTCTGGGAATCATAGCATATGTGTGTCTGGAAAGCCATTATGTGTGTTCATTAATATTTGTGTAATTGTCCCACTGAAAAATAAAACTATATCGCAGGGTTAGGTATTAAGAAGACTGAGGCTGGTTTCCTTTAACATTTTACCTGGGCTTTGCTCCTTTCGTATTTATTTTTATCCTGACAAACTCTCCAGTCCATGCTGGTGACAAGCATACCCATAACTTGATGTTGCCACCACCAGAGCTTGTTACTAACCCTTAGTAAACTTTTGGGAAAAAATGTGTTTGACCAGATACAATGCTATTTTAAAGTAAACAATTTGTCAACAGACTTTCAGCACACTTATAGGGAAGGATATTCAACAAGCACAGCACTTACACAAATTACTGATGATTGGCTGAGAGAAATTGATGATAAAAAGATTGTGGGGACTGTTTTGTTAGACTTCAGTGCGGCTTTTGACATTATCGATCATAGTCTGCTGCTAGAAAAACGTATGTGTTATGACTTTACAACCCCTGCTATATTGTGGATAAAGAGTTACCTGTCTAACAGGAATTCACCAGAATCAGGAATTCACCAGGGCAGCTGTTTAGGCCCCTTACTTTTTTCAATCTTTACTAATGACATGCCACTGGCTTTGAGTAAAGCCAGTGTGTCTATGTATGCAGATGACTCAACATTATACACGTCAGCTACCACAGCGACTGAAATGACTGCAACACTTAATAAAGAACTGCAGTTACTTTCAGAACGGGTGGCAAGGAATAAGATAGTCCTAAATATTTCAAAAACTAAAATCATTGTATTTGGGACAAATCATTCACTACACCCTAAACCTCAACTAAATCTTGTAATGAATAACGTGGAAATTGAGCAAGTTGAGGTGACTGAACTACCTGAAGTAACCCTGGATTGTAAACTGTCATGGTCAAAACATATTGATACAAGAGTAGCTTAGATGGAGAGAAGTCTGTCCACATTTATATATAAAAAAATCGGAAATATCACATTTACATAAGTATTCAGACCCTTTACTCATTATTTTGTTGAAGCACCTTTGGCAGCGATTACAGCCTCGAGTCTTCTTTGGTATGACGCTACAAGCTTGGCACACCTGTATTTGGGGAGTTTCTCTCATTCTTCTCTGCAGATCATTTCAAGCTCTGTCAGGTTGGATGGGGAGCATCGCTGCACAGCTATTTTCAAGTCTCCCAGAGATGTTCGATCGGGTTCAAGTCCGGGCTCTGGCTGGGCTACTCAAGGACATTCAGAGACTTGTCCCGAAGCCACTCCTGCATTGCCTTGGCTGTGTGCTTAGGGTTGTTGTCCAGTTGGAAGGTGAACCTTCGCCCCAGTCTGAGGTCCTGAGCGCTCCGGAGCAGGTTTTCATCAAGGATCTCTTTGTACATCCCCACAGCATGATGGTGCCACCACCATGCTTCACCGTAGGGAGGGTGCCAGGTTTCCTCCAGACGTGATGCTTGGCATTCAGGCCAAAGAGTTCCATCTTGATTTCATCAGACCAGAGAATCTTGTTTCTCATGGTCTGAGAGTCCTTTAGGTGCCTTTTGGCAAACTCCAAGCAGGTTGTCATGTTCCTTTTACTGAGGAGTGGCTTCCGTCTGGCCACTCTACCATAAAGGTCTGAATGGTGGAGTGCTGCAGAGATGGTTGTACTTCTTGAAGGTTCTCCCATCTCCAGAGAGGAAATCTGGAGCTCTGTCATCGGGTTCTGTGACCATCGGGTTCTTGGTCACCTCCCTGACCATGGTCCTTCTGCCCCGATTGCTCAGTTTTGCCGGGCGGCCAATTCTAGGAAGATTATTGGTGTTTCCAAACGTATTATATTTAAGAACGATGGAGGCCACTGTGTTCTTGGGGACCTTCAATCCTGCAGAAATGTTTTGGTACCCTTCTCCAGATCTGTGCCTCGACACAATCCTGTCTCGGAGCTCTACGGACATTTCCTTCGACCTCATGGCTTGGTTTTTGCACTGACATGCACTGTCACCTGTGGGACCTTGTATAGACAGGTTTGTGTCTTTCCAAATCATGTCCAATCAATTGAATTTACCACAGGTGGACTCCATCAAGTTGTAGAAAGATGCACCTGAGCTCAATTTTGAGCCTCATAGCAAAGGGTCTGAATACTTATGTAAATATGGTTTTCTGTTTTTTCTGTTTAATAAATTAGCTAAAATAAAAAATAAAAACGTATTTTCACTTTGTCATTATGGCGTTTTGTGTGTAGATTGATGAGGATATAAAAAAAAAGGGTCTGGAAAAAGTGAAGGGGTCTGAATACTGTCCGAATGCACTGTATATTTTAGGCACTGTATTATTATTAAGCAATAAGGCCAGAGGGGGTGTGGTATATGGCCAATATACCACGTCTAAGGGCTGTTCTTTGCACGACTCAACGCAGAGTGCCTGGATACAGCCATTAGCCGTGGTATATTGGTAATATACCACAAACACCCGAGGTGCCTTATTGGTATTATTAACTGGTTACCAGTAAAAATACATGTTTTGTCATACCCTTGGTATACGATCTGATATACCACAGCTTTCAGCCAATCAGCATCTGATTGGCTGAAAGCCTCGGTGGTATATTAGAATCAGTATACCACGGGTATGACAAAAAAGTACTATTACTGTCTTACGTTGGTAACCAGTTAATAATACCAATAAGGCACCTCGGGTGTTTGTGGTATATTACCAATATACCACGGCTAATGGACTGTATCCAGGCGCTCCTGCAGTTGCGTCGTCGCTAAGAACAGTCCTTAGCGTGGTATATTGGCCATATACCACACCCCCGAGATGCCTTATTGCTTAAATATACCACATATGATACACATGGTGAAACAAGCTATATAATAGTCTCCGCCTTCGCTTTGCACTAGATTCAGGCTGCAGTTACATGCCATGTCCGCTAGATGTCAGTGTGCTGCAGAGGAGGCAGCACTGAGGCCCAGGAGTTTAGGATATTACGTCCTTAGTTTGAACCCAGTCATCAGATGGAATAATCAGTTATAGGGGGATGTAGTGAACAGATGTAGAAAGACACCAGTGCTAATTAAGGAAAGGAAAATGTATCAAAGTATAATTCGAAAACCTACACAGATCCAAAGTAATTTAGAGTATCAGGTTGACAGAGAGTGAGCGAAAGAGTCAGTGGGGGAGCGAGGGAGGAGAGAGCAAAGGAAGCAGAGGCATTTCCGTAGCCCATGGGCAAGGCTAGTTTTTGGAGGATGTAAATGCGTTTTGATGATAGTTAACTGATAGGCTAACCTAGAGGAGAGTTGTGTTTGATATGCTGACAGTGCCATGTTCTAGAGGAGAGACAGTACAGTACGTCAGGAAGAGTGACGTTACTGCTGGCTAGAGCTGATAGCAATCAGAGTAGAACAGGAAGGGAGAGGGTCTAGGAGAGCTATCAACCATCTGTACACACACGTGCACACACATATACATGCACACACACACACACACACACACACACACACATACACACACGCACACACGCACACACACACACACACACACACCAGAATTTGCTTGATTGAGTGCTGCAGGCATCCAAATATTGTTCTCTCCTTAATCGGCTTAATCCACACTGAGTGTGAACAGTTGCCAAGCCACACGCCTGCAGGCAGTGAAAAAGTATGTGTGTGTGTGTGAATGTGTGTGTTCTCAGCCTATGTGTGTGTGCGTATGCCTGTGTGTGTGTTTTTCCTCAGCCTCTGTGTGTGTGTGTGTGTGTGTGTGTGTGTACCTGGTGGACTTCGTGCCAGCCGTTTTCGTCCTGGCAGCAGACAGTGGCGTGTTCATGTAGCAGCAACTCACAGCAGAACGGGTCTCCTCCCACCATGGCTGTGTGGTAGAGCGCTGTCAGACCCCGACTGTCCTTATAGTCTGGAGATGAACCAAGCTCCAACAGGGTCTGCAACACACACACATGCACACAGATGCATGCACGCAGGCAGGCACACACACACATGCACACACACGTTGACATTAGATTTAAAAAACAGATCAAAATACACCTTATGGAACAGCGGGGACTTTGAAGAGACACAAACACAGGCACAGACACATTCATACACACACATGATAACATATGCACTATACACACACGTAAACATGGATTTTGTGTTGTAGATATGTGGTAGTAGAACAGGGGCCTGAGGGCACACACTTAATCTGTTGTGAATGGATTGTAATGTTTTTAAAATTGTATAAACTGCCTGAAGAGTAGCAGCTAATGTGGCTCCATAATAAATACAAATACAAATACAATACTTATCAATACAATGTATGGGTAACCGTAAGAGTAGCAGGGTTAATGTTGTGTGTGTTCATGTGCATGTGAGTATGCATGTGTGAGTGGGTGTGTCCGTACCATCAGAGTAACCTGGTTCTTGGACCTAGCAGCTTTGTGTAGGGCTGTCATGCCGTCTTTGGCCCTGAAGTCCAGGTGGGCCCCTCCATTCTTTAGTACCTTTAAAATCTCTACCACGTTATCCAGGTGGGACGCAAATGTCAGTGGGGTCTCTGTAGAATGACATAGATGGGATAGAGTGTAGATCATGGGTCTCAAACTTATTTTGCCTGGTGCCACATTCTGTTAGCCTGATCCACCATCCTGACTGCTGCACTCTCATTTCATTTCAAAATGTAAGCTTTCTCATTTACGATGGTCGAACGAGGCTAACATTCTGTCTCTATCCATCATTTTTTCAACAATTATGATGTTCCCCAACTGTCTACAGTAGCTTTCATTTTGGTGATTGTGAATGGGCTGGACACAGTGAACAGTCTGTTTGTGAGTACTGTAGTAGAACATCACAGACAAATTAGAAGAGAACAGAGAAGAAAGGGACCAAAGATGGATCAGAGCACAGAATGGAACATAACACAGTCGGAATGGAACAGAAACAGAACAGAAAACAGATTAAATGGAACCATAAAGGAATTATAGGCTATAGAGGCAGTGGTGGAAAAAGTACACAATTGTCATACTTGAGTAAAAGTAAAGATAACTTAATAGAAAATAACTCAAGTAAATAGTAAAGTCAAGTACAGATACCCCAAAAAACTACTTAAGTAGTACTTTCAAGTATTTTTAATTAAGTACTTTACACCACTGCACAGAGGAACCACAACACAGACACAACAGACAACAGAACAGAAAAGAACAGCCAACAGAACAGATCAGAACAGCCAACAGAACAGAACAGAACAGGACAAGACAGAACAGACAAGAGAACAGACAACAGAACAGAACATAGACAGGGAGAGAATAAGGTGCATCAATTAAACTCAGATCAGCAGTGATGGTAATAACACCATCCATTACTCTGTGCTTACACAGTCATATTTTCTCAGGAATCGAAGTGGTGCTCCCATCACTCTATTGTTCATCTTCACTTTTCTCTCCGCTGTCAGTGTCATTCATCATCCAATCACCGCAGTCATATGAAATCCCATCAATTCATCCACACTCGGCCACTCATCCATCTACACTGATGTCCGTCCATTGGTCAATAAGTGGATTTATAATGGCAGTGGCAGTGACACATTGGTTAAAAGTCCAATGTAGCCCTTTTTATTCATTTTTTCTCTGTGTGGTCCTCTGTAGCTCAATTGGTAGAGCATGGTGCTTGTAACGCCAGGGTAGTGGGTTCGATCCCCGGGACCACCCATACATAAAAATGTATGCACACATGACAGTAAGTCGCTTTGGATAAAAGCGTCTGCTAAATGGCATATTATTATTATTATTATTCTCAACACCATTTCGGGTAACAATTAAGTACCTTACTAACCACGTTTCCATCCAACCATTTCATGAGGATGAATTACCTGACGCATGAAAAAAGTCACAACCGGTTTGATGGAAACATGAAATACTGGTACAATTTCATAAATGCCGACAGATCATTATTTCGTTCGACATGGTGGGATCTTTTTGTGTCGGTAAAATGAATAACGCGAGAAATGGCTGTGGAAAAACCTTTATGCTCAAATATTTATATAATAACCATCATATCGAAGTAAACTTGGAGTCACGCGATGATTTGTTGTGTGGTCCTCTCATTACGACTCGGGAAAGCACGCAGTTTAAAAGACTACAGATTACATAAATTATGATGAACTTCACAGGATGGTGAATGTGCAAGGTGATGAGCTTGATGCTCCTTTACAATAAATATTGATGGTCTTATTCTGGTGACATGATGATCAATGCTTGGCTGCCTTTTGACAAATACAAATAATATCGCTTTGATAATCATCTCATAATGTAGGTAGCCTCCCTGCACTGTATCTGCGAGCTGTTGGCTAAAGCGCATGTGCCAAGACCAGAGTGGGCACATTTGCTATATAATGCAACATCTTTTGTCACAAAACCATCAGTAGAGTTGAAAATGTGATGGAAACCCATTTAACTTGTATTTTTCATTCGGTACATGGGAATTTAACTGAAAAAGTTATTTCTATGTGCACTACTATGCGCACCGTCTTTTATCCGCAAAAAGTCTGTTTGATGGAAACACATCTCTGGTGGAAAATGCGCATATTGTTTTATGCAGATTTGTTCATATTTGTGTGAAAATCTGTCGCAAATTGGATCGAAACTTGTGATTGTTTTCAATTGAAATGGTTAAAAGGAGACAAAAATAGCTTCTTAGCAAAGAGCAATTTCTCAAGCAAGAATTTAACTAGGACTGTCTGGGAGTGGTCTGAGTGGGGAGGGGTTTGAAAGAGGTTTGGAAATCTCTGTCTTATTGGTCTATTAACACATTTGATTTCACCAGGCAGGCCAAAACTCCCTCCCACCAAAACAGGCAGAAATTTCAGGCAGTCTTTTCAAATAGCTCTTACACTACAAGGGCATTATCATATTTTTCACAATTTCACAGTATTATTCCAACCTCATAGTGTGGAAATATATATAAAACACAGGAAAATCTTGTTTTTGAATGCACGTGGCCTTTAACATACTCTACTGTATTATTAAAAGACCTGAACAATATAGAAAAAACAACAACATATAGCAGGCTTTGACCATGTTCTACTGTAAAGCGTTATAAGGTTGTTATGAATGATACTGCAACACTCATGAAAGTGTCTTCATGGCTAAGGGGCAATCTGCAATTCAATCAACAACAAAGCGTGTTTTGGTAAACAGCGGAGAAATGGCTGGAGAAATGTAACCACTCTCAAATGAATGGACAGAGCTATGGATGCAAGGTCTGACCATCCATGAGATCAAAATGATAGTTTAAACATATCATAATAGTAAACAGTGTTTGTTTACAATGTGGCTTCTGATGGGGTACGACAGTAAACTCATGAGGCATTTCTATGTTATATTCTTCAAGAATCAATGGCTATATATCATTCATTCAAAAGTCCAAAAATGGATGTAGCAATCACACATTGCACCTTTAAGACAGGCATACAAAGATAGCAATTCCTCTGTGAGATCTTGAAATGAATTCAATCAATTAAAATTAATATGGAATAGAAAATAGTTGTATGAGACACAGAGGGATGGGGGCATGGTAGGAGGTGAATGGGTGTCTGGGCGACACAGTGGGTGGAAATCTTCGGGATCAATTTGTGTCGACCTACATCTGAGCCCCATGTAATTGTGATATAATTAGCTTGGGATTTAGAACAGAACCTGCGTGTGTGTATGCCTTTGTCCATGTCTGTGTATGTACTTCTACAGCCAAAATCAATGCCAGAGCTCTATAATTGAGCGTTATTCTACAAGCTGCCCTTATCCCTCAATCTCCCAGCAACAAAGCGTAATCTACCAATAGCACTTATATTCCATAAATACCCCTTCAATTACCCTGCTACGAGCCCTAACACCTTTAGGTACTTCTTTATTAGCCTTAACTGAAAGGCTGCATTTGCTCTGCATTTGCTCTGCATTTGCTCTGCATTTGCTCTGCATTTATCCAACTTGTCCAGTACTTTATTCACACAATGCTGACTGTGTCCCCAGCTCTTAAAATGCCGTAATACCTCTAACTAACTAACTCATTATATTATTTAGAACCCTTACAGCCCTAATACCCATAATAGCTGCACGGATTGCCTAAAAACCTCAACTAACCCCCCTCTTAGCCCCCAAATTTCCTCCTGCGTTTGTTAATTGATGCTCAGAGCATTGGAGTACATTCTGGCAGTACATAATGCCAGTTCAATGATGATTCATAGGAGAAGGAGTACACTGGGTTGGACTGTTAGCGAACATAGTTTGCGCAGTTCTAATAGAGCATAAGAAATAGCAATCTCAAACAGATTTTTCTGAGCTCTGTATGTTCATCTCTGCTCCCTCTTACCCTCTTCTTATCCCCTGTTGCTAACTCTGTGTACACCCCACAGGGAGGCTTATGTCCACTCTCCCCTACGCTAATGATACAGATCTCTGAGTAGAGTTGAGTAGAGTTGCCATTGATCTGTGTGTTCATTTAAAAATCATTGGGATGGATCAGGGGCTAGGTTGTGCTGTCTTGGTAGTGGGTGGGAGAAATGATCAGACAGGATTTAAATGTGAGGAGCCACGGGGGTATTTCTCAGCAGTATCTATCTTGTTAGCACTGTGATTGTCAGACTATGTCAAACCACCTGTGTTCACGATGTGTATGTTTGTGCATGTGTGTGTGTGTAGTATTACCACCGGTCTCTGTATCCTGATAGTTGGGGTCCAGCCCTCTCTCCAGCAGCCTAGAGACTTTATCCACCTGATGG